>NC_142885.1:15695000-15995000 GCF_051225735.1 Oryctolagus cuniculus | reverse complement strand
CCATGTGGGTGGCAGGGACACAAGCACTTGGGTCATCCTCTGCTGCCTTCCCAGGTGCACCAGCAGGGAGCCGGTTCACAAGCAGAACAGGAGGAATGCAAACTGTCACTCTGATGTGGGATGCAGGTGGTGGCTTAAACTGCTGTGCCTCAACACTGACCCCTGATTTTCGTTTAATAAATGGAGGTAGTACCTATAGGGTGCCCTAGAAAATAAGAAGGTGTTTTCAAGGAGCTGTCAAGAAATACAAGTCAAGACAAAGCAAATCAGTCCCAAAGGGTCAGCAGCATTTCTGACTCAGCCCACTGGCACCAACCGCAGGTGCACAGGTACAAGGCAGCAGATCCTTTCCAACATCCAAAAAGCAGAGATGATCTTCGGGATGGGGGCTCATCACCCAACACAGACCCCTTTGGCAAGCATTCCTTGGGACTAACCAACATAGAAAAAGGTGCAGAACTGTTTCCCAGTCTCTGCCAGCATTTTCCTGGTCCCTGGAGGGGCACCGGTTTCCACAGCAACCACAGTGTAAGGAGAAGGCTGCCTTCCAGTTAATGATCCCCAGGAAATATTTAGTCTGGGGCTGTCAGTTCTGGAGAGGCAGAAGGAGAACTGAATGTGAGTCACCAACCTCGCTGGGCTCAAGGAGGTGGAAGAAATTGGTCCTGTGATTAGACGGAGCTGTCAACACCAATCTCCAATTCTACCCTGGTGACTCCTCACTGAGTTTTCAAGTCTCGGTCCTCACTGAACCCAGTGCGTCATCCTGGTAACCTCCACCTGATGGTGGTGATGGTGGTGGTGGTGATGACAATGACGATGACGATGATGGTGGTGATGACAATGACAATGATGATAACGATGATGACAGTGATGATGGTGATGATGATAGCAATGACTGTGGTGATGAAAATCACAGCAATCATGACAGAAAGGAGTGATGATTGCAAAGTGCTTCCTGTGCATTTTCATATTTTGCTTTACAAAAGCCTGGGGAAGCACATGCTATTCTTGACCACTTTACTGATGAGGAAATGAAAGATCTGAGAAGTTCTATAGCCTGTCCAAGGCATACAGCCAGCAAAAAGGACCTGATGTTTGCACCCAGCCCTGCATGTTTGAACCCAGCTCTGTGCAACACCAAAGCCATTTCTTTCAGGATTAGTGGAGCTTTAAAGATCAGATACCGCAGCAGACTGTCCCAATTCAATCACGACTCGACGCTTACCAGCTGCACTTAAATTCATCATCTGTTAAATAGGACTATCAAGAGCACAATTTCTCTCCGAGGGTCTTTCTGTTGCATGTGAGAGAATGACAAGGGTTCTTGTCTGTTCAATGGTGTTCAAACCTTGACATGCACACACACACACACCTGGAGGGATCTTCTTAAGTGTGGTTTCCAGTTTGGTGGGTGTGGAATGAGGCCCAAGAGTCTGCATTTCTGATAATCTCTCGGTGGATGCTGAAGTTTCCGGTCTGCTGCTCACACTCTGGTTAGAAATACTGTAATGTTGAGGCAATCCCGTACGAACTCCAGGTCAAGTCCCAGCTGCTCCACTGTGATCTGGCTCCTCGCTAATGTGCCTGGGAAAGCAACAGAAGCTTGCTCAAGTCCTTGCATCCTTGCCAACCATGTGGGGGCCACAGATGAAGTCATAGGCTCTTGGCTTAAGCCCAGCCATGCCCCAGTCATCGTAGCATTTGGAAAATGAGCCAACGTATGGAAGAGCTCTCTATTTCTCACCTCCCTCCCTCTCAGTCTCTCCCTTTCTTTCTGTAACTCTATTTTTAAAATAAATAACTAAATCCATATAAAAAAATAAAGCTAGGGGGCCGGCGCAAAAAAAAAAAAAAAAAGCTGCTGCCTGCAGTGTTGGCATCCCAGATGTGCACCGGTTTGAGTCCCAGGTGCTCTACCTCTGATCCAGCTCTCTGCTGTAGCCTGGGAAAGCAGCAGAAGACGGCCCAAGTCCTAGGTCCCCTGCACCTGCATGGGAGACCCAGAAGAATCTCCTGGCTCATGGCTTCAGATCAGCACAGCTCCACCATTGTGGCCAAATGGAGAGTGAACCAGCAGATGGAGGACCTCTCTCTCTCTCTCTCTCTCTCCTTCTTTCTCAAATAAATAACTAAAGCTTTAAAATAAATAACTAAATCTTTAAAATAAATAAATAAATCTTTAAAAAATAAATAAAGCTAGAAAGCACATGAAATGTCTTATGATAAGAAATAAGGAAATGTTAACTGCTATTATCACTTTTTAAATTTTTTTTTCAATTTAATGTATGTGAATTTCATGCATTTCTGCTATTTTTAGAATTCTAATGTGAGGATTTTTTAAAAGAATTATTTATTTATTTGAAAGGCAGAGTTACAGAGAGATAGAGGCAGAGGCAGAGAGAGAGAGAGAGAGAGAGGTCTTTTATTTGCTGGTTTACTCCCCAATGACTGCAATGGCTGGAGCTGGGCCGATCTGAAGCCAGGAGCCAGGCGCTTCTTCTGGGTCTCCCATACGGGTGCAGGGGCCCAAGGACTTGAGCCATCTTTACTGCTTTCCCAGGCCATAGCAGAGAGCTGGATCAGAAGTGGAGCAGCTGGGATGCCGGCACTACAGGTGACAGCTTTACTGGCTACGCCACAGCACCAACCCCTGCTACTATCACTTTTATGGTTCTAGCTTCCCCAAGCCTTATCCCCAGACCAGGTGAATTTCCTGAAGGGTTGCATCCTCATTGCCAGAATGCCATAAACCAGACCCCTAACCTCTCGCTCCTTCCACGCCAGGCTGGACTTCTTCTTCTTCTTCTTCTTTTTTTTTTTTTTTTTTTTTGGACAGGCAGAGTGGACAGTGAGAGAGAGAGACAGAGAGAAAGGTCTTCCTTTTGCCGTTGGTTCACCCTCCAATGGCCGCCACGGCCGGTGCTATGCAGCCAGCACACCGCGCTGATCCGAAGCCAGGAGCCAGGTGCTTCTCCTGGTCTCCCATGGGGTGCAGGGCCCAAGCACTTGGGCCATCCTCCACTGCACTCCCTAGCCATAGCAGAGAGCTAGCCTGGAAGAGGGGCAACCGGGACAGAATCCGGCGCCCCGACCGGGACTAGAATCCGGTGTGCCGGTGCCGCAGGCGGAGGATTAGCCTAGTGAGCCGCGGCGCCGGGCCAGGCTGGACTTCTGAGATTAACGTTGGCCCTGGTTGGACTGAAACTACTGTTACTGGGAGGGAGGAACAGACTGTCTCCATCCTCCGTGTCTGCTCTCAACCCCCTGCACAGGGCCTGAGTCACTCTTTCTTTTAACTTTGCTGAGAGTTCGCTTCAACTTTGCACCTCTGTGCCAAAACAGGCTGATCACCTGGAAGGTAGAAATCCCAACAAAATGCATTTCCAATCACTTTTAGGTATGACGAAATTGGTTTTGCTGTATATTATGTTTTATTTTTAAGATTTATTTATTTATTTGAAAGTCAGAGTTACATAGAGAAAGGAGGAGAGGCAGAGAGAAAGAGAGAGAGAGGTCTTCCATCCACTGGTTCACTCTCCAATTGGCCACAATGGCTGGAGCTGAGCCAATCTGAAGCCAGAAGCCAGGAGCTTCTTCCAGGTCTCCCATGCGAATGCAGGGGCCCAAGGACTTGGGCCATCTTCTACTGCTTTCCCAGGCCAGAGCAGAGAGCTGGATTAGAAGTAGAGCAGCTGGGACTCGAACCGGCACCCATCTGGGATGCTGGCACGGCAGGCGGTGGTTTACCCACTATGCCACAGTGCCAGCCCCCAGTATATTAAGTTTTAACATTTCTGAGTAGCATTTCAGCTTGCTTTCTGTCCATGAATGTAAAGGGAGAAGAGGCACTAGGTAGTTGGAGTAGGATGCATGGGCTTATGCTAGACAATTTTGTGTGGCCACAAACCAGATAACCTGCAAAGATAGGGCCACTCATTTGTCACAGATTCAGAGGTGGGAGGGGGAGTCCAAAACCAAGCGACTGGCTCTGGTGAGGGCCAACCTGCTGCTTGATGACATGGCAGAAGGCATTGCGTGGGAAGAAAGTGAGAACGTGCACACTCAAGTCTCCCTTCCTTAAAGCCATAAACGCCATCCTGGGTCTCCTATTCTCATGATCTCATCTGACCCTAATTACTTCCCAAAGACTCCTTCCCCAAAGCACAATTAACCTATGAATTTGGGAAATTAGTTATAACACACAAACACTTGGGGACCTCACTCAAACCATGAGAGAGCTACCCCCTGTAAGCAGTCTTCTTCATGTTTTAACCACGTGGGTTGTTGAGTGCATGGACACCTCACCTCTGCTGGAATTGAAAATGCCTTCACCCCAAGAAGAAAATAGTGTGTGTGAATGTTTTCTCTTTCCTGTGACTCAAGCCAGAGGTTAGTGGGAGGACAGGTTGAGCGTGCCCTCCCTTCCACTTGGGTGGGCTCTGGAAGGTGACGCCCAGACTCTCCTTCCAGGAAGGACTTGTCGCCATCAGCAGGCAACTCTCTGGTCAGCCACTCTACAGTTGCCCCTGCTGCGCAGTGGCTGACGGAGGCAGGGGTGTAAATCCTGGAGACCTCAGCCTGACAGACAACTACCAAGGGCGCTTCTAGCCATAGAGCTTCCACGTGGTTGGTCTCGGCTGTCATTCATCTTGAGCATCACAGCTGGGCCTGTTTTCTCTCCTTTCCATGGGTGCTGAGCCCAGGGGCATTCTGTCAGGTTCCTACAACTGAGGTCACCAATTGCCACAAACCAGGTCACTTCACACAGTGTAAATATGTTATCTTGGCCGGCGCTGTGGCTCACTAGGCTAATCTTCCGCCTGCAGCGCCGGCACCCCAGGTTCTAGTCCCGGTCGGGGTGCCGGATTCTGTCCCGGTTGCCCCTCTTCCAGGCCAGCTCTCTGCTGTGGCTCGGGAGTGCAGTGGAGGATGGCCCAGGTCCTTGGGCCCTGCACCCGCATGGGAGACCAGGAGGAAGCACCTGGCTCCTGGCTTTGGATCAGTTCAGTGTGCCGGCTGCAACACGCCAGCTGTAGCGGCCACTTAGGGGGTGAACCAATGGAAAAAGGAAGACCTTTCTCTCTGTCTCTCTCTCTCACTAACTCTGCCTGTCAAAATAAATAAATAAATAAATAAAATATGTTATCTTAACATTCTAGAAACTGGAAGTCTCACTGGGCTAACATTAAGATGTTGTCATGGCTTCATTGCTTCTTACAGATCCACAGGGAATCTATTATTTAATATTTTTATTATGAATAATTAAATCTATTATTTAATATTATTAATATTTAATCTAATATGTCCTTACCTCTTCCAGTTTTGTGAGATGGCCAGCATTCACTTGCTTGTGGGACCTTCCTCTGTCTCCAAAGTTAGCAGTGCTGATTCTTCAAGTATCTCTCTAAGATCTCTGCTTTGATTGTCATACTTTCTTTCGACCTGGATTAAGTTCCCAACTTCAGCTTGACTCAGTCCCAGATATTTAACATTTGAGAAGTGAGCTAGCATAGGAGTTCTCTTTCTCTCTCTCTTTCTCTCTCTCTCTTTTCTCTCTCTTATGCCAGACAAAGGAAATAAACAAATAAAATATTTTTAAAGATTAACTTTAGCTTAATCTTTAGAGATTTGATTTTGCTCTTGGCTTCTTGGAGATAGTTTCTAATCCCTTGGAATGATCTGCAAGATCAGAACATTTTTCTATTTTCCTGATGGCTTTGGGCAGTCTAACAATGTGATTTATGGTGAGGGTTTGGGGTCACTTGGTATCAGCTCAAGTTCCAGGGCAGCGTGGACATCTGGATGGTCCACCATGTCAATAAAATCTCTGAACACCAAGGCTTAATTAGCATCCCCAGTTGGCAATACTCCATGTGTGTGTCATCAAGCCACCGCTCCCAGGAGAAGACACCACTGTCCACGTCTCCAGCCACCGAGCCCAGATGGAAGGCGCTTCCCTGCCCTCTGCCCCATTTGTCCCCCTTCTTGGCTGATTTTTAATCTGTGTTCTTCCACCATAATGAGCTGCAGCCACCGGTCTGTTGACTTTCAATGAGTCGGTGCATCCTTCCAGTAAACGTCAAACCTAAGCATGCTCTCGGCAACCCTGAACTTGCAGTTGATGTTACAAATGGTGGGCATACTGGGGATCACTGAAGTCCAGGCTATCTTATGCGCTGTATTCTGGAAATTTCTTCAGAGATCTTCTTCCATTCTGAGACTTTTTTTTTTCTATTTCCCCCATTCTCGTTGCTTGATGAGCTCTTCTCTGTGTCCACTTTCTGGATGGTACACACATCTCTCCTCTCCCCACTGGCTGGTAATGTCATAGTCTGGGGCAATGCTGAGGTTTTTTTTTTTTTTTTAATCTCCTTAGGACCTGGGAGGGTGGAGAAATGTCTCACTGCAACAGTTTAGACACAAGGTGCAGGAAAGGTCAGAAAGAGCTCAATTCAATCTATTTTTATGCTGCCGCTCTCATAAACTAGAAAGAGGGACTTGAGAAGGATACTCTGTACAAACACAGCACACAAGAAAGAGACAGGCCCAGGAAAGGATGCAGGCTACTGGTCTACCTCCCGAAGATGCTGATTTCAAATAGTGAGTGATGGCAACACTGCCTTTCTTTGTTCTACATGCCAGTAAGCTCAGGTGAAGAAATCACACCAACCGTGCTTTCCTTTAAAGTCTGGAGTTTCTTTTATTTATTTATTTATTTATTTATTTATTTATTTATTTTTTGGCCTTGCATTTCTCTTTATAAATGGATAGCCTCTTCTGTAAGGGATGCATCCCACAACCCTCCGTGGATTCCTGAAACTAGTGATGCATTTATTTTGAAACAAAAAATGTTCTGTTCTGGGTCTGGCGTTGTGGTGCAGCAACTATCACCTGTAATGCCAGCATCTCGCAGCAGAGCGCTGGTTCCAGTGCCAGCTGCTTTGTTCCCCATCTAGCTCCTTCTAATACAAGTAGTGGAGGACAGCCCCAGTGCTTGGGTCTCTGCCAACCACGTGGGAGACCTGGATGAAGTTCCTGGCTTCTGGCTTCAGCCTGGCCCTGCCCTGGCCATTGCAACCATTTGGAGAGTGAACCAGCAGTTACAAGAGTTCTCTCTCTCTCTCTCTCACTCTGCCTTTCAAACAAATAAATAACTATTTAAAAATTATGACCTTGCCTAGTGTTTTTTTTTCATAATACGCATTTTCAATCAACTCTTTGAAGATCTCTGCTAGAGTGTGTTTTCTCCTATAAGTATATATCGATGAAGTTTTTAAGTTAGACACAATAAAAGAGTGACAGCAATAACTAAAAATAAAATGGATAAATTATAACTGTGTGCTGTGAGAACAGATATTGAAAATGTATGAAGTGCTTATTTTGGAATTTTCCATTTAATCCTCAGTTAACCACGGGCAACTGAAATCGTAGAAACCAAAGCTGTGGATGGGGCGGGGATGGGGAACTGCTCGTCCATTTTTATTTTCTTATCTTCAGTGTGAATTCATCCTCTTCATTTTCTACTGGGAACTCACCTCAACAGAGTCCAATCCATCATACATCATACTGATCTTTGCTCACTGTGTGCTTACACTATTGGCTTGTCTTCTGCTTATTTCTATTATGAATTTATTTATTTTTCGTAATATGATAAGCCCCTATGAACACATCCCTCAAGTCGAAAACAAGATCCCTGGCAATAACATTTCCATTTTGAAATATGTATAACAACTTCTACTTTTTCAAATAGCAAAATTATTTTGTTGTGGTGGTAGTTAGCTTTTTATGACCTTAATGAAATCCCCGAATGGAGCTTCTTAGGAGGGAAAAGTTTGATTCCAACTTACATGTTGGAAGGCCAAAGTTATTCTGCAGCCCCATTATTCTGGCATCTGCTGGAGGCTGGCAGGGATGGAGCAGGTGCAGGGGAATGAACATGTGGTGAGCCAGGAAGCAGAGGGAAGCTAGGCAGAACTCAGCTTACACAACTCCGACCCTCTGGAGGGAACTACCTTCTGAGGGCTTGCACAGCCACCCAAAGACCTCCCCCGGGGCTCACTTTTCTCAGGCACCATCCTGAAATCAAGTCTTTGTTCTTACTCTATGACCTCTTAACCTAAGACCAGAGTTTAGAGAGATGTGTGAATCAGCAAGCCAAATCCTGTTCAATCCCTATCAGTTGTTACTCTGAAAATTTTCAAAATACAAGGCAGCATAAAGAAAAAATATATTACCTGTGATCCGGACCCTTACTCCTACCAACTTCATCAACAGTGTTTAGTCTGTGCTGGCAAATGTACATTTAAATATTTTTATAACTTTGAGTTACAGCATATGGAAAGTTTAGCATCTTTTTTCAAACTGTCATTATGAATTAAACACTTCACTTAAGTATCTCATTTAATGTTATGCATCTTTCTTATTATTTTTGACACCAAACATTCCAAGGCACATTTGCATGATACCATAAATGACTTAGTAAATTGATTTACTGATAGACATGTAGGCTGCATTTTTGGAGGGGAAGATGTATAATAACATTAGCAAACTATATATTATACGTAAGCATTGCTACATTTATTAGCTCAGTTTCTCCTATATAGTTCCAGTTCTTAGAGGTCAAATGCTTGGATTAAAATATTAGCATTTTCAATTTGTTGAGGGACATTATCAAGTCATTTCTGGAAAGAGACGTCAGTAAGAAGGAATACTTACCCTAGCATCTTACTTTGCTGGGACCTTATCTGGCCTTTCTCACTTCATGACACTTTAAAGGTCAAAGGTCAAGGAGATGGTGCATTGTGAGTCCTTCACACCAGCCTTCTAGAATGTTCTACAGGTGCCTGGGAACCTGGAAACGCCTTCCTCAGGATGCTATGCCTGCTTCTATCAGCCTCTTCCCTAGGACCATTTGAGGATGATCCTCAAGTGAAGAATTGCATAACCCTAGGCCTACGGTGAGGTGGGTGGGCAACCTCAAAGATCCTGGATTTGCAGTCAGGGCATCCACATGCATGCGCCTGAAGCCACTTTTGGTATTGATGGAGCTAGGGTCGGGGGGAATGAGAGAGCTCTCAGGAGCCTGGGGCTCACTCTCTCCATACCACCACGTTCCATCAAAGGACGTCTGGGAATCCAAGCCAACACGCAAGTGTATTTGCCGAGGTAGAAAGGTTGAAAATATTTGACTCAACCGTTGGTTAGCTAATGTTGATGACTTCTAAACACTTAGACATATGGTATGTGGCCCTCCAATTGGACTTTCGTCATGGTCGTTGCCCTTGTGAGGGGAGAAACTGATAACATTTCCATTTTTTTTTTTTGACAGGCAGAGTGGACAGTGAGAGAGAGAGAGAGACAGAGAGAAAGGTCTTCCTTTGCCGTTGGTTCAACCTCCAATTGCCGCCGCAGCTGGCGTGCTGCGGCTGGCGCACCGCGCTGATCCGATGGCAGGAGCCAGGTGCTTCTCCTGGTCTCCATGGGGTGCAGGGCCCAAGCACTTGGGCCACCCCTCCACTGCACTCCCTGGCCACAACAGAGAGCTGGCCTGGAAGAGGGGCAACCGGGACAGAATCCGGCGCCCCGACCAGGACTAGAACCCGGTGTGCCAGTGCCGCAAGGCGGAGGATTAGCCTAGTGAGCCGCGGCGCCGGCCAACATTTCCATTTTTAATAGCAGCTCTGTGTGCTTCTCACCAGCATTAGGGATTATGGCTATTCTTCGCTAACTTGGTGGGTGAAAAAAAAAATCTCATGCTTGTTTCAATCTGTGCATCTAAAATAATTGATCATTCCTAGCTTTCTGTTCCTCATAGCTGATGCCCTTGCTTGATTTATTGGTGCCTCAGTTTTTCTGAATCCAAGATGGCAGCCCTTGCATGGGTAACATCAAACCCAGAGCCAGGAACGCGGTGTCTGTCAGATCCCTGCCCCAGTGACAAACTGGCCTGTGTTTAGCAGGGCAGAAGATGGGCCAATGAGTGAGTAGCTTGAACAATCTGAGAAAGCTCCAGGGCTCTGTTTGATTAGTTATCGAATGAGTCACTAATGCCTTGAGGGACTCAGAACCAACAAAAATCAGGAAGCAAGCAAGGGTGGGAATACCACAGTAGAGCATCCTGGGAAAATCATCACCAGTGGCTTGGTTTACCATTTACAAATTCCTGGACTGGTGAATGCAAGGTTCATGCAAGGTTCCCCTGCAGGTGGAGCATCCTTTATCCCCCACATTTTGGAATAAATATTTCCACTTACATAATGAGCTATCTTGGGAACAGGACTCAAGTCTAAAGACAAAATTCACTTCTGTTTCGTATCCACCTTATACACAGAGACTGAAGGTGTTTTTAGGCAATGCTTTTGCACATTTTGCATGTGAAGTGAGAATGTTGTGGTGTAGAATTTCCCACTTGTGGCATCAGAATGTTCTGGACTTGGGAGTATTTCAAATTTCAGATTTACCAATCAGGGCTGCTCCACCTGCATTGGGTGTGTATTGGCATTTAATATGAGTAAACGCACGAAAAACTGAATTCTTGAAACAATCTAGAGTTTAACTCACTCGAATTGCCCCAAGGCAGAGTTGGTTCTTCCCTTTAAATCATCTCCAATCAACAAGGATTTGATCCAGTTAAACCAAAAACATCCAAGTCTCCATCTCAGGAGCTTTTGTCCCATTTTCTTCCTCAAACACCCAAACAGAATCTCTTCATTTCTTTCGGCTAGTTGGCCAGTGAATGCTTTAATTACGAGTTGAAAGGGATAAAATAAAATCATCTGGTGGAATGGTTTTAATTAAAATTTAGTGAGTCAGGCAAGCAATTAGTACATCTAAGAATGGAAACTGTACACACATATTTGTTCCTGTTGAGCATCATTGATTTAAATGAACATTTGACTCAGATTCCTCAAGTCAAACAAAGGCCATTATAATGGTAATGGTAATAATAATAATGTAGCCTGAGCTAATAGAAAATTGCAAAAGCCATCACTCTTGGTCCTCCAGGCTCCCAGTGGTCACACTACCCGGCAACGCCACCAACCTTAGTTGTAGGACAAGCTTTGAAACTCTTAAGATAATAAAGATGAGTGACTCATTTTAAATTTGAATGTAGGGAGAAAAGAGGATGGTAAAGGAAGAGAAAAGATAATTGATGGCTCAGTCCAAGTCCAAAGGCCTTGCAAAAGTTTGAGCAGCTGCTCTAAGCCAAATATACAAGGAACTTATGTTTATCATCACACTCGCACACACACACACACAGTGTACCAGCCCACGTGGAAGGTTCTATTATGGTTGCAATTCAAAACACTTGAGGCCCAAAGAGATGAAGTCATTATCATGCCCAGCTACCCAATAAGAGCCAAACTGTGATTAGCTCAAATCCAAAATGCTTACTCTTTCCCAGGGATTTGGGATCACTTAAACATAGGGATTTATTTAAACTTCACAAAGAGGACATGAAATTGCTCTTCGAATAGCCTGAGTTCAACATCTCCATTATCATCTCCTTCCAACAGGAGGTGAGAGTTACAGGTACAGAGCGTGATGCTGGTTCTTTTGCAGGCCAAACAGGTGTCACACCACTGGGTCCCAGCCTCAGTTACAGGAAGAAATCAGGGGCCTCAAAAAATACCAGGGCTGGTTCCAACCCCAGGAGGTTCTGACGCACTGAGAAGGGTGCTTCCTGGACATGAGCATTTTTCCAGGTCTTCTGGCGATTCACCAAATTCCACACAGAGAGAAGGTTGTGGAAGTCCCATAGGAAGAGTGAAGCTGGCCAGCGCCATGGCTCACTAGACTAATTTTCCGCCTGCGGCACCGGCACCCAGGGTTCTAGTCCCGGTCGGGGCGCCGGTTCTGTCCAGGTTGCTCCTCTTCCAGTTCAGCTTTCTTCTGTGGCCCAGGAGGGCAGTGGAGGATGGCCCAAGTGTTTGGGCCCTACATCCGCATGGGAGACCAGGAGAAGCACCTGGCTCCTGCCTTCAGATTGGCGAAGCGCGCCGGCCATAGCGGCTATTTGGGGGGTGAACCAATGGAAGGAAGACCTTTCTCTGTTTCTCTCTCTCACTGTCTAACTCTGCCTGTCAAAAAAAAAAAAAAAAAAAGAGTGAAGCTGCCCCTTCCCCTGAACTATGAAAAGCTGTGCCCATAATGCTCCCCACTGCTCCACTCCAGCTCTGGACCTGGTAGAGTGTTGACAATTTGAGTGAAAGAATCCAGGTGGAAATTCTAGCTCAATCACCAACTGGCACTGTCAGTTTCACCAACCAGGTTAATTGGGGTTGTAGTTGTTCATCAGATGAAAACAGGAAGACCTGGAGGAGCCAGTGTGAAGATGACAAAATCACGTCTCACCGCTCCTAGCCAACGCAGCTTGCCAGTAACTGATAATTATCTGTTTAAACTATGTGGTCTTGGGCAGCAAGACACCATACCTTTCTGGGCCTCTCTTTCTGAAGTAGGTTTGGGGAACCTGTTTTCTGCCCAGGGCCATTTGCATATCCATCACATCATTCGCAGGCGTATAAAGCTATCAACTCAAAAATTAGCTTGCTATAGATTTATTCAGTTTCAAGTCCCACCTGTGGTTACCTTGGCAGAGCCAGATCAAATAACTTCATGGGCCTTCTATGGCCTACAGGCAGGACATCCACCCCCACTCCTCTACCCCACCAGCAGCATCTGAAATAGAAGACAGGCTCAGTGCAGTAATTGATACTACATTTCCTGAATTTTCCTACACCAGAGCCTTGCATGAATGGGATTCATGCTTTATACTTCTTTTTTTTTTTTGGAAACAAGAATTGTATTATAAGTTTTTATTGATTTGAAAGGCAGAGTTCCAGAGAGAGGGAGAGAGAGAGGGAGAGAGATCTTCCGTCTGTTAGTTCTCTACCCAAATGGCTGCAATGGCCAGGGTAGGGCCAGGCAGAAGCCAGGAACCAGGAGCTTCTTCTGGGTCTCCCACGTGGGTGCAGGGGCCCAAGGACTTGGACCACCTTCTGCTGCTTTCTCAGGTGCCTTAGGAGGGAGCTGGATCAAAAGTGAAATAGCCAGGACTGTAACTGGCGCCCACTTGGGATGCCAGCATTGCAGCCAGCAGCTTTATCCACTATCAGGTCCTGATTTATACTTCCTAAATGCAGTAATATCATTATCACTCATTAACACCTTAGAATAGTGTTTCAACATTCATACAGCTTACAGGACATTAAAGCAAATAAAGAGGCTGGCACTGTGGCGTAGTGGGTAAAGCTGCCTCCTCCAGTGCCGGCATCCCATATGGGCACCGGTTCGAGTCCTGGGTGCTCCACTTCCAATCCAGCGATCTGCTATGACCTGGGAAAGCAGTAGAAGATGGCCCAAGTCCTTGAGCCCCTGCACCTTCGTGGGAGACCCAGAAGAAGCTCCTGGCTCCTGGCTTCGGATTGGTGCAGCTCCAGCCACTGCAGCCAACTGGGGAGTGAACCAGCAGATGGAAGACTCTCTCTCTCTCTCTCTCTCTCTCTCTCTCTCTCTCTCTGCCTCTCCTCTCTCTGCCTCTCCTCTCTTTGTGTAACACTGCCTTTCAAATAAATAAAATAAATCTTAAAAAAAAAAAAACGCAAATGAATTTGGACTACATCGCCTCTCCCTTCTATAGAGTCACAAGGCGTATTAGCATATTCAGTCTTTTTTAAAAAAAGCTTGCAATGATGAAATCTTCGTTACATTGTGTGTACTAGCGTTGCACAAAGTACATTACTCCAAAGCTTATTTGATAGAACGCATTTTAACATCTATATGAGTCAGTGCTCTGGAGAGACAAAACCAGTAAGATATATATATACATATATATATATATATATCTTCCAAAATTTCATATATATATATGCCAAGAGAGAAATATGAGAGGGAATTTATTTGGGAGCTTGGCTGTCATGACCAGAGAGGCTGAGATGTCCCATGGTGAGCCATCTGCAAGTTGGACAGGAAGCAAGTAAGTACATAGCACGGCTCAAGTTCAAGGTGAAAGGCCTCATAGGAAGAGAAGCCCGTGGGGTACCTCTCAACACAAGGTCAAAGGCAGAGGACTGGGTGGGCAGAGGGTGTCGGTGCTGTGGGGAGAGGGACTCTTGGAAGTCCCGGAGTCCAGGGACCAGAGAACCTGGAGTTCTGATGCCCTGGGGCAGGAGCACACATGTGCTGTGCTACAGATGACAATGAGAGAACCTCCCTTTCCCAGCATTCTTGTTCTAACCAGGCCCTCAGCCGGTTGGACAGAGCCAACAGGCATGGGGAGAGGACAGATCTCCCACTCACTCAGCCCACTCAAGTGCCAGTCTCACGGAGGAACACTGGCAGGTGTGCCCACACACAGCACTTTGCCAGTAATAGGGGTATCCCTCTACCCAACCAAGCAGAGACCTAAAACTAACCATCAACGTACCTAGTGGACCATTCCACAGGGCACTCATTCAGGGGGCCCTTATCCTGCTTTAAACTGTGAGATAGAAAAGAGTTTCACAGGAAAGAGGGCAGCAAAATGGCCATTAGTGCTAAACCTTGCAAGGGGCATGTTGTTCAAGAAAGTTGGGTGGGGTGGCATTGTGGTACTGCAGGTTCAGCCACTGCTCCTATCACCAGCATCCCATATGAGTTCCAGATTGAGTCTCAGCTGCTCAGTTCCCAATCCAGCTCCCTGCTCATGTGCCTGGGAAGGCAGTGGAAGATGGCCCCTGCCACCCGAGGAGGAGACCAGGACAGAGCTCCTGGCTCCTGGCTTCGTCCTGGCTGTTGCGACCACTTGGGGAGTGAACCAGCGGGTGGATAATCTGTCTCCTTCTCTTCTCCATCTTTCCCTCTCTCTGCCATTGTGCCTTCCAAAATGATAAATAAATCTTTAAGAAAAAGAAAGTTTGACAATCAGCTTTCATGTCGAGGTGTTGGATTTTATCAGTTTACCTACAGGTTGGCTTTCTCTGGGCTATAACTTCACAGACACTAAAAGTAAAAGAAATTACTGGCACAGCAGGATAAAATTTTATGAAGGCACAAGAATGATTTTGATTCTGATTAAATCCATCAAGCCCTCCTAGCTGTGGAAATTTGATCGGTAAAATGAAAATACTAGAGCAACTCCATGAAGCACATGTGAGCTTCCATGAGCGAGGTCTTGTTTCAGAAACAAAGGAAAGTGTTGGTACTTTTTCACCAAATACGCCTCTCTGCCTACGGGACACAGGGTGCTGTGTCCTGGCTCCCTTGAGGAACGGTGGGGCTGTCATGCCATGAGTTGCGAAGGGAAGCAAACATGTGCCACTTTTAGGGACTGTCTCGATTGCGTCTGTGGACTGTTTTGCAGAGCAAGCTTTCTGTCTAGCAGGAGCCACTGGTGACTTTGGGACAGAGGCTATCCCTTAGCTGGGGTCTCCTAATGATGTACAATTTGCATGTAATGTGTGTTTAAGAAGTCGGCTTTCCTGGGTTAAGCCCCTGAAGTTTACAAGTTGCTAGTCACTGCAGCACAGCTTAGCTTAAACCGTCTGATTAGAAATTCAAAGGAGATAGCACCTATCGAAAGTCCATCACAGAGGCTAGTGCTGTGGCACAGTGGGTTAAAGCCCCAGTCTGCAGTGCTGGCATCCCATATGGGTGCAGGTTCGAGTCCCGGTTACTCCTCTTCCCATCCAGCTCTCTGCTATAGCCTGGGAAAGCAGTGGAAGATGGCCCAATTCCTCGGGCCTCTGCACCTGCATGGGAGACCTGGAAAAATCTCCTGGCTCTTGGCTTCAGATCGGCCCAGCTCTGGCCGTTGCGGCCATTTGAAGAGTGAACCAGTGGATGGAAGACCTCGTCCCTTGACTCCCTCTGATGCCACCTCTTTTCCCAGCCTCCCTCTCTCCCTTGCATCCCTGTTATGTGGTTCTGGATCCAGCACTTGTCCCATTTTAGATAATTAGCTGCATTTTTTACAGCTCACAGCACAGCCCTTGTTTGCACGAGCTGCTAAACGCTAACTGGAAATGGTTTTCATTAACACGCACGTGGGCGCCTCAGGGAAAGGTGAATGCAGCTGGGGTGGCTTTAGCAACACTCCCTGCTCAGGTGAGCAGGCGGTGGACCTGCGTTCTCTTCCCACCGAGGTGGTGAAAGCACAGATTTGTTATCTGAGCAGAGAGCTCAGGTTACCTCTGCAAGCGCCAGCTTGCCAGGGCTGGTTCCCAGCCTCCAACCCTCCTTGCCCTGGAGCTGGGGGTCTCAGACGTCCACCTGCAGATGCAGCTCACCTGCAAGGATTTCTCGAGAAGCGGAGAAGACCAAAGAGCAGGAAGCCTGCAGGCACCCTGGCTCCCAGGATGGCAAATCAGGCCTGGCTTTCATGCCCCTACAAAAACACGGGGCTTCTGTAGAATGCTCCAGCCTCCTTCTGTGCCTTGGTTTCTGTTCCAAAAACAGGGTCTGGATATCATTCTCTGTCCGCTCTTGACCCACCGAGTGTCTGAGCTCGGTACTCCTCAACTCCTCCCACACAGCTGAGTCACCATTAATGCCAGTAGATTCAGGGGCAGATCCAGCAATCGAGATGCCACTTGGGACACCAAATCCCATGGCACAGGACCTGGGTTCAAGTTCTGCCTCTTTCCAACTTCCTGCTAATGTGCACTCTGGGAGACAGCAGTGATGGTCCCTGCCACCCACAGCGGATTAGTTTCTGGGCCCCTGGCTTTGGCCTGGTCCAGAGCCATCTGTTGTGAATCTCTGGGGAGTGAGGCAGTGAATGGGAGATACCTATGTTTGTCTCTCTGTCTCTATGCCTTTCAAACAAGTAAAATGAAACAAATATATATATATATATATATGTGTCAATTAATGTGGGCTATATCCTTTTCTTTCCTGTAGGCTGTCCACAGAAGTGTTCATGGGAAGGCTTTGTCCATTTGTCTTTCAGAGACACCTGCCACCTTCTTAGTGCCGTCTTGGGCTCATGGATGCTGCCTCAAGTGTGATTCTGGGATTTTCCTGATAAATTCTCTTTCCTGCTTGGGTCAGCTCCATCCAGGTGGAATGGAGCCTGGTCCAGTCTCCAGCTCTTCCTAAGATGCTGTAGCCCAGCTCTCTTCTGCACCAGGAATCTATGAAATTTTTTCTATGGAAAAAAAAAACAGATGCACAGATTTCAAAATTTATTGCACCAAAATAAACTTCTGTCTTAATTCCATTTTCCCATGAACTTTCTGATGTGTCTTGGTATTTAACTAACGTAAACCTGGGCAAGATGGGAATATTTATTTAAAGATAAATTAGTAAATTAAAAAATAATGGTGTGTGATGTAATAGTTAATCTTAGGTATCAACTTGATTGGGCTAAGGGATGCCCAGGGAGCTGAGCTAGTCAAGCCTTATTTTCGGGTGTGACTGTGAGAGTGGCTCGGGTGACATCAGCATTTGAAACCGGGGACTGAGTACAGAAGGACCCCTATGGTGGGTGGCTACCTTCCAATCACTGAATCCTCAAATAGAACAGAAGGCACAGGAAGCCAAGATTACTTCTCTGCTTGAGCCAGAGTGTCCATCTCCTGTCCTCAGATGCTGTCACTCCTGGTTCTTGACCTGTTGAACTGAGGCTGACTTAGACCACCTGACTCTGCAGCTTCCAGCTGGTGGATGGTGTGACTTCTTGACCTCTGTGACCATGGAGTCACATCCTGTTCTGTGCATTTACAGGGTACACAAATATATGTGTAAATGGGAGGGATGGAGACAGAGGGCATTAGAGATGGAGACAGAGATGGAGACAAAGGTAGAGGTGGAGGTGGAGGTGGAGGTGGGGATGGGGATGGGGATGAGGATGGGGATAGGGATAGGGATAGGGATAGGGATAGAGATGATAGAAATAGAGACAGAGGGAGAAAGAGAAGGAGACAGCAACAGAGATTGTGGAGTTAGAGATAGAAGGAGATAGAGACACAGAAGATAGGGGGAGAGAGATAGAAACAGAGATTATAAGGATAGAGATGGCAGAGATAAAGATAGAGAGATAGAGATGGAGGTGGAGGTGGGGGTGGAGATGGAGTTGATAGAGACAGAGGTGGAGATGAGAGAGACAAATACGGAGGCAGAGGACGATATGGACACTGTACTTGTTCTGTTTCTCAGGAGACTCTTGATTATTCCATATAGCCACAGCAAAATCATGAAGTTGATTCTTGAAGAACCCAATTTTAAGGAACTGTATCCCAGGGGATAATATAATCCAAATGTCCTGTGCAGTGAATGATGAACGATTCTCTTTTTCTGTGCAGTGGAGCTAAGATAGCCTACCTGGTGAGGTAGCTGGTACATTAAGCAGGGAGCTGGATGGGAGACAGAGCAGTTGGGACTCCAACCCACACTGTGGGATGGGATGCGGGCATTGTAAGTGGTGGCTTGCACAGCCCTGCCACAGCACCCGTCCCAGGAGAGACACTCTTGACTGAGTTTGTAGGCAGAGCCTACAAAGTCACACCCTGAGAGATCTGAGTCTCCCCCTAGGCCTGACTCATCTGCTCCTCCCTTTCTGAACATTACTTAGCTCCAGTGCACCCTACGAATACAAAAGAATATCCAATAGGATAAAGGCTCCCCGGGGCAGGTCATTCTGTAGACTTTGCCTGTGAGGTGGCAGCCAGGTGCACCCTGAACCTTCAAGTGCGATTAGCCTTGGGCTTAGCCAGATGAGAATGCAAAGAGCAAAAACCCTGTGCAGTGCTCCTGGACCCCTAGTCGATTCTGTAGCAATCATCGTCTGAGTTAGCTAATGGCAGGGTACGAGGACCTCCCACTGCGATTCCATTACCTTGTAATTTTCAGCTTGTTCACTGTCGCAATAAAGCCCCTCTGTCTTATAATTCCCCAGCATTCACGTCTCATCTTCTCGACAACTGAAGTATGTAAGATGCTTTCTGCTGGGGATTCATTGAGATAAGTTATTGAAGTCAAGCAGAGAGGCAGGCTTCCAGCGCTGGGCCATTCATCTCAAAATTTATGGGCTTGCTCCCTGTGGAAGCTCTCATGTAATCACAAACAATGTGCTTTCCAGATGCTTAAAAATTCATAAGTTTCCTGTACAATGAAGCGGGGGTGGGGTGAGGAGCCCCACGCAATGAGTGATGGGTGGCTCCAAGATGCTCACTTGTTTTTGATGTCATTTCCATGGAACTGAGATGCTGCCATCATTCAAAGCCCTTCAGTACGAAGGAACAGTGACGTCCACACACACTCATTAACCTGGCTCCAGGGTCCACTTGTGCTATCTGCTGGGACCATCTCTTTCTTTCTGGAAAACTGCTGCTTCCAATATATCCTGGACTCAGAACTATACCCTTCTCTCCACACTATGTGCTAAGACCCCACCTGATTCCTGACTCTTAACAGGGTCTTCTCACTGCTCTCCTCTAAATTGGTGTCCCCCATCCATACCACCTGCCGGCCATCAGCCTTCTTTTTTTTTTTTTAACATTTTATTTATTTATTTGAGAGGTAGAATTACAGTGAGAGGGAGAGACAAAGAGAAAGGTCTTCCTTCTGATGGTTCACTCCCCAGATGGCTGCAATGGCTGGAGCTGCACCAATCTGAAGCCAGGAGCCAGGAGCCAGGAGCCAGGAGATTCTTTCGGGTCTCCCATGTGGGTGCAGGGGTCCAAGGGCTTGGGCCATCTTCTACTGCTTTCCCAGGTCATAGCAGAGAGCTGAATTGGAAGAGGAGTAGCTGGGACTAGAACCGGCGCCCATATGGGATATCAGCATCACAGGCAGACAATCAACCTACTGCGCCACAGTGCCGGCCCCCTCCATCAGCCTTCTGATCCTTCCAGAACAGTGTCCCCAGAGCTGCCCTCTGCAGGAGGAACTTCTCTCTGCCTTCCAACTGCCAAAGACAGAATCAGGGAAGGCTTGGAAGCCCAGCTAAGTGCGTCGTCCCTGGGAATCCAGCATGTTGGCTGCCATGGAGGGGTCCCAGGAAGACTCCAGCAAGGGAACAGAGTGAGTCACACAGCTGCTTGGGCTGATGCGTGGGTCACTGTCCTTGCAGCGGGGCAACGTTCCAGAGAGGCTTTGCAGGCTGAGTTAAAGGAGAGGAGACTAAAGTACAGACGGCACAAGCGTCCTCCTCCCGAGAGCTGGGGCTCAGCTCGAGCACAGCTTGTGGCCACTTTGGTTAACAGTGGATGGCAGAAGTGTCCCTAGGTGTCCTCTGAAGTTTCCAATTGGCTCCCAGAACTCCCAAGTGCCATACACATCTAGCTGCCATGTTACCAGGAAGCCCAAGCCACAAGGAGAGGCCATGAGAAGGGGCTCTGGTCCACGACCTCAGCACAGACCAGCTTCTATTTTGTTTTGTTTTGTTTTGTTTTGTTTTGTTTTGACAGGCAGAGTGGACAGTGAGAGAGAGAGACAGAGAGAAAGGTCTTCCTTTGCCGTTGGTTCATCCTCCAATGGCCGCCGCGGCCAGCGCGCTGCAGCCGGCCCACCGCGCTCATCTGATGGCAGGAGCCAGGTACTTCTGGTCTCCCATGGGGTGCAGGGCCCAAGGACTTGGGCCATCCTCCACTGCACTCCCGGGCCACATCAGAGAGCTGGCCTGGAAGAGGGGCAACCGGGACAGAATCTGGTGCCCCGACCGGGACTAGAACCCGGTGTGCTGGTGCCGCAAGGTGGAGGATTAGCCTAGTGAGCCGTGGCGCCGGCCCCAGACTAGCTTCTGAGTCTTTCCACCCTGGGTACCACAGTTATGAGTGCAAAATCCCCCAGAGGATTCCGAACCCCAGCCCCTGGGGGTCCTCCCTCTCTGTTTTTCCAATAAAGCATCCCAGCTGGGCTTATCCCAAGTTCTAGTCCTATAGTGAGATGAATCTGAAACAGAGATGTGGATAGTTTGCAAGAACGGAAGCAAGATTGACTCACAGAGCCTGACATGGGTGCGGGCAAACTCAAGACAAACTGCCCCCACCCACCCAGACTGAGGCTGTGCTGGGACAGGCCCTGATTGTAGAGTCAAAGGAGGGGAAGCTTAGGGTGGGGCACACGTGGTAGTCTCCAGGAAGGCGTCCTAGCAACCTGAAATTGAGGCTTGGCTGCATGACGAGGAGCAGGTGTGCCAAGGCTTCAGCAGGCTGAATTGGCATGGAAGATATTGGGATTTGGGCATTGCACGCAGCTTGGGTGTCCGTTGTCCTTGACTCCTTCTCCTTAACTCCTTGATGTATACCCACATCAATTTGAAGCTCCCCCAATCCAGATGTCCTTCTTTCCAGACATCCCGGAGCACAGACGAGCCATCCATGTTGCATTGGTCCATAATTCTGCCCCATGGCACCTGTAAGCAGAGTCAAAGTCTATTAGTATTTTTAGGCTGCTGGATTTGGCATGGTCTGTTCCATGGCCATAGCCATAGTATCTAGTTCTCCAAACAGATCCTCCACCCAAATTCTGGGCGTTTCCCTCCAGGACAAAAGGGGAAGAAAGTTCTGAGATTTGATGACTCAGATGGTTCTCCCATTTGGCCACGAGACCAAGGACAGACACATTTTGATGAGGAGCTTGAAGCCCGGAGCAGAGCTCAGGGATTAGACTCTACCCAGGGTACCACAGGGAAGGCCCTGGGAGCTGATGCTCCCACAGACGAGCTGGGCATGAACAGCAGGTGCAGAGGGAGAAGGGGTGCCACAGAGTCAAGGTCACCCAACTACATCTGGCCCCATTTGACCCCTGGGCAAAACAGTATCTAAATCTTCTATAACTCTGGATTTCAGCTGGGTTCTATTCACCCAGAAAGCGCCCAGGCACAGACCGGAAGCACCCCGAGTCTGGAGAATCCAGGCTTCTTCCAGGGTTTGCTGTCTCCCTGGAACATCACTAAGCATTTCAGAATCCTATTAAAAGCCTTCCCAGAAATCACAGCCCCAGGGAAGCCAAGGTACATCCTGCCTTCCGGTTCTGCCAATAGCAGGGGTCCCTGCATGTGAAGGGGGTGGAGGGTGAGGCTTTCCCCTCCCATGTCATCAGGCTCAGAGGACATCAGACAGGCTCTGAGCCTAAGTGTGGTTTGCAAAGGACAGCGTTGGCAGCAGCACCCTCAGGCCGAGCTCACTGCTTTGCCAGCTGGCTGCAGGGGAGAGCCGGGGAAAGCCTCGTTAAGCCACCGCAAGCCAGCCTGAGAAGCGACAGAGTGGACTGCAGCTGCCTTGCCAGCCTGCCGGCTGATTGCCTGTGATCCCGGTCCGTCTGCGGCCAGCGTGCCTGCTGACACAGCCTGTTGTGGCGGAGACCATATTATTGCAAATCCCATTCCCACCCCATAGATGCCTCAGAAATTGCAGACGTGTCTGCTGTGGCCCGCTTGCAGGAAGGGTCATGCACAGCAGCCACAGGCCCCCCACTATCATTCCTCACAGGCTCATACACCTGTCTGCAGCACCCAAGGTCAAAGTAGACAACAACTTTTAACTTTGGGCTGCTGAACACTGGCCAGACCCTCGCCTGTGTCCTGTGCAGAAGCTAAAAAGGCTTCCTCTTCAAAAAGCAACGCCTTTCTTTTCTTTTTTAAAAAAGATTTATTTTATTTATTTGAAAGACAGAGTTACAGAGAGAGGTAGAGACAGAGAGAGAGGTCCTCCATCCGCTGGTTCACTCCCCAGATGGCTTCAATGGCTGGAGCTGTGCTGATCCGAAGCCAGGAGCCAGGAGCTTCTTCTGGGTCTCCCACACGGGTGCAGAGGCCCAAGGACTTGGGCCATCTTCTACTGCTTTCCCAGGTCATAGCAGAGAGCTGGATCGGAAGTGGAGCAGCCGGGTCTTGAACCTGCGCCTATACAGGATGCTGGCGCTTGAGGCCAGGGTGTTAACCCGCTGCACCACAGCACCAGCTGTGCAATGCCTTTCAATTGTCTCCATTTGATCAGGTTGTGATCCTTTAGAAGCTATCTATTTTTTATGATTTCTCAAAACACTCTGTGTCTTGAAATTTTAATTTATTTCAAAGATGGAGAGCCAGAAATGAGAGAGAGAGAAAGAAAGAGAGAAAGAGAGAGAGAGAGAGAGCACACTCCTATCTACGGGGTCACTTCTCACATGCTGGTACTGGCAGGAGCTGGGCCACGCTGAAGCCAGGGGCTCTCTCAGGTTCTCCCCAGTGGGTGGCAGGGATCCCATACCTGGACCATTGTATTAGCTGCCTCCCTGGGTGGCAGGGTTTGGAAGCCAAGTTGACTCAGACTCAGGCACTTGGATAAGGGATGTGGGTGTCCCAAGTGCATCTGAACCATGACACCAAACACCTGACCCTTAGAGACTACATGTTTTTAAAAGAATCCTAGCTGAGCTAAAAGATGCGAGGCTAAATTTACTGAACAGTTACTCTGTGTCAGACCTTATGCATTAGACTTCGTCATCACTTCTGTTAAACAGCTATTAGCTGGATATCGCTGGTTAAAAGTAATTTGCTCCTACCACCCCATACCCATTGGCATGGCTGAAATGTATAGGACTGGTAAACTAAGTGTGGATAAAGAATCAACGGTGATGGGGCCAGGCCAAAGCCAGGAGCCAGGAGCTCAATCCAGGTCTCTCACGTGGGTGGCAGGGACGCATGGACGTGAACCATCACTGCTGCTTGCTTGGGTGTGCCTGAGCAGGAAGTGGGGCGTGCATTTAGGCACTCACATGTGGGAAGCAGGCATCCCAAGTAGCATCTTAAAACCGACCCAGGGCTGGTGCTGTGGTGTAGCGGGGAAATGTGCCGTCTGCAGTGCCGGCATCCCATATAGGCACCGGTTCGAGTCCCTGGCTGCTCCACTTCCAATCCAGCTCCCTGCTATGTCCTGGGAAACAGTAGAAGATGGTCCAAGTCCTTGGGCTCCTGCATCCACATGGGAGACCTGGAAGAAGCTCCTGGCTTCGGATCGGCGCAGCTCCAGCCATTGCAGCCATCTGGGGAGTGAACCAGCTGATGGAAGACCTCTCTCTCTCTCTCTCTCTCTCTCTCGCTCTCTCACTCTCTCGGCCTCTCTGTAACTCTGCCTTTCAAATAAATAAATCTTAATAAAAAACAAAACCACCAGACCAAATGCTTGCCCCTCACACGGTGTTCATAAGATACAATGCACTCATTGATTGCACATTGGACCTCATTAAAAGGAGCATTCTTACAAAAAAAAAAAAAATTGGAGCTTTTAGCACAAGTTAGCCTGACACTGAAGTCTCCACTGTTGCCTGCAGAGGCTGGCATGTAGGAAGATGCTTCTCCCAGGGCAGCTGCCATGACAAGCAAGCAGGGCCTGGGCTCCGGGGAGGGACATGGGTCGCAGGCTGAGCAGGTGCCTAAAAACATGGTCTCTGACTTTCTGAGTGCGTTGAACACTCGGAATGTGTCCACTGGCCCTGAGGCATCTTGACATCGGTGTCCTCCTGCAGGAAAGAAAGAAAGAATTTTCATCTTGGGAGGTATTACAGCTTCGTGGGTCTCCCTGCCAAGGTTTATCACAATATGCCTCTCAAACAAAAGTCGTGGATGTTTAACGTGCGCTGGGGCAGGTGCTGTGGTGCAGCCGGGTAAGGTGCCGCGTGAAATGCTGGCGTTCCCATATTGGATTCAAGTCTTGGCTGCTCCACTTCCAATCCAACTTCCTGCTAATGCACCTGGGAAGGCAACAGAGGAAACCCAAGGGCTTGGGCACCTGCAACCATATGGGAGACCTGGATGGAGTTGTTGGCTCCTGGCTTCAGCCTGGCCCAGCTCCACTGTTCCCACTGTTTAAGGAGTTATCCAGTGGAAGGAAGATTCTTTCTTTCTCTTTCTCTCTCTCTCTCTCTCTCTCTGTCACTCTTTCAAAAATAAATAATTCTTTTAAAAGGTACAACTCTATGCTTTGATAGATGTATGCATTGTGAAATCATCACTACAAGCTATTTAATATATCCACCCATCATCCTACCACTCTCTTTTTTTTCTTCCTTTCTTTTTGCTTTTCATGGTAAGAACACAATCTAGCATTTTAGCAAATTTCAACAAGCCCTGTTGTTAGTTTGAATTCTGATTTATTCTCAGGATTCATTGATTCCACGCAACTGAAACTTTGTATCCACTGAGTGGCACAACCCCAAGCCCTGGCAAACACCTGTCTCCTTTCTGTTTCTATGAATTAGACATTTTTAGATTCTGCAGCATCTAAAAGTAAGTGAGATCAATCAGTACCCATGTCTTGGTCTCTGCCTTATTTTCCTTACCATAATGTCCTCCAGCTTCACCCATGCTGTCACAAATGTCACAAAAGAAGGTTTTCTGGAGTCTGCATTGTTCTGTAGCAGGTAAAGCTGCCGCCTGCAATGCTCGCATCCTGTATGGCTGCCGGTTCGAGTCCCCACTATTCCACTTCCAATCTAGCTCCCTGATAATGTGCCTGAGAAAGTAGCAGAGGATGGTTCAAATGCCTGGGCCTCTGCACCCATGTGGGTGACCTGGAAGAAGCTTCTGGCTCCTGGCTTCAGTCCAGTCCAACCTTGGCTGTTGCAGCCATTTGTGGAATGAAACAGCAGGTGAAAGATCTCTCTCTCTCTCCACCTCTCTCTAACTCTGCATTTCAAATAAATATTAAAAAATAAGTAGTTCCTTCTTCCTAAAAGATGAATAAAATTTGACATTTTCTTTATCCATGTGTTGACTTATGTTGCATGCATGTCTTATGTATGATTCCGTAATACCACTTCAGGGTCCTCATGAAAGGACTCCAGAGGTTGGTCAAAGCATGAAACTGAAAGATCAGTATTTAGAGGCCTGCATTGTGGTAGAGCAGGTTGAGTTGCTGCTTACAACACTGCCATCCCAACCTGAAGCTCAGGTTCCAATCCAGCTCCCTGCTGATGCACCTGGGAAAGCAGCAAGTGATGCCCCAAGTGCTTGGATCCCTGTCACCCCTATGGGAGCTCCAGATGGAGTTCCAGGCTCCTGACTTCATCCTGGCCCAGCCCTGGCCCTGGCCATTTGGAGAGTGAACCAGCAGGTAGAAAATCTCTCTCTCTGCTACTCTATTTTTCACATAAATAAAAATAACTCAATTAAAAGTGTTTATTTTGGTGCAAAAAAACTTAAATCTTTGCTTAACTTTTACATACTTTGCATTTTATGAAGTTTTTGAAGATCCCTTGTGTTCATGGATTTTGAATTGTTTTGCGGCCCAACAAACTTTGTGCGTTTCACTTCCCTGAACTTTTTGAAGCTGGTTCATATATGCAAAGCCAATGAGATTGGTACCTCTGGAAGTAGCCATCCGCTCATATTCATGGTAGCTTTATTCACAGGAGGTGAGATCAGTTCCCGATCAGATCCTCTGGGGAGCTTGTTAGAAATATCAAGTTATTTTTAAAAAACTTTTGAGAACCCTCCAAACTGTTTTCCATAATGGCTGTTCTCAATTTACATCCCCTGCTAGAGTGCACCGGGGTTCTCCCACCTCCACATCCCCACCAACACCTGCCTTTTAAATAATCGCCTTCCTGACAGATATTGGGATATAACAATGTAGTGTTGATTTGCCTTTCACAGATGATTCGTGAAGTTGCACCCACTCCTTGTCACGTACCCGTTGGTCAGATCCAGCAATCCCACTTCTGGGTGTTTGTCCACAGGAAGTAAAATCAGTGTGTCGGTGTGATGGTGCTCAGTGCATTATTCACATTAGCCAAGACGTGGAAACCAACCAAAATGTTCATTGACAAAATGTTCATTGAATAAAGAAAACATCGTGCATGTGTACAATGGAATATTAGTCAACCTTAAGAAGGAAGAAATCTCAGGCCAGTGTTGTGGCACAGTAGGTTGAGTCGCCACCTGCACTGCTGCCATCCCATATAGGTGCCAGTTCTAGTCCCAGCTGCTCCTCTTCCAATCCAGCTCCTTGCTGGTGTGCCTGGGAAAGCAGTGGATGATGACCCAAGTACTTGGCCCCTACACCCACATGGGAGACCCAGATGAAGTTCCTAGCTCCAGCCTGGCCTAGCCCTGGCTGTTGTTGCAATTTAGGGAGCAAACCAGCAGATGGAAGATCTCTCTCTCTCTCTCTCTCTCTCTCTGTGTGTGTGTGTCTGTCTTTCTCTGTATCTCTGCCTTTCAAATAAATTTTAAAAAGAAGAAGGAAGAAATCCTGCTATTTACAAAAACCTGATCAAACCTGGGTGCAATTATGCTAAATGAAATAAGTTGGATCCAGGGGAAAAATAATTCCATTTATATGATGAAGTGTCTGGAGTAGTCAGATTGGTAGGCACAGACCAAAGAGTGGTGCTTGCCAGGGACTAGGGGAAGGGTGTAACAGGAGCTGTTGGCCAAAGGGCATGCAGGCTGTCGGTTATGGAGATGTGATGGACAGCATGATGACAGTAGTTGAAGAAAGTGTATTTTGGTGGCACAGCAGGCTAAGCCACCACTTGTGACACCAGCATTCTGATGCCATAGCCCTTGTTCAAGTCCTGGCTACTCTGCTTCTGATCCAGCTCCCTGCTAATGTGCCCAGGAGGCAGCAGATGTCAGCTGGAGTGCTTGGGTCCCTTCCAGTGGTGTGTGAGACCCAGATGGAGTCCCTGGCTCCTGATTTCCTCCTGGTTCAACCTTTGCTGTTGCTACAATTTGGGGAGTGAACCAGTGGATGGAAGTTTCTCTATCTCCCTCTCCCATCATTTTGCTCTTCAAATAAATAAACAGTAAATCTTAAAAAAATGTATCATTAACTTATAATTTGCTGAGAGGGAATACTTTGAGTGTTCTCATTTAAAAAAAAAGAATAAAGAAAATGATCATGACTACAAGGTGATGGGTATGTAAATTAGTTTGATCATGTTACCATGTATCTGGATATAATAACATCTAGGTGAATGTCTTACATGTATCCAATGTTTATTTGTCATTCACACCCTAGTAAAGTTAGGAAAAGAAGCAACGATCCTCTGCCCTCTATCCCCATCTACCAAAACAGATCCACAGAAATGAGTCAGGAGAATGCAATCTTAAAATGCTTCCAGGAGATTCTGATCATCGGGGACAATGTGAATTCGATGTTTCCTCCCAGCTCCACCGCTTCCCATGTGGAATTGCCGCCAGGCTGTTCTCAAATCACCTCACCAGTTGCAGTTATCACTGAGCCTGGAGTGGCCCCTGTGGCCACCTTGCAGCAGCTTCTGGAACTGAGCAAGTCCTCAAGTCCCTCTTTGAGCTTTCCCCACCCTCGTTTCTCTGTGGCCAAAGGCTGATCAGCAAAGACTCATTGCCTATTGCCAGAAAGCAGCAATACCTCCTCGAGGGATCCATTCTCTGCCATGCCTCCCTTTCTTTTTAAAAAAATAAAATAAAAATGACAGGGGGCTGGTGTTGCAGCATAGTAAGTTAAGAGGCTGCCTGCAGTGCCGGCATCCCATATGAGCACTGGTTCAAGTCCTAGATGCTCCACTTCCAGACCAGCTCCCTGCTGGTGCACCTGGGAAAGCAATATATGAAGATGGCCCAAGTACTTAGGCCTCTGTACCCATGTGAGAGACCTGGTTGAAGCTCCTGTATTCCAACTGACCCAGCCCTGGCCATTGCTGCCATTTGGAGAGTGAACCAGCAGATGGAAGATCTCTCTCTCTCTCTCTCTCTCTCTCTCTCTCTGATTCCTTCTTTCCCCAGTTAACTTGTACTCATCCTTAAGATAATTCACATATCCCACAC
The DNA here is from genome assembly GCF_051225735.1 of Oryctolagus cuniculus. Classification (NCBI taxonomy): domain Eukaryota; kingdom Metazoa; phylum Chordata; class Mammalia; order Lagomorpha; family Leporidae; genus Oryctolagus; species Oryctolagus cuniculus. Next base: position 15,966,280 of record NC_142885.1, on the reverse strand, counting down.
TTTTTTAATGAAAGATTTATTTATTTATTTGAAAGAGTTACACAGAGAGAGGAGAAAGAGAGAAAGCTCTTCCATCTACTGGTTCACTCCCCAACTGGCCACAGTGGCCAGAGCTGTGCTGATCCAAAGCCAGGAGCCAGGAGCTTCTTTTGGGTCTGCCACGCGGGTGCAGGAGCCCAAGGACTTGGGCCATCTTCCACTGCTTTTCCAGGCCACAGCAGAGAGCTGGATCGGAAGTGGAGCAGCTGGGTCTCAAACAAGCACCCATATGGGATGCCGACACTGCAGGCAGCATCCTTGCCCAGTATACCACAGCGCTGGCCCCCACACACTTCTTCTGGCAGAGTATCCTCTGATCTTCCAGGGAACAAACCTCTATTATATAATCTTTTTTTAATTTTTTTAAAATTTTTTTGACAGGCAGAGTGGACAGTGAGAGAGAGAGACAGACAGAAAGGTCTTCCTTTTGCCGTTGGTTCAACCTCCAATGGCCACACGATCGGCGCGCTGCGGCCGGCGCACCGCGCTGATACGATGGCAGGAGCCAGGTACTTCTCCTGGTCTCCCATGGGGTGCAGGGCCCAAGCACTTGGGCCATCCTCCACTGCACTCCCGGGCCACAGCAGAGAGCTGGCCTGGAAGAGGGGCAACCGGGACAGAATCCGGCGCCCAGACCAGGACTAGAACCTGGTGTGCCTGTGCCGCAAGGCGGAGGATTAGCCTAGTGAGCTGCGGCGCCGGCCTATTATATAATCTTTAAATTATGTATTCTCCTTCACAGCCATGAGGATAATTATGACCTTTTAGGAACAAGCTATGCGTGGACTTCAAACTGTTTACATCAAATTACATTTACCTTCAGATCCCCTTGTCTGCCAACATTCTGAAGGACTCCCATATACAAGCACACAAGCACACACACCATCATCTACTGAAGGAAAAATTGAACGAGCTATCATCTAACGCCAATTCCTCAGGTAGGAGACCAGGCAATGGAAGCTTGGTGAGGGTAAGTGAGACTCCTTGGTGTAGTCATTGCAAGGGAGTGACTGTGCTGAGACCAAGACTAAGGGCTTTGTCACCCTGAACCCACATCACCTTCTCTGATGTCACCATTCCTGCTGCATCAAGTAATGACTCGGTTTGAAAAAAATGAAAGGGAGGCAAGGAAAAACTCAAGGAGGTTTTCACAAAATGGTCTATTTTGGGCTATGCTCAAAGAGAAAGGACAGCACACAAACGAAATCACAAGAAGAAGCAGGGGAGATTATAAGCAAAGTACTTGATAGGCATAATAATGAACAAAAACATTCCCACTTATTGTTTATCTAATTTTGAATTTTAATGAATAGCAGGCATGGTAATTACTCAATTCCTATGTTTATATAAAACCAACACATGAAACCTCACAGTTCGATATTTATGAAGTGTCAGGTTCCATGAAATCCTCAGCTTTGCAATTAGAAGGGGAGTTATTCATTAACATTTTCAACTAGATAAATAAAGAATAGTGTTGCTATTTATTCATTAAAATTTTAAAAACTGGAAATTATGCACTCATCTTTTGGGTGTAGCCATCTCGTTTAACTAGCCAGGAGTCAAATACTACCAAGAAGCATCTGTCTAAACACCTAGAAATACACGGGATTCTTATTAGCGAGCGCAATGACTTCACCAGGTTAACAATTCAAGTTTGTCTTCCACGTGCGTTGAGGAATTGTGGCCAGAAGTAGAATGGTTTAGACAGAGCCCTGGCTTTCGGGTCAGGTGGAACTGGGGGTTGAATTATTTTTATTCTGGATGACCTTTGGTAATTGGCTCAAACATTCTGGAATTGAATCTTTGATCTGTAAAATGGGATTATAATCTCACTTCACAGGGTCCTGGGAGGCATTCAAGAATATGAAGCAGAGTGAGTGACTTGTGATACATTTGCATGGGTTGTAATGACTGTATCATCTCTCTGGCCCCAGATCTGGCTGGAATAAGCATCTGACCTTCTACAGGTGGTTCTTCTTGATCTAATCAGGTGAGAATGGGGGAATAACCAGCCCACGGGCTGTATAAGGACTGCTTAATGTGGTCTGGCCCTGCCAAGGCAACCACCAGCGAGATCCAGAATTCAACACATCTACAGCAGGCTAATTTTTGTTTTAAGATTTATTTTTTTTTAATTTCAATGGCAAAGTTACAGACAGTAAGAGAGAGAGAGAGAGAGAGAGAGAGAGAGAAAGGTCTTCCATCACTGGTTCACTCCCCAAATGGCTGCAATGGTTGGAGATGGGCCAATCCGAAACCAGGATCCAGGGACTTCTTCTGGTCTCCAACATGGGTGCAGGGGCCCAAGGACTTGGGTCATCTTCTACTGCTTTCCCAGGCCACAGCAGAGAGCTGGATCAGAAGAGGAGCAGCCAGGACTCAAACTGGCACCCATATGGGATGCCACAGTGCTGGCCCCAGCTGGCAAATTTTTAAGTGGATAATTTTGTGTGGCTGGTGAATGATGTTATATATATATATATATATATATAATCTCCAAAGGGCCCTGGGCAGACAAAGGGTTGCCCACCCCTGAATGGGCAGCTCAGCGTAGCCAGAGCGGTCACCCACCCACAAGCTAGTGGCATTTGAAGCTGCTAGGAATCTTTCCACTGGTGGGTTGAGGGCCAGGGCTCTGAGTCAAAGCTCTTGATGTAATAGGCAGGGATAATGCTTTTGGCTCATCACTGCATCCTCAGGGACTAGTATTGAGCATACAGGAAGTACTGATATAGCAGAGAGCTGCATCAGAAGTGGAGCAGCTGGGACACGAATGTGTGCTCCAATGTGGGTTGCCGACATCACGGGTGGTGGCTTAATCCACTGTACCAAACTGCTGTTCCTCAAAGCCACTAATTTTTTTAAAGCCACTTAATATTTAAGCTTATTCAAGCCCAAGAAAATCTACCCTGACCTTCCAGAGAAAAGCAAACCCTCAGAAACCAAGAACTGGGGCTGAACAATGAGCTGGCGCATTCGATGCACCGGAAGGAAACAGAGTGGGACGATACCTCTAGGGTGGGTGTGGGAGATGGAAATCTCTCTCTGAAGCCACATGGTAAAGGAACAACACGACACAGCGAGGAAGCACAAAAGGAGTGTTAGGGGATATCCATCAGAGCCCTGAATACTCCATATGGGCAATTTTATACCTCAGCCAAGTCAGCGGGACTCTGAGGCCCCCTTGAGGTGGGGTGAGGAACTGCCCCAAAGCTGAAGAATGATAATGACCATGATGGAGCACAAGGCGCTACTGGAGAGCTTCTGGGGTCACCTAAGTGAGGTTCCAGGTGTCTCCCCAAATAGGTTCTTCTCATTGGATTTGTTCACAGGAGACATTCTGATGGTTACTTACCATTCTTGATTTCCTCCAAACTGTTGTGAGCAGCTGACCAATGGATTTCTTTTAATTTTAATTTTAATTTTTTTTGACAGGCAGAGTGGACAGTGAGAGAGAGAGACAGAGAGAAAGGTCTTCCTTTTTGCCATTGGTTCACCCTCCAATGGCCGCTGCGGCCGGCGCACCGCGCTGATCCGAGGCAGGAGCCAGGTGATTCTCCTGGTCTCCCATGGGGTGCAGGGCCCAAGCACTTGGGCCATCCTCCACTGCACTCCCTGGCCACAGCAGAGGGCTGGCCTGGAAGAGGGGCAACCGGGACAGAATCCGGCGCCCCGACCGGGACTAGAACCCGGTGTGCCGGCGCCGCTAGGCGGAGGATTAGCCTAGTGAGCCGTGGCACCAGCCTAACCAATGGATTTAAGAATATCAAATCTTAAAGTGGCCTCAGAATACATCTCATAGATACCTTGAATATACTTCTACTCTTCACTTATTACCAAGAGAAAAAAAAAAGAGGTTCAAAAATGCATACATGATTTTTCCCAAACAAATTGCTGGAGATTACAACCAAGATGAGTCTGACAATTTCTTGTTGAACATTTCTGGTTGATTGCATGCTTATTGGCAACAAAAGTGCTAAGTCAAGTCGAACTGTGTTGTCCCCCCACCAAAATGCATATACTGAAATCCTAAGCCTAATATCTCAGAATGTGACTGTATTGGGAGAGCAGAGGAAGAGAGAGAGAGATAGAGAGAGAGAGAGAGAGAGAGAGAGATCTCACTCACTGGTTCATTCCCCAAATGTCTGTAAAAATCAGGGCTAGGCCAGGCCTAAACCAGGAGCCTGGATTTCAATCCAGGTCACACCAAGTGAGTGACAGGAACCCAAGTATTGGAGTTATTACCTGCTGCTTCCCAGGTGCCCACTGGCCAGAAGCAGAGCTGGGACTTCATTCTGCTATAGCATCTTTTTTTTTTTTTTTTTTTTTTTGACAGGCAGAGTGGACAGGGAGAGAGAGAGACAGAGAGAAAGGTCTTCTTTTGCCGTTGGTTCACCCTCCAATGGCTGCCGTGGCCGGCGTGCTGCGCTGATCCGATGGCAGGAGCCAGGTACCTATCCTGGTCTCCCATGGGGTGCAGGGCCCAAGCACTTGGGCCATCCTCCACTGCACTCCCTGGCCACAGCAGAGAGCTGGCCTGGAAGAGGGGCAACCGGGACAGAATCCGGCGCCCCGACCTGGACTAGAACCCAGTGTGCCGGCGCCGCAAGGCGGAGGATTAGCCTAGTGAGCCGGGGTGCTGGCCTGCTAAGCATCTTAATTACTATGCCAAACACCTGCCTCTGGAGAGCGGGCCTTTAAGGGATTAACTGAATTAACGTGAGGTCATCAGGGTGGAGCTTAACCCAGTGTATCTGGTGTCCTTATAAAAACAGGAAACTTGGACAGGGACATTCTCGGAGGGAAGATGGTTTGAAGCTGCAGGGAGAACACACTGACCTACCAGTCAAGGAGGGAGGCCTTAGAAGAAACCAACCTTGCTGACAGTTTGAGCCGTGGGAACCAGGAGACAATCGAGGTCTGTAGTTTAAACCATCCAGGCTGTCATGGCAGCCCCAGCAAACTCACACAGCTCTTACTCTCCTCTACCTGCAAGGCAAGTTTTCAAAGAGAGAGAGAGAGAGAGAAAGAAGAGCTCTGTAACACAATAGAATTGGTTTCTTTCCCCCCTGTCCAGACTTCCGAAAGGCATGTTTATAGCCCAAACTTAGACTTGGGTTGCCATGGCGGTGAAGTAACCACATCAAAGCATGAGAACCACCAGGGTGCATTTGAACTCAAGCCCACAGAAGCTGTTATCTCTTCCAATGCTCACATTCCTTGCCCAGGATACTGCCATCATCCAAGATGGCTTTGAAATGTAGAAACCCTGAGTCATCCAAAAAATCCAAGACTTTAATTGACCCTGTCAGATGGTGGCTGTGTTGGAAGATCAAGCTGAGTTGAAAGGTGGGCTGAAGCGTTTGAGGTGCCTGCAAACAACGCTGTTATGCCTGCAGAACTTGGGGAGTTCCTTCAGGGTAAGAAATCGCCTAAACCTTCACCCTTCATGAAGATGCAGAGGTGTGGGAAGACAAACTCTACACACAAGTCTGGCTGGACTTGGGGCATACTGAAACAAGGTTAATGCCAGCAGTCTGGGGATTCTATTTAGAGAATAAATAGTAACAGCTGGATTTCAGATTCAAAGTAGTTATTCTTTAGTGACTACACGTCATGGACCGTAGTAATATGCTTTTTGGCATAACAAGAGTGGGAGAGTTGAAGTCAGAAAACCTGGACTCCCTAAGTAAGCCAGCCATTCTCACCCAAACAGGTGTTTCCCAACCTGAAGAGCATCCACTCCTTACCTGTGGCTTACACTGTTGACAGCCTCATGTGGGAGATCATTGGTGATGCACTTGGAGGATTCCAAATGCCAAGATAAGGTAGGAACTCCTTCCTCATTAAAGGGAGATTATGCTGGGGCCAGTGCTGTGGTGTAATGGGTAAAGCTGCAGCCTGCAGTGCCGGCATCCCATATGGGTGCTTGTTCGAGTCCCAGCTGCTCCACTTCCAATCCAGCTCTCTGCCTTGGCCTGGGAAAGTAGTAGAGGATGGCCCAAGTTCTTGGGCCCCTGAGCCCACGTGGGAGACCCGGAAGAAGCTCCTGGCTCCTGGCTTCAGATCTGCACAGCTCCAGCCATTGTGGCCAATTGGGAAGTAAACCAGCAAATGGAAGGCCTCTCCCCCCACCCTTCTCTGTAACTCTTTCAAATAAAATAAATAAATATTTAAAAAGAGAGAGAGAGATTATGCTTTCAACCATAGGATAATAGCAGCTGAAATATGTGCAGTCACAATTTTTTGTGATCACTACTTCCCTGCTCTAGTATAAGCTTTTATGATGATTTTAGACATAGAAAGCAGTTCTACCAGACTTTCGTGCAGCGTACCCCCATGCCGCCACTTTGCATACCCAGAGTAAAATGATCAAAGTGAAGGAGTTAGTCTCAGGGCAAGACTATCCACTGAACTACAGCCATCACCTAAAATTCCCCAGCTTCTGTACCGAGGTCATTTCTCTGCTCCAGGATCTAATCCAGCATTCCCCATGGCCTTCCATTGTCCAGTCTCCTTAGCCTCTGCCAACCTGTGACAAGCCTCTCCTTGCCTGTGACCACTTGGAGACTCAGTTATAGATCACAACCTGCTGCGTTTGGATGTATCTGATGTTCTCTTCTGGTTAGAGTGAGGTGATGCCTTGTTGGGAAGGTATATGTCAAGATGCTATGGTTTTCTCAGTGCGTACCGGGGAGTACCTTATGCTACTATATTCTATAGCAACCAGGTGTTAACCTGACGGCTTGTTTAATATGGTATCTAGGGGATCTCTCCACAGCAAAGTTACTCATTTTTCTTTCTAATTCACAGATATTTATTTTTGAAAAGATGCTGTGAGATTATACAAAACCATGTTTCTCTTTAAACTTGTACCCACTGATTCTAGTATCCTTCAGCGAATCTTAGTAACTGTGGGGTTCTATTGATTTTCTATTTCCTTCATTCTATTTCCTTCTGCACAATTGTTTATAGTACTTTTGCAAGGAAGAGTTAGCTGTCAATTGTTCCCATGCATTTATATCAACACGAACTCATAGATGTGTATTGTAGATTTGAGGGGTCTAATCCAGTCCCAGTTTGGGCCACTGGGAGCTGCTTCAGCATTAGTGTCTATTGTCTTTTTAACATGCCCCATTTTTATTTCTGTTGGTTTAGCTGGTGGGTTGATTGGTTGGCTGACAGGTTGGTTAGTTGGTTGGCTGGGTGGTTTAGTTTTTGCTTTGTTTTTAGCTATTCTTTACTTTCTGTCAAAAAAAGATGATCTGTACCAATTCATCTTGCATTTTGACTTCCATAGCTCTACCATTATTATTTTTTTTAATTTATTTGACAGGTAGAGTTATAGACAGTGAAACAAAGAGACAGAAAAGTCTTCCTTCCGTTGGTTCACTCCTCAAATGGCCGCCACAGCCGGTGCTGCACCAATCTGAAGCCAGGAACCAGGCACTTCTTCCTGGTCTCCCATGCGGGTGCAGGGCCCAAGTGCTTGGGCCATCCTCCACTGCCATCCCGGGCCACAGCAGAGAGCTGGACTGGAAGAGGAGCAACCGGACTAGACAAACCAGGGTGCCCATATGGGATGCTGTTGCCGCAGGCAGAGGATTAACCAAGTGAGCCACAGCGCCGGCCCTAGCTCTACCATTATTTTTTAAAATGCATTTATTTTCATTTTATTTGAAATACAAGGAGACAGACATAGAGAGGTCTTTCATCCACTAGTTCACTCCCCCAAATGCTAGATCTTCAAGTTACATCTAAGCTAGGATCCTGGAACTCAATCCAGGTCTCCCATGTGTGTGGCAGGGATCCAACCACTTGAGTCGCTATCTTCCGCCCCTCAGGGTGTGCATTAACAGGGAGCTGTATTTGAAGTGGAAGAGCTGGGACTCTAACCAGATATTCCAATATGGGATGCAAGGGTCTGCAGTGGTGGCTTGCCTGCTGTGTCCAATGCCCACCCCCAGATCTCAACAGTTGGTCACTTCTTCACATATCATATATTCTATTAAAAACCACTTAACCCACCCCCCCCCACAAACCCATTTCAAAGAAAGTAATAACAAGAAGTACTTTTATCCCCACTTATCTTGGGGATATCTGTTCCAAAACCTCAAGAGTACCAAGCCCTATGTGTCCTATGTTCTTCACTAGTTATCCAAAAGTTTAATTTAAAAATTAGACATAGCAAGATATCCATCATAACAAGTGAAGAAAAGGGACAATTGCAAAACTATACTACAATAAAAATTATGTGACTGAGATCTTTTTTTGAAAGCGTCAAGACAAATATTAATATTTTTGGACCTTAGTTGATCATGGTAACTGAAACCACAAGAGGCAAAACCACAGATAGGAGGGAGCCAGTGTAATTCATCTGTGAAAGACACAGTGAGAGCTGGATGTGTATCCTAGGTTTCCTCCGGCTTCCCTGACCACCACCATATCCTCTCATATAGAAAGGACCATTGAGTCTCCATGGGAAATAGTTACTGGGCACCTGGTGTGTGATGGGCCCTGGGTCCACCAAGCCCAATGTACTTGATGCCATTTCCTGTATTCACTTTCTTCTATGAAGAGCTGATTCTAGCATCTGTGCTCTAAACTGACAGTTCTGACTACACAGGAATAAAAAAAAAAAAAACCCAAACAATTATAGGTAATTCTGTTGGCCCATAGAGAAGGTCACCCAAGTTTGGATTCCAAGATAATGGTTTGGCTGAAGGATCATAACTCCCCCTGCCACACACACACACACACACACACACACATCCCCTGTAGGATACCTGCAGTCTAATAGCTGAAGCTTATAGATATGGTGGATAACTCAAAGAGTCCTTGTAAGAATGGAATTAAAGATAAGCTAGGGAAAGACGCTTGGCCTATTTAAGAGTCTACTTGGGGCTGGGAAGGTGTTGTGGTATAGTGGGTTAAGCTGCCAGTTCACACCCCGGCTTCTCTGCTTTTGACTCAGTTCCCTGCTAATGCCCCTGGGAAAGCAGCAGAGGATGGTCCAAGCAGTTTCTGCCCTTGCCACCAACATGGAAGACCTGGATGGATTTTCAGGCTCCTGACTTCAACCTGACCTGTCATAGATGCTGTGGGAAGTAAAGCAGTGGATGGAAAATTTATTTTTCTGTCTGCATCTCTCTCTCTTCTTCTCTGTCTTCCGAATAAGAAAGATACATAAAGTGAACTGTGGTGAAAAAAAAAAAAAAGCCTTGGAATCCACTCATAATTTTTATCCATTGCATACAATTGGATGAACATTTTGGAGAGGGGTCCAAGACACTTTGCACCAACATAAACTTATCCTTTAATTCTCTTTTCCTGAACTTTTTGAAGTACTCTGGTATGTTACCTGTCACAGTAAACGTGGTTAAGGACCTTGAGATGGGAAGGTGCTTTTGGCTTTTCCTGATGGATCCAATGCCATCATGGGTGACCCCGTAAGAATCAGAGATGGCGATGTGGTGATGAATTAGTGATACAGGGCCACAAGCCCAGGAATGCAAGACACCTGAGGAACCTGGCAAAGGCAGAGAAACAGTCTCTCTCCTGCAGCTCCCAGAAGGAATGCCGTCCTGTTAACCCATTTAATTTTCTGACTTACAGAATTAAAAGCGCTTCACCTTCTGCTGTGTGCAATCCCTAAGTTGGCAATAATCTGTTACAGCAGGGATGGAAACTAGTGACAGCCCGGTGTTGGCCAGTGTTCGCAGGGAAACCCGTGAGTCATCAGGTGGAGTCATCATTGTGTGAGCAGGAAAGCAGTCACCGTGATGCCATCGCAAGGAAGACAGTTCCACTCAGAGCATCACCCAGAGGACGAGGACATGGCCGTCTCAGTTACACCCCGGTGCATACCCAGGAGAATAGCTGAGTGTTTTAAAACCAGGAGCCTTGGCCGGCGCCGCAGCTCAATAGGCTAATCCTCTGCCTGCGGGGCCGGCACACCGGGTTCTAGTCCCGGTCGGGGCGCCGGATTCTGTCCCGGTTGCTCCTCTTCCAGGCCAGCTCTCTGCTGTGGCCAGGGAGTGCAGTGGAGGATGGTCCAAGTACTTGGCCCCTGCACCCCATGGGAGACCAGGAGAAGCACCTGGCTCCTGCCATCAGATCAGCGCAGTGCAAAGGCTGCAGCGGCCATTGGAGGGTGAACCAACGGCAAAAGGAAGACCTTTCTCTCTGTCTCTCTCTCTCACTGTCCACTCTGCCTGTCAAAAAATAAATATAAAACCAGGAGCCTTTGTTTTCCTTGCGACATTTGGATCCTGGTAACTTGCCCCTTGCTGCTCACAGAGTCTCCACATGAAGCTTCCAAACAACTTTGTATTGAATGCCAGCTAAGACTGGAAACTGTGATCCCATTCAAGTTCTTTCCCATCCACAAGGCATCTCTTCCAACGCCTCTGCAGGGCAAGGAAGAAAAGCCTGGCTCGCAGCTCAGACTAGCAGAGGAAGGCTTCACAAGCCTCCAGCCTCTAACCCAGGCTCCTAACAGCCGTTCAGCACTTTGCTAGGGAGGGCAAGGAAGCGGTCTTTTCACCACCCCTCTGATGTTTAGGCGTCTATGAACTTGGCTCATCAGGTGCCCGCAGGCTCTCAGCTCTGAGTTTGCTTTCCGATACCAATCTGGTTTGACAAATTGGGATTTAGAAATTCCCTGAGTCTCAAGCCAGTTTCATCACTAAATTTCTCCATCCACAGGTAAATCAAACATAAGTGACTACAAGTGGACACACCTAGGAGGAGCTCCTGAATCCGGCAACGAGAGATTCTACAGGGGATGGAACAGGCTTGCCTGGCTTTGGTCTCTGAGTTAGAAAGTCTCTCCTGCCTGTGTAAGGACCAAGCGCTGTTCTCAGGGAAAGATTAGGTCATTGGCTTGATGTGGTTCAACACGGTTCGTGTCATCCAGGCTGTTAGCCTTTGCCTGCTTCAAAGAAAAGCTCGGGGAGCTCTGCTTCCCATTCGCACACCAAGAGATCAAATAGGACTACTTCCCGAGGAAATGAGAACAAAATAGGTAGCACAGAGATGCTGCTATGCCCCAATTAGATTCCATCCTCAGGTGGTGTTCTGCTCCTTCAAATGATAGAAAATTGTGCGGTGTTTCTGATGTTTGCGATCTGGATTGATGCTGTCTTCCCTGAATTATTTTCTAGGGGATTTGCTTTTACAAGGGTTTTCAAAACAGCCAAGTAGCTCAGCTGGTGGGTGGCAGACCTGGCCAGTTGGAAAACGTTTTTGTTTCTCCAAAATGTCACTTAATCAAGCCAAAAGCAAAACACATCAGTTTTGATTCCTGTAGATTTATTTTTATTTTTTTTTCCTACCCTATGAGGGAGGAAGTCAACATTTCAGGGTGTTTCTTGCACTGTGCTGGTGTTTGGATGTTGCATTTCAAGTCATGCTCGCAGGTACAAAACAATCCTGCACCACCTCCTCCTTTTAAGTGTAAGAAAATAGAGTTGTACATTGCATTTTTTAAGAGCATGAAGAACTTCAGGAGAACCAGGGTTAAATCCAAATGCAATGAAGAGGCAATGTCGTAGTGTGGGAAAACAACAGACGGGGCAGATGTGTTGCTCAGCGGTGAAGTCACTGCTTGGGACACCCACATCCCTATCATAGAACCTGTGTTCAAGTCCTGGCTCCACTTTCCAATCCCAGCTTCTTGCTAACACACACCCTGGGAGGCAGCAGGTGATGGCTCAAGTATTTAGGTCCCTGTCATTCAGATGGGAGATCTGGGTTGAATCCTGGGCTCCCGACTTGGACTTGGCTTAACCCCAGCTGTGGCTGGCATTTGGGAAGTGAACCAATAGAAGGAAGAGCTCTTTGTGGCTATCTGTCTCTGTATCCCTCTTTCTGTCTCTTTGCATTTCAAGTAAAATAAAAATAGGTGTTTCAAAACTGGATTAGCATCTCTGTATAGCCATTTATCTGCCCTAGGTCTCGAGGAGTTACAGAACCTCTCTGAAGTGCTTATCAAATGAAGACAACAATACTTAAGGGGCTACTGTAATGTTTGTGTATGTGTGTGTGCATGAGTGTGTTTGTGTGTGTGTCCATACACATGTAAATAAGTAGCAGACCATAAATATTCCATAAATGATAATTAATACCTAATCAATAAAAATCTGTAGGGTACCTTTTAATTTTCAGGGGCTCTGCCAGTGCCTGCTGGGCTCCCGGTGCCTGGTAGTTATGACACTTTGCATTGTATGGTCTCACCTAAAGCAATGGAATCTTTCACTGTAACCAGTACCTGCCGGGAATGTCAGTTACGCGAATTCAATGTGCCAGGCACTATGGGAGACTTTAGGGGAACATTATAAGTCCATAAACAAAAGGATGAGCGTCCATAGTGCCCGTGGCCTGGTGGTGAGGCAGCAATCCCAGGGGAAGGTCTGTGTGTGCCTAGGTGAATCTCCCACACAAAGTGCACGTAAACCTGAGGCTACCTAGGGGCTTTTCAAGAGAGACTCAGCACGTATGACTTTAGAGTCAATTTCCAGCTTTCGTGTTCCATTTCCATTCTTGGTTAAAACTGTTTTAACTGGGGACCAGTGTCATGGCACAGCAGGTTAAGCCGCCTCCTGCAGTGTTGGCATCCCACATGGACACTGGTTCATGTCCCAGCTGCTCCACTTCTAATCCAATTCCCTACCAATGGCCTGGGAAAAGCAGCAGCAGATGACCAAAGTGTGTGGTCCCCTGCCACCCACAGGGGAGATCCGGATGAAGCTCTGGGCTCCTGGTTTCAACCTGACGCAGCCCCGGCCATTGCAGCCATCTGGGGAATGAACCAGTGAATGGGAGCTGTCTCTTTGTGTCTCTGCTTCTCTCCCTGTAACAGACTTTCAAATAAATTAATTTATCCTTTTTTTTTAAAAAAAAAAAAAAGCTTTTAACTAGCAACTCACCTACTGTTGAAGTGACAGGGACCCTCAGTTACACAATCTACTTTCTCCCACTTTATACAGGACAGAGAAGCTTATTGTATGTTATTCTACAGGAGAAAAAAAAATCCCTCTGGGGTTTTGAGCAAGGGGAAATTTAAAATATAAGTTTTGGGACTGAGGAAATACCAGGTCTCAGAACTGAATAAAAAATCAGGTTGCAAGTCAGTTACTTCCTAATTTCTCACTCTACATTTGAGGATCCTGAACCTTAGCTTTTGGTGGTACTATATCAAAATAAAGTACGTTAGAGACAACATGGAAAAAAAAATCCATGTTGTTATTTGTTTTTGAATTCTGCTTCCTTATATTCATTTAATAGCATCACTTTTCTCAGCACATAAATAAATAAAATTCAAAGTGGGAACAAAATTTATATTGACTCTTTTCATTTAAGGAATGAGCAATATTTATTCACAGATGCATGACCTAAATCAGAATTCCCTTTCCATCTTACGCAGAGATGTAATTCCTAATAAAATTTTTATGTTTAGTAATGATCACAATATGTTATATCGTATTTTGGACAAATTGGATATAATAATATTATACTGGGTATAGCTCAGTCTGTATTTTAAAAAAATACGTCGTTGTTCATAGAAAATTAAAAGGAATTTCAATTTATGTACCGAGGAAGAGAAGAAGTGGCTTCTGCTACCCAGGAACCAGCCTGATACTTAATAGGCCCTGGAGTTATGCACGGCTGGTCTGGTGTTTGTATCTAGACCACAGGGTCCTCCCGTTCCATGTCCACAAAGTCACAGAACACCAGCATCAGAATGGAGGCTGATGCCCTGTGCCTAAGAGGCACACAAACACACACACACACTATTAACAAATATATATATACACACACATACATATATATACACGAACAAAGAATTTCAGGCTTTTATTCAAGCATGGACAAATACAAACAAGGTTTATTGAAACCACAAACAAACTAAACATCACCCTCTCCCAGACAATCATGGCTGCTGCTTCTTTCCCAACGATAGCTTTCACTTTACTCTTGTCTCCCCTTCTTCTTGTTTGAATTGATACTGCACCAAGGTCACAAAGTCACGTGAGCAGCGAGACAGTGACACTCCCATGTTTAAGGTGGCACTGTTCACAACAACCAAGAGATGGCCTCTGCTGAGGTCTTTATGGACAAAGGAAGTGGGTTCTATATACACCGTGGAATACTATTCAGCCATAAAAATGAGTGACTGTCAGCCGTGGCCACTTGGATGGAGCTGGATGATACGATGTTAAGTGAAATAATCCAGGCACAAAAAATGAGAACTATTGCGTATGCTCGCTCCTTTGTGGAAGCTAAGACAGTTGATTTTGTAGAAGTAGAGAACAGTAGTCACTGGGAGGCTAAAGTGAGGTCTGATAAAAATACAAAACACAAGCAGGTTGCTAGGAATTAGCTCTAGTGCTCTGTAGATAGCACGGTTGGGTGACTCTGGTCTACAAGAGAACAGCTAGAGCAGCCTGAAGTTGCCCAACACGTGGAAGCAATTCGTGTTGCTGGAGCTGGATGTGCTGACGACCCAGGTTTGATAATAACACACGGGTCTCATTTTCATTCCGCACCCTGTCGACAGGTGCAAGCGTTATGTGTGAACTAACAACCTAAGCATGTAAAGAAGATTGAGGAAAACAGTCAAGGACAGAATAGCCTCCACGGGCTGATGGCATGAGAAGCAGAGGGAAGCCCTCTTCACTAAGAGCTCCTCCAAATGCCCAAAGCCCCAGCCCTCTAAGTCCTCCCCAGTGTGCTCCTACTGGGATCCCAGTGATCAACCATGCCATGCACACTTTCCAACCACAGTGAACCAGCCCAACTTGTTCAACTACAGGTGGCCTCCTCTGATATTTGGCTGGAGGGCATTGGCAAAAAAAAAAAAATGAGCCACCAAGGTTGAACTGACCTCAATGACCTGAACTGAGACGCTGAACCTGGGCATGAGTGTTCATCCCGAGATGCTTTGTGGCCTCTATGCCCATGTGGGAGACCCAGATGAAGCACCAGACCCAGCTATAGCCATTGCAACCATCTGGAGAGTGAACCAGAGAATGGAAGATCCCTCTCTCTCTGTAACTCTGATTTTCAAAATAAATGAATAAATCTTAAAAAAGAAAAATTTCTGCTTGGAACACTCCCAAGTTCCTGGTCTGAGCCCTGCCTCCACTTCTGATCCAGCGTCCTGCTGATTCACATCCTGGGAGGCAGCAGATGATGGCATAAATATTTGGGTCCCTGCCACTCACATGGGAGACCTGAGTGAGGTTCCTGGCTCCCGGCATTGGCCTCCCCCCAACCAGGTGTTGCCCATATTTAAGGAGCAAACCAGAGGATGGAAGATCTGCCCCCCACCCAGCCAACACTCGTTCTCTCTCTGTTGCTCTGCCTTTCAAATTAATAAAGAAATTTTAATAAATAAATGAAAAACAATTAACTGTGAACTTTTTAAAAATAAATTTATTTATTTATTTATTTGAAAGGCAGGGATTAGAGAGGGAAAGAGTGAGAGAGAGAGAGATCTTCCATCTACTGGTTCACTCCCTAAATGGCTCCATCAGCCAGAACTGGGCCACTTGGAAGCCACAAACCAGGAGCTTCATCTGGGTCTCTCAAGTGGATGCAGGGGCCCAAGCACTTGGACCATCCTCCATTGCTTTCTCAGACACATTAGCAGGGAGCTGGTTTGGAAGTAGAGCAGTCGGGACTTGAACCGGCGCCCATGTGGGATGCAGGTGCTGCAGGCAATGGCCCCTAATTATGAACATTAATCACATCTATAAAATGCTGTCATAGCAGTGCCCAATTTAGTGTCTGACTGAATAAGGGGAGAGGGATTGGGGTGCAACTGGGCCAAGTGGACACGCAGTCCTGAAGGTCTCAGGTAGAGGATGGGGCTAAGTCTAAAAACTGCTCCTGAGGCCTGTGCTGTGGCGCAGCGGGTTAATGCCC
Organism: Oryctolagus cuniculus; assembly: GCF_051225735.1. NCBI lineage: Eukaryota > Metazoa > Chordata > Mammalia > Lagomorpha > Leporidae > Oryctolagus > Oryctolagus cuniculus. The sequence goes on along the minus strand of NC_142885.1, from coordinate 15,950,311 downwards.
TGGCCTGAAGATCCAGCTTCCCATATGGATGCTGGTTCAAGTCCTGGCTGCTCCACTTTCAATCCAGCTCTCTGCTGTGGCCTGGGAAAGCAGTAGAAGATGGCCCAAGTCCTTGGATCTCTGAACCCGCAGAGGAGACCTGGAAGCTCTCCTAGTTTCAAATCAGGGCAACTCTGGCTGTTGCAGCCAACTGGGGGAGAGAACCATCAGATGGAAGACCTCTCTCTGCCTCTCCCTCTCTTTGTGTAACTCTGACTTTCAAATAAATAAAGGAATCTTTAAAAAAAATTAAAAATTGCTCCTCCAGCTGCCCCCAGGGTAGTTCAGCACATTTCCTGAGACTGGCATCTTAGGGGACAAACTTTGGTGTCCGTTGCCCTTAGAAAAATATTTCTCAAGTCTTACCTGGTGTCTCTGAGAACACCTTTGTTTTTGTCTGCCTGGAATGAGGAGGCTTTGTCTGCTCCCTGCTGGGAGACACGGGCACCCAAGGAGCACCATGAAGGGCTACAGCGACTCTTACAGGGTCTCCTCCCTCTCTCCAAGCCAAACTCCACTTCCTCCTCCTGTTTCCTCATGATCACGCTAACCTGCCTGCTTCTCTCTACCTGGCGCACTTTCCCGAGGGATCATGCAGAATCGTGGCGACGCCTTTGGGGGAGTTTTGACATAGGAAAGTTACCTTGGAACAAAAAAGTAACGACATTCCCAACAACGGATTATTTCTCCCGTTTGTCTCAAAGAGAACCCATTTTTGTTTAACCCAGGAGCCATCCTCTCCTCTGTGTCAGTATTTGGGAATTAATAATCGCTGGCTTCTTCATTGTTTGGGTTGAGAAAACTGTCAAGTGAGCCCACATCACATCAAAGGCAGCTGCGTGTCACTTCCTGCGTATGTGTGTTTGTCAAAATCGGTTTTGCTACACAGCAAAAAAACATAATTGACTTTTTTTTTTTTTGACAGGCAGAGCGGACAGTGAGAGAGAGAGAGAGACAGCGAGAAAGGTCTTCCTTTGCCGTTGGTTCACCCTCCAATGGCCGGTGCACCGCGCTGATCCGATGGCAGGAGCCAGGTGCTTCTCCTGGTCTCCCATGGGGTGCAGGGCCCAAGAACTTGGGCCATCCTCCACTGCACTCCCTGGCCACAGCAGAGAGCTGGCCTGGAAGAGGGGCAACCGGGACAGAATCCGGCGCCCCAACCGGGACTAGAACCTGGTGTGCCGGCGCCGCAAGGCAGAGGATTAGCCTAGTGAGCCGCGGCGCCGGCCCGTAATTGACTTTTACAGTGATAATTTCATAGCAGCCTGAAGCTGCCTCTCATTTTGTTTCTTTGTAATTTTCCATGTTATGTATGTATTTAATTTTATTTAAATTGTACATATTTATGGGGCACAATGTGGTTAAATCATCACATGTATTCGATGTTGAATCAGATCGGATTAACTAGCATTTCCATCTCTCTCTCTCTCTTTTTTTTTTTTTTTTTTTTGACAGCAGAGTGGACAGTGAGAGAGAGAGACAGAGAGGAAGGTCTTCCTTCTGTTGGTTCACCCTCCAAATGGTGGCTACCAAAGGCGCCCCGCGCCGATCCGAAGCCAGGAGCCAGGTGCTTCTCCTGGTCTCCCATGCGACTGCAGGGCCCAAGCACTTGGGCCATCCTCCACTGCCCTCCCGGGCCACAGCAGAGAGCTGGCCTGGAAGAGGGGCAACCGGGACAGAACCGGCACCCCAACGGGGACTAGAACCCGGAGTGCACCGCGGCTCACTAGGCATTTCCATCTCTTTAAGTATGCTCAAAAAATCCTTTCGAGGGGTGACTATCACTCCCCAAAGATACCCATATCCCATATCAGAGTAGCTGGATGGGTTCAGATCTCAGCTCTACTCCCAGTTCCAGCTTCCGGCTAATGCAGACCCTGGCATACAGTGGTGATGACTAAAGGAATTAGGTTTCTACCACCTACGAGGATCAAATTCTCGGTTCTGGGCTCCGGTCCCCTACCTGGGGCTGCTGGGGGCATTTGAGGAGTGTCCCAATGGATGGGAGGTCTCTATCTATCTGTCTCATAAATAAATACTCCATGATTTTCATGAGCAATAATCACACATATTGATGGAGTACAGTGTGACATTTCAGTGCGTCCATCATACATACGATCAAATCACATTAATTAACATTAATTGATTAATTAGCATTCCCCTTTCCTTGCTATTACTTTTATTGCAGAAACTTCGAACTTCTCTTTTCTGTAGCAGTTTATGGTGAGCTGCCATCACTCCTGTGCTGTTTAATGCTAGGAAATTATCATTTTTTTTTGTTGCTGTTTCCTTCTAATTCTCTCCTTTCCCTCCTAGGGGAATAAAGAAGTAAAAAATTTGGTAAAGAAATTGTCCAATTATTATATTGGCACAATAGGACTATCTGGTCAACCATGACTAACAGGAAAGGGAGCATTAACAAGCAATGGTTCTTTTTGTGAATGTTGAAAACTCTATTTGTTTAACAGACTCTGTTACTAAGCAATAAGGTGAGAAAAAAATGGCTTTAGCTCCAAGATAAGACATGAGTTTGGAACATGATTTCAGCTTTAAAATTTAGCTTACTCTGTGAAAATATTGATGGCACAAAATTTTATTTGTTTAATTACAGAGTTAAATGCCTCATATTTAAACTTTCTAAATTACCTACTGTGGTTTTATGAGCTATGCCAGTTATGACTGACTCAATAGCGTATTTGAAATTAAAAATGTATGCACATAAAATTATATTCACCTAAATTAAATAATAGCATATATATCTGTGTTTCATTTTATGCAATTCATACAATGCCACAAATCAAATGATTTAATGTGTTGACCAAATTATCTTTTTCAGAATGAAAACTAACTGTAAAACTTCAGACAATATTTAAATTATTAGTAAAATATCTTTAGATGACTGAATAGTTTCTAAATAAGAAACAGACTTGAAACATTGACCCCAAACATAATTTACCCTTACTCCTTGAAAGGGCATTAGATTAACAAATTATGTAATTACTTTGGATAATACTATGCATGTATATTTATTTATTTATTTTTTCTCATCAAAACAGTTAAAATGAGAGGGTGATATTGTGCTACAGCAGGTTAAGCCACCATCTAGGGCACCAGCATCCCAATGGGTGCCAATTTGTGTCCTGGCTTCTCCACTTCCAATCAAGCTCCCTGCCAATGAACTTGGGAAAGCAGCAGAAGATGGCTCAAATTCTTGGGCCCCTGCACCCACATGGGAGACCTGGATGGAGCTCCTGGCTTTGGTTTGGCCCAAACCTGGCCACTGAGGCCATTTGGAGAATGAATCACTGGAAGATAACTCTCTCTCTCTGTCACTCTGCCTTTCAAATAAATAAATAAATAAATCTTCAAAAGCACAATTAAAATGCTATGACGTAAGTGTTCACAGAATAAAAAAAAAGGGCTTAACAGTTCTTGGTTTTCTATAAGTTAATTTGCTCTATATCCTTCCTGGGGTATCCCTAATTTTATTAGACTTATTGATGGTTCATACATGAAATGTAAAAAATTGCCAAAGACTCTGCTATACAGAGTAGAATTTACCCTTGAAATTTAAACCTCTCTTGGCCGGCGCCGCGGCTCACTAGGCTAATCCTCTGCCTTGCGGCGCCGGCACACGGGGTTCTAATCCCGGTCCGGGCGCCGGATTCTGTCCCGGTTGCCCCTCTTTCAGGCCAGCTCTCTGCTGTGGCCAGGGAGTGCAGTGGAGGATGGCCCAAGTGCTTGGGCCCTGCACCCCATGGGAGACCAGGAGAAGTACCTGGTTCCTGCCATCGAATCAGCGCGGTGCGCTGGCCACAGCACGCCAGCTGCGGCGGCCATTGGAGGGTGAACCAACGGCAAAGGAAGACCTTTCTCTCTGTCTCTCTCTCTCACTGTCCACTCTGCCTGTCAAAAAATAAAAAATAAATAAACAGTAAATAAAATAAATTTAAACCTCTCACAGAAATTAAATCAGTGCAGATGCCTAAATTAATTCCTCTTGCTCCCACTTACCAGCTCACAAATAATGAAAAAACAAATACTGATACTACAAGAGATAAATGACTTAAAATGCTTATTTACTTTCAGCTACATGAAATAAATAGTAACATACACACAGAAATATCTTCTACCTGTTGGTTCACTCCCCAGATAGCCATAACAACCTGGGCTGGGCCAGGCTAAAGCCTGCAGCCTTGAACTCATGCTGGATCTCCCACTGGCTGGGCCAGTTGCTGCTCTCTCCATTTAATTGCTCTGCAACACAGCCACACGTGAGCAGGCATTTGGCCTAGCAGGTAAGCCTGCATTTGGGATGCCCACACCCCCTTATCAGGGTGCTTCTGTTCATGTCCCTGGTCTGTTGCTGATTCGAGTTTCTTGCTAATGCATACCCTGGGAGTTGGTAGGAAAGGGCCCATGTAGTTGGGTTCCTACCATCCAAGGGAGAGACCCTGGTGGAGTTCCCAGGCCCCAGCTTTCACTTGGTTCAGACCATTTGAGGATTGAACCCATAGATTTGGGTACTCCATCTCCATCCCTCTCTATCTCTCTGTGTCTCAAATAAAATTTAATAGGCAGTAAAAATTGTCCAAAGCTTGTTGGCCCAGTGGTGTTCCCTGGGCTGTGTTGTCTCTGCCTCACCAGCACCCTGTTCTACCCACATCCTTACTTTATAAAAGTTCATTTATTTGAAAGGAAGGTATATTTCCATCTAATGGGTTAATCCCCAAATGGCTACAAGAACCAGAGCTGGACCAGGTTGAAGCCAGGAGCCAGGAGCTCCATCCAGGTCTCCTACGTGGATGCCAGGGGGCCAAGTACTTGGGTCGTCTTCTGTTGCTTTCCCAGGTGTATTTTCAGGGAACTTGATTGGAAGAAGAGCAGCTGGGGCTTGAACCCTGGATTCCAGCTAGTGCTCTGATATGGGGTGCCCGTGTTGCAGGAGGTGGTACAATCTGCTGCACCCCAATGCCAGCTCCTCCTTTCAACTTTCGGTGATATCTGCATGTTGATTTATTTCCCTTTAAGGAACTTTCCCTCTCTAACTCCTCTGTGTCTATGAACCTTTAAGTTCTAGAATCACATGGCACCAGATAGTGGATCATTGTCTCACAACTTCACATGCAGTATAACTGTTGGCCACAGTAGAGTGGACATTCATTATGTTGGTCAGCTCAGCACCCATTTCCCCTTATTTGACATCAGGTCCTGATTTTCCTAGGCAAAAACATGCATTTTCATTTAAAACTTCATGAATTAATTGGAGCTGACTCCTGCCCAGGCTTTCTTGGGTGCTAGAACCAAAGAGAACAATTTTGTCATTCACTCTCTAAGCATTTATTAAGCACCTACTGTGTACTTTCCTAAATACTGAGAGTATAGCAATTACCCCCATTGGGAGGATGATTCAGGCACTGTGTGCATGTGTGTTTGTGTTATTTCTCCCCTTAGAGGAAAGCCTACTTGAAATAGAAGTCAACACATACTCAAGTACAGCTCAGATTTTCAGTGGGGCAAATTCTTTTGAGCGCCTGATTCTAACAAGCTTAAAATTTAGATTTTCCACTAAGTGATGCTCCAGTGTCTTTTTCCTCAAATCAGTTTGGGTTGGATTTCTCCTTGGCAGTGGAAAGGGTCCTGACCATGCATTGCCTAACAGGGGTTGTGCTGGACCATATGAAGTAATGCCTATCACGCAAGGCGTATACGCTGGCTCCAGTGATCACACTCGTCTACACACCAGCACAGACCTATGGAAGTTGCATTCCACTAGACACAGAGACAGAACCTCCTTTGAATTTTAACTAAAGAACTCCAAATACCGCAAACCCCACCATTTACAGAACAGGAGACACCTTAATTGCCTCCAACCCAGAACAAAACGCTCAGGGTGGGATACCACAAAATATAGACGGCCCCTTCCATTGCACACAACAGCCTAGCAGATAACATGGCAGACCAAATCCTAGGTGTTTGTATGCTTCAGAAAAACTCAGCATCCCTACTGAATATCAACAGCATGCTTTGACATGCTCACCGAGGATATTAATTTGCATCCTGAAGGTAATCATTTATTCATTGGACCTAGCAAATGGAAAGAGATTAAAAGTATCATCCGCATAGTCAATGATTTATCAGCCCACCTTTCCTTTAAGATTCAGAGCGCCTGAGCGGATACTAGCTAATGAAGGGACTGGGGCTCTGATGCTGAAGTTGTTTGTCAGAATGGTTCTTCAGTCTTAACTGAAGTGCTTAGTTGGAATCATTTGTAAGAATCACTCTCAGGAATCCACACCCATGTTCTGCCCACTGTCATCAAAAAGTTGCATTTCGGTAACATGAGGTCAAGTGACCACAAAGACATATGCTTTATTTATTTATTTATTTATTTATTTATTTTACAGGCAGAGTGGACAGTGAGAGAGAGAGACAGAGAGAAAGGTCTTCCTTTTGCCGTTGGTTCACCCTCCAATGGCCACCGCGGCTGGCGCATTGCGCTGATCTGAAGCCAGGAGCCAGGTGCTTCTCCTGGTCTCCCATGGGGTGCAGGGCCCAAGTACTCCACTGCACTCCCGGGCCATAGCAGAGAGCTGGCCTGGAAGAGGGGCAACCGTGACAGAATCCGGAGCTCCGACCGGGACTAGAACCCGGTGTGCCAGCGCCACAAGGTGGAGGATTAGCCTAGTGAGCCACGGCGCCGGCCTAAAGACATATGCTTTAAAAATGAACCCAGTTCTCTGATTTGTCTGTTATTGAGAGGGGCCTCATACATTGGACAGAATTCTACAGTCATCCCATTCACAGTAGATTAAATGGATTTCAGCCTCTCTATTTCTCTCTGCCAAGGACTACTCAGCAGCCATTGAATTGATGAGAATCCAAGCTGTGCAGTAAACATGATGGCTACCCCCAGATTAGAAAATAAACAATGACTGGTATTCCTGGCGTCACTGATACAAGGGATACGAAAACATTCAATCAGGAATCCTGAAAGACAAAGAGATCTGAAAGGAATCGATGCTGGTGTGGGTCAGGCAGGAGCTGTGAGAAGGTAGTGAAGTGTTGAAAAGGAGTTTTGGGGCTGCCCTGCTGACACACATGAGAAGTTGTTCAGCAAAAGGCACACCCCGAAGCCCGGGAAGCCAGAAGCTTCTCTCAGGTGTAATTATAAACATGCTAATATGCAGGGTGAGGTACTAGCGAGCTGGGGCATCAGACCTCATCACAAAGCAAAATGAATTGCACCATGTTGGTGTCCCTGTCCCCAACAAAGGATGGCTGCCGTGGCACCTTTCGTGGTCCGTGTGGACCCCCATAATTAAAAGGTTGAATTAGTCATGTAAACAAATTATCTTGAACAAAGGGGTTTACAAATGCTGGCTAATTAGTTTAAATTCCCCAAAGCTTTCCACTGTTTTTAATTCAATAACACAGTGTAAATTCTCCAGTTAGAAAACGTCTAATAGGAATTGGCAGAAAACTAAATAATTGATATTGTCAGCAAATGCAGCAGCAAGCACTCCAGTGTTATTGTTTGCCAGTGATTTCCAGAGAGGATAAAGCATGAAGTTTAATGAATTAACAATATAAGCCGTAGACAGCTGGTACTCAACTCTTCTCTATAGGCTCAGCCGCCAGCTGAGAAAAACTCCGAAGTACATATAAATAGACATACCTCTGGCTCAGGTTATAATAAAGCATATCATAGCAACCAGGGTTTTAATGATGGACTCACAAACAGGACTGAGTGAGCTGGGCTCCATCAGCAAATCGCTCGTCATCCTGGTGCCTGTGTTCATTGTCAAGGCCAACAAGGGCCCTGAATCCAACGGACCCGGCTTGCTCTAAGGCCTCCAGGCTCTGAAAGGTTTGAAGTGGCAGCTCCTTTCAATGTTTCAGAAAGCCTAACGGAGATGTTGGGGGCAAGCATCTGGTCTGCAGGCTAAGATGCCCACGTTCCAGATTATAGTACCTGGGCTTAAATCCTGGCTCTGGCTCTTGACTTCAGCTTCCCGACAATGCCGGGGTAGTGGTGATGGCTCAAGTGGTTGGTTTCTAGCCACCCCTCTGGGAAGCCTGGATGGTGTTCCTGGCTCCTGGCTTTGGCCCCAGCCAAATCCTGGCCATTGCAGGCAGTTAGAGAGTGAAATAGCTGGTGGGACCCTGTTGTGATGTTTGCCTGTCTGTCTGTCTTTCTTTCTGTCTCTAGTTCTCAAATTAAAATAATAATAATAATCATCATCGAATGAATCCTATATTGACCCTTTTTTTTCTAAAGATGTATTTATTTATTTGAAAGTCAGGGTTACACACACACACACACACACACACACACAGGTCTTTCATCTGCTGGTTCACTCCCCAGTTGGCTGCAACAGCTGGAGCTGTGTAGATCTAAAGCCAGGAGCCAGGTGCTTCTTCCAGGTCTCCCATGTGGGTGCAGGGGCCCAAGGACTTGGGTCATCTTCCACTATCTTCCCAGGCCATGGCAGAGAGCTGGATTGGAAGTGGAGCAGCTGGATCTTAAACTGGTGCCCATATGGGATGCTGGCACTGCAGGCAGTAGCTTTACCTGCTACACCACAGTGCTGGCCTCTTGTATTGACCCTTCATTAAAAAAAAAAAAAAAGCCAAAGCTTCCTAAACATAGATGTAGATGGCAACTCTCTCTGGTCATGTGCCAGGGAGCAAGTGGAGATGCAAAATAAGCCTGACGTGTGTTCCTAGGGCACCTCAGCTACCTGACTACAAATATGCACACATTGGCTACCATTCATTGAAGTTTTTAAAATCTTAATTCATTTGCTTTCACTTTACTTGAAAGGCTGGGTGACAGACAGGGAGAGACATCTTCCATCCACTGGCTCACTCCCTAAAAACCTGGCAACGGCCCAGAGTCTGGACCAGGCCAACACAAGGAACCCAGAGCTCAATCCAGGTCTGTCATGTGGGTGTCAGGAACCCAAGTACTTGAGCCAGCACCTGATGCCTCCCAGGACCCACATTAGCAGGAAGCTGGATCAGAAGCAGAGGGGACACTTAAATCTACAGATTCCCATATGCCAAATGCCTGCCCCCAATTTTTAGTTGGCTTGTAATGATTACCCATATTTAGTTGGTATAATATAATATTTCAATGCAACTCAATTTCAGTGTGTAAAGGGTAATTGACATATCCATTAATTTAGACATTTATCATTTGTGTTGGAAACATTCAATATCTTCTCTACTATTTAGAAATATAGAATTAATTATCAGTCCTACTATGCTGTCAACCATTACAAATTATTCCCCCTATCCAAAGGCACACTTGTACTCAACAACTATTTGCTTTTAAGATGCGCATCAAATATTCTGGAGGAATAAGTAAAACAGGCTTAGAAAGTCAGAGAAAACTAAAATGATTGAATTAAAACAATTAATTCCTGCTCAACCCTTTCTTTGTCCCACTCCATAGAAGGAATATTTCAATGTGCTTAGCAATTTTTTCACTAATACCATTTTTTAAATAAATAAGATATATGAGGGATCTTCAAAAAGTTCATGTAAAAAAGGATACTATGAAAAAACTATGGATATATTTCAACTCTTTGCATGAAAAAAGAAACTTATCATTCCATTGTGTTTTTCCATGAAGTTTTTCAAGCTCTGTTGTCTCTACACTGTCCATTTGTTTCAGACATGATGCTAAAAGTGCCAGTTTTGGTAGATAATGATGTTAATACACTTTATGTACCCAATACACCTGGTTTCACATTTTACTAAATCCATATTCAGCATTATTATGATTTGGGCTGTAATTCTCTCCGCTGAGTTCAGGACTATGCTGTGATCGCATTTTTTTTCTGATCATAATGTTCTCTTCCCCCTTTGATTGAGTTCATGTGGAGCAAGCCCAGGGCTTTCCACCGCTGTGTCACCTTTGAGCTATGGCTCTCAAGCTCTGGAGTCTCTGAGAAACTTCCTGTTTCATTACTTTCTTCCAGATTTGCTTTCTGAAGCCTCCCCTCTCCTGCACCAGGTTCAGCTGCCGTCTGCAATGCCAGCATCCCATCTGGATGCTGGTTCAAGCCCCAGCTGCTCCACTTCCAATCCACCTCCCTGCAAAGGCATCTGGGAAAGCAGCGGAAGGTGGCCCAAATGCTCAAGCCTCTGCTACCCAAATGGGAGACCTGAGTGGTGTTCCAGGCTTCTGACCTTGGCCTGGCCCAATCCTGGCCATCACAGCCATCTGGGGAATGAATCAGAGGATGGAAGCTGTCTCTCACTGTCTCTCACTGTTTCTGTTAACTCTAACTTTCAAATAAACAAATAAATCTTAGTTTTAAAAAATGATCAGTTTTTTTTTTTGGTGTAAAAATTTTTTTGAGGGGCCAGGGTTGTGACATAGCAGGAAAAGCCACTGCCTGTGCTGCCAGCCAAAAATATAGGTGCTTGTTCATGTCCTGGCTACTCTACTGATCCAGCTTCCTGCTAATGGCCTGGAAAAAGCATCGGAAGAAGGCCCAAGTGTTTGGGTCCCTGCTACACATGTAGGAGATCCAGATGAAACTCCTGGCTCTTGGTTTCAGCCTAGTTAGCCCTGGCTTATCGATCAATTTGGGGAGCAAACCAGAAGACAGAAGATCTCTCTCTCTTTCTCTCTCTCTCTCTCTCTCTCTCTCTCTCTTCCTCTCTCTTTGTAACTCTTTCAAATAAATAAATAAATCTTTTTTAATATACTTTTTTTAAAGTTTTTTTTTTTATTTATTTGAGAGGTAGAGTTACAGACAGTGAGAGAGAGAGACAGAGAGAGAGGTCTTCTGTCCGTTGGCTCACTATCCAGTTGGCCACAATGGAGAGAGCTGCACTGATCCAAAGCCAGGAGCCAGGAGCTTCTTCCCGCTCTCCCACGTGGGTGCAGGGGCCCAAGGACCTGGACCATCTTCTACTGCTCTCCCAGGCCACAGCAGAAGAGGAGCAGCTGGGACTCAAACCAGTGCCCATATGGGATGCCGGCACCACAGGTGGAGGATTAATCTACTGTGCCACAGTGCCAGCCCCTCAAATAAATAAATAAATAAATCTTTAAAAACCGAAATCCACACATCTAGGAGGTTTTCCAAAAATGCATAGAAAAGGTCTATTATTTAAAAATATACATAGATTTCACAAATTTTCCCCAAAATGACTTGACTAGAGAGAGAGAGAGAGAGAGAGAGAGAGATAAAATAGTAGGATTTATTAGGGTCAGAAACCTCCAGCCAGGGTGGCCTGGAGGGGGCTCCAAGAGAGGCTGAATGTGAAGTGGCTGCTGGTAGTGGGGTTTTTAAGTACAGTTTTGGGGAAGAAGAAAAACCTTGTCAATCAACTTGACAATAATCAATAACAAGGCAGGAACAAAACCCACAAAAAGACCTGAACTGTAATCTTATTTGCCCTGGATGGGTAACTTGTTTTCACAATACACTGAGCTCAAGGGGATGGAATCACCACTCCCTGGTTATTCTCAGAAGATTGGAAGCTCCCAAGGGATGGGGCAGGCATTTTTGACCTTGCTAAAGATAACTCTTTGGGGGAAGCAAGCATTTTGTACTCTCGATTTCCACTGGGACCAACCTACTGCCTATTGACCCATCTGACTCCTCGCATTCCTTCCCCCAGAAGAATGGACCCTAACTTCTGTTAGGGGTTACGGATGATGGCCGCTATGGCTCTGGCTTCTTCAAACTGAGTAGGGGTGGAATAGGGAATGCCAGTCAAGACAGGGTTCCAGCAGGAGGTGGCCTCTTGAGGGGGACGCAGTGCCAGCTTGCAGAAACTGCTTCCATCCGAGGTTCCGCATGCATGGCCATCTAGAATTTCAATGTTTCAAGTCTGGAGAAAACGAATCTAACAAGCAGATTAAACTCACAAGGTCTAAAACAAAATCATTAGACAGAATCAGTAGAGGACCTAAGAAAAGTGCTCTCCAAACCACAAGGAAATTTTCCCATTGAGAGGCCAATAGACAGAAGGGGCTTGATATTAATTAGGTGGGTGTTAAGGCCTGGCCAGGTCTTAGATATAGGGTCCAGACCTATCTCTCTCTTTACATGGGGTGCTGGAAAAGACGTCATAAGGGAGGTGTGAACCTCCCTGGGGAAGGCACCCTGTTGACTTCCATCACCTAGCTGGCCTGGGAGAAGAGCTGACCTGGATAGAGGCAGGTGGCATCTCTAACAGGAAATTTACAGTTCTGCCTGCAATGTTGCTGACACTACTTGGCCGTCCCTTCGACAACGGTGGTTACTTTTGGAAGCTGAACCAAATGAAGGGCCTTTTCAGGTTCGAGCCAACAGGGTTTGTGGCTCTGACCTGGGAGTCCCTGGACTCCAGGGCAGTTCTGTTCCCAGCTCTTGGCTGGCAGAGCTGCCAGGGCTCTTCAAAAGCTGACTTCCATGTCCATCCAAAGCCCTGGCTTCCCCCATGGAAAACCAATGCCATTTGGAGTGGACTAGCCTGTTGGGTCTCCTTGATGGCTGATCACTGTGTAAAGCTGTTATTAAGTGGCCTGCCACTGTGTCTTTACTTTTTAATTCCATATTTTATGAACTTTGAAGTACCCATGTAGTTTGGCTAAATCCAGGATTCGAGGTTAGATGCAATTTTCTCTCCAGTTTTTAAAGGGGTAACTCCACTGTCTCTTAGTTTCCCATACTACATTGTAGAAATTGGATGCCTCTGTTTATTCTTGAGCCTTTGATCTGCTCTCTGGAAACATTTAAAATCATTCCTTTTAATCTCTTTGTTCTAAATCTCAAAGATGTTCTTCTTTACATATTCTTTCATTTTGGAAAACTTTACATTATTTCTTTGATCATTTCTTTCTGCACTGTTTTCTTTGTTCTGCCTTTCTTAAATTCCTTCAATATTATTTATTTATTTATTGTAATTGTTTGCAAGGGAGAGAGACAGAGGCAGACAGACATTAAGAGAGCTTATCTTCCACCTACTGTTCTAATCCTCAAATGCCTATGAGAGCAGGGGTTGGCCGGGCCAAAACTGGGAGCCTAGAACTCCATCCAGGTCTCCTGCAGAGGTGGCAGGGACCCAAGCACTTGAGTCATCACCACTGTCCCCCAAGAAGTGTGAGCTGAGTTGGAACTGAAACACAGGGGTTTCTGACAGGGGATGTGGGCGTCCCAAGCAGCGTCTTAGCTTCTTCCCCAGAATCCTGACTTTCCTTGAATATTTCATTTCGTGGGTTATTCCCTCGCTGTTTAATATTTTGTTTCTTATTTATACCTCTTTTATCTTTCTGTCTTTGTGTAATTCTCTATATTTCATTGCAAAACTTTTTTTGTACTGAATTTTCAAGTCTGACTATATTTTTAATCTCTAAGATCTCATTCTTGGGACTCCAGTTGTTCCTTTTTGAGCATCCTTTTATAGCTTTAAGCATATCACACCTTGTCACCCCATTAAGAACAGATAGCTACTGTTTGCTCTCTATATCAGTGTCTGTGGGTTCAATCAATTGTGGATCAAAATATTCAGAAGAAACTATACTGAACATGTCCACATTTTCTTTCTTATCACTATTACCTACATGGTAGAGCATATTTTTACCACGTAGAAATATTTACATATAGTATTATATGTAAATGTAATAGTTATTATAAATGTAATGATTATTATAAATAACCTTAACATGACATAGAAATACATAGGAAGATTGCACAGGTTACGTATCAGTACTACATTGTTTTGTATAAGGGACTTGACCACTCACTGATTTCATTATCTGAGGGTGTCCTGGAAGCAATCCCATAGATACAAGAGGGCGATTGTCTAATGTTTTTGGAGTTGGAGTTTCCTTCTGTTCCCTGCATTTTCCCCTGTTTGCTCTCTTGCATTCCTGAGACCTCGTCCCAAAGGCTGCTAACCTTTACCATCTCTTTTTATTGAGGGGCAAGATGCTGAACAGCCAATTTAAGTAGCGAGTGCACGGATGAGACTTTCCCACTGATTGACTTTATTCGGAAGCAGTTGAATGTTAGCTGAGAAACCTCATCCATCCTCAGCCCCATACCAAAATCCATGTATCTTCTCTCCTAGGAAACTCAATTTCCTTGGAGAAAGGGCTTCTGTGTTGGGGTTCTATGCCTGGCTGCTAGCTTCTCAAAGACAGTGGCGATGAAATGATTGGATTTATGTGGGGCAGCTTCATCTAGTTCTCCAGCTTCCTTTCCTGTAATCCACACTTCCAATCCTGAAGCATCTTTGTTCAGCTTTTCCAGAGGAGGGGGTCCTGTCCTGTGGGGTGAGGGGCATGAGTCCTTCCAAGCATGCTGTGGGCAGGAGGGAGGGCGCTCTTAAGACACCTGGTGACTTCAAATTCCAAGACTCTGGGATCCATTGGCAAGACTTGGCTAGGTTTTATAGCTGCCTCCTTGGTGATTCTCATATCTCCTCTGCAGACATGCACAGACAACTTCCCTTTGCTCTGTGACCATGAACCTTGGATGTCCTTGTGTCTTCTTTCACATTTGCACCATACATACCAGGGTACATCAAAAACTTCATGAACAATGGAATTAAAAGATTAGTTTGCTTTGGTGGCAGGATATTTGAAATCCAGCTGAATTTTTTTCCATAATTGGTCTTTCTGAAAACCTCACATATGAACGGATGGCAGAAATTTCTTTGCACCAAAATGAGCATGCTTTCATTCTGTTTTCCAGGAGCTTTGCCAAAGATTTCATATTTGAAAGAGTTTTTATTTATTTGAAAGGCAGAGTGACAGAGAGAGAGGAAGAGACAGAGAGAGAAGGAGAGCTTCCATCTGCTGGTTCACTCCCCAAATGGTCTCAACAGCTGACATCAGGGCAGGTCAAAGCATGGAGGCTGGGATCCCATCCCAGTGCCCCATGTGGGTGGCAGGGACCCAAGCACTTGAGCCATCTTCTGCTGCTTTCCCAGGTGCATTAGCAAGGGACTCTAACAGAAGCAGAGCAGTTAGGACCAGAACCATTGCTCCAGTATGGGATGCCGGTGTCTCAGGTGGCAGTCTCACTGCTGTGTCACCAGACTGATCTCTCCATGAACTTTGGAAATATTCACATACATGTGATTAGTTGTGTAGAGATACACCGATATAAATATTGGGCACAAAGATCAATCACATCGATTCAGCAAGACTAAGAAAAAATTGAGACAAGAAAGGACACTTCCATTTGGAGAACATTTTGCAAGCACGTATATTCATAAATTTGAATAGATTTTGGAATACAGCATCATCATTAAATCCTACTTGAAATATTATGGGCCGGCGCTGTGGCTCACTTGGTTAATCCTCCGCCTGCAGTGCCAGCATCCCATATAGGCGCCGGGTTCTAGTCCCTGTTGCTCCTCTTCCAGTCCAGCTCTCTGCTGTGGCCTGGGAGGGCAATGGAGTATAGCCCGAGTGCTTGGGCCCCTGATCCTGCTTGGGAGACCAGGGAGAAGCACCTGGCTCTTGGCTTTGGATCGGCACAGTGCTGCCTGTAGCGGCCAGTTGGGGAATGAGCCAACGGAGGGAAGATCTCTCTCTCTCTCTCTCTCTCTCTCTCTCTCTCTCTCTCTCTCCCCCACTGTCTATAACTCTACCTGTCAAATAAAAAAAAATATTATGAAAAGAAATCTAACTTTGAGATCTTTCTCACTGTTTTGTGTCGCCTTTCTCTACTAAGGCAAAATTAAGAAAGGAGATGACTTGCTCTTAAAGTTTAGATTAAAAACTAGGGGAAAGCTAGGCGTGGTTCGTTCTTCAGGACAGATACACTGATGTGAAATTTTAGTAAGGGAATTGGGGTGAGGGGCACATGGAAACCCAGAGTACCGCCTCGTAACTTTTGTTTTGCAAATTTAAAATTAATGATGAGAATGAAGTGATCACACAACAATTTTCAGAAAGAAAGCAAAACTGTGAGAACTGCAATGACCTAGGGATAAACTGAACATGTGAAGGCAATCAATGGTTTTATATGGTATGATGGATAAGTTCCCCTTGCTGTTGGATCATCTTGGGCCATTGTTAAGGATGCCTTAGAGAGTAGAGTAGGCCTGCAGAAAGCAGATGGAAAACAGCTAAAAATCAATGGATTTTGCAGATAACAGGAAGATTGATAAAGTCATATTGCCCCAACTCGAATCTCTCTCCAAAGCCTCTCTTGTTATATGTCTGTGTTGACTCAGGCAGGAAGTAGTGTATCTCTATTTTATAAGAAAAAAGAATTAAGAAGAATGAGTTAAAGAAATTCTCGCTGTTTAAACACTCATTTTAGCTTAAATGTCTAATTAAAGTTGCAGTGTCCTGATGATTTCTCAGAGTTTTCTTACAGTCACTGATCACAGTTCAAGGCCTGCTAGCCAAGCATGAAGTTTTGTTAATGAGAAATAGAAGCTTATAGTCAGGCCTCTGATGCTGCTATCAAAATGTACCTCATCATGTCCTTGAAGCAGAATCGGATAATCACAATGAACTGACTTTTCACTTAGGGAATGAGACTTTCCGTTTGATAGATCCACTCATAAGGGACTGAACTCCAAGTTAATTGATGTAAAACATCACTGTCGCCCAATATGCAACATAAACTCTAAGCATTTAATGTTTTCCCTTTGGAATTGACTCTTCATGCATTGAATTCTTTTTGCCATTCTGTAGTAGATTCAAATGGTTCATGAAGCACTGAATATAGAATCGTCCTGTGAAACATGACCCAGGCTGTTCTGCCTTGAAGTTGGCATGGCTGCTTTGCTCATGGGTCCTCTTGGTTTCCATTAGAGAGCTCACCTGCCCATACTTCCTTACATGAACAATGGGCTAGTGATTTAACTGAGTAAGACACAGACAAGTGTAAGATTAGAAGGGACAGTGTTAGTAACAACTGATAGAAAACTAAGGAGAGAGAGGCCATCCTAGGTAAGCAGGAAGAAAAGTGTAGATATCCAAGTGTGTAGGTAACCAGATGGGTGTGTGTCGATAACTGGAAGACAACAGACTTCTGACCCCTCAGAAGTACGAGACCCTGCAGGGCATGACCCTGAAGTACTGAACCCAGCTGCAGTGTGAGAGTTAGAAAATTGGGATGTGATGGGATGGAGAGAAAAAGGATGTGGGATCCTCCTTCAAGAATTACTAACTGGGGTAACATTTCAAACGTCTGGTAACTCGGAGCGCATTGGTTGATACCTGCTACTATGGTGTGGGTGTGTCCATGGAATTCATGTGTAGGAAACTTAATCCCAAGGCACCCATGTTGAAAGATGGAACCCTGAAGAGATGAGGAGATCATGACAGCTGTCATCTCATGAATGGACTCATGCCAGTACCTCCCAGGATGGATGAGTGGGTTCCTGATAAAAGGTTGAGTTTTTCCCAACCCATATATTTATGGTCCCCTGATTTTCCACTGCCTGTCAAGGAATGATGCAGCAAGAAGGCTCTAGCCAGACACCAATTCCCTGACCGTGGATTCCCCAGCTCCCTTAACTGTAAGAAAGAAATCTTTATTCTTTTATTAATGGCCCAGGAATTCTGTTTTTGCCACACAAAATGGACCAAGACACTAATGAATGAGTGAAATGCCATTGTGTTATCTGTACTTAGACAGATACTAGAACTACAAGCATGAGCAGTGTCAATGACCAACCAGACACTATCGTGATCAGAGAGTGGCATGTGGCAAGTCCATTTAATTTGCTTAGGGAGTATATTTTACTCTATAGAAAAGAGGAAAATTTTGTTTAAGGCTTCTTCCCTAAACTAACTGTGGTTTCATTGATTCATTCAGCAGGTGCTTATTGAAAATCTATTCTACACCAGTCTCTGTGTTCAGACTGGAAATGAAAGAGGCATGACGTGTAGTTCCCATCTCAAATAAATTATAGTCTGGTCTTGTCAGGGTTCAGAGAAGGAAACCAGTGACTGTACAACACTGTACCGGGGATTGTACTACTCAGGTTGGCCAACTTTTAATCTATTGCATACTCACTATCAGGCACAATTCTAAGCACTTTAAATATATACTGAAATTAAGCTTCACAACCATTCTGGAAGAAGAGTCTGCTTATTGGTCCCATTTTACAGATGAAAAAGATGAGGCAATAAAGAAAGAGTAGAGTAGCCTACAACCCCAGGCTCTTTGGCTCCAGAATTCACTCTCATAATGCACAATTGGCTTTTAGGAGCATGGTGTACTCCAGAGCTGCAGGAACTCAGAGTGAATGTGAGAGAGGAAAATCAAGAACAATTAACTGGGGCAATTAGCTATGCCTAATTACAGTTCAATACTTCCTCATAGAGTTCAAAAGATAAAGACCATCTCAGTTGAGAAAACACACATAACAAAAAGACACGCAGACCAATGAAATAGAACAAAAACCCCCAAAATTAATCCACACATCTAAAACCAACTAATCTTAGACAAATGAGCTGAAATCAATTCCTGGAGAAAGCACAGTCTTTTCAACAAATGGTGCTGGGAAAATTGGATCTATATGTGTGGAAATATGAAACAAGACCCCTACCTTATGCAGAAATCAACTCTAAATGGATCAAGGATCTAAATCTATGACCCAGCATCATCAAATTACTAGAGGAAAACATCAGGGAAACTCTGCAAACATTGCCTAGGAAAAGATTGCTTGGAACAGACCCCGAAAGCACAGGAAATAAAAGCAAAAATAACAAATTGCATTACATCAAGCTAAGAAGATTCTGCACTGCAAAAGAAGCACTCAACAAAGTGAAGATGCAAACGACAGAATGGGAGAAAATACTTGTGAATTATTCAACTGATAAAAAATTAATATCCAGAATCTATAAAGGGCTCAAGAAAGTCAACAGCAAAACAAAAAATCCAGTTAAGAAATGGGCAAAGGACTTGAATAGGCATTTGTCAAAGAATGAAATTCAAATGACCAACAGGCATATGAAAAAATTCTCAGGATCACTAGCCATCAGGGAAATGATCAAAACCACAATGAGGTTTCACCTCACCCCAGTTAGAATGGGTCTCATACAGAAATCAATGCACAATAAATGTTGGTGAAGATGCAGGGAAAAAAGTACCCTGATCCACTGTTGATAGGAATACAAACTAATACAGCCATTGTGGAAGACAGTAAGAAGATGCTGAAGAAATATGAAAACAGATATACCTTATGAATCAGCCATCCCATTCCTGGGAATTTACCGAAATGAAAATAAATCAACAGATGGAAGAGTTATCTGTACCCATGTTTACTGTATCTCAGTTCATAATAGATGAGACATGGAATCAACCCAGATGGTCATCAACTGATGACTGGATAAAGAAAATGTGATACATATATACTACAGAACACTACTGAGCCATAAAAAAGAATGAAATCATGTCTTTCACAACAAAATGGATGCAACTGAAAACCATTATGCTTAGTGAAATAAGCCAGTCCCCAAAAGGCAAATACCATATGTTTTCTCTGGTATATGGCAGCTAACATAGAAGATAAAATGTATAGGAATGAAATTGTCATTTTGGGATGTGATTATTGCTTTTAGCCCTTATGTATACTTCTGTGGAACTGTGGTCTTCCAACTTTTTCTTTGTTTCTGTCTATGTGCTGTCCAGGGTCCCAGTGTCCCCAGGGGATTCTTGATTGGACTGGACATCGAAAAGAATAAGGTAAAGCAGTGAGTTTCCAAGGAGTGCTGGCCAGCTCTATAGTTTGGAATATGTTCGGCCAAGTTGAGTTTCCTTTGGGAAGCCTCTGCCTTACGGATGAACAGTATGTATCCGTGCATTGAAGCTTCTGTAACAAAAAAATATCATATACTAGATGATTTCTCCACAACAGGACTGTGCTTGTGGTTCTGAAAGATGGGGGGTCCAAGCTCAAAGCACTGGCAGATTGAGTTCCTGACAAGGGCTGGCTTTCTGATTCATAGACAGTAACCAGTTTTAGTGTCATGATTTCATCACCCCTACTCAGGGAAGTCACCTTGCTAGCAAGCCTCAGAGTCTTTGCTTTGGATTTCAGAGTACCATGTGTAATTCTGGGCTCTCTTCAAAGGAATCTAAAGCCCCAGCCCCTGGAAATCCTGCCCTTACCCGAACCTCTTTCTTTCCTCCCTGGTGATTTATTCTGATTGATGTCTGTGAGAGGATTACTGAAGTGAGTTCCATACTTTGGTGAATTCAAAATCTTTGCTTACCATGCTAGCCCCTGGTCTCTAAGGTGGGGGCAGGGGGACACTCCCCAACCTAAAACACACAAGACATTCCACTGGGGTATGAGAATTTCTGTTCATGCTTTTGCTTATTTTTACCTCATCCTCCTAAAAATCTGTTTGTGATTATTTAAAAATGCACACAAGGTATTAATGCAACAATGTATGTAGGCATGACACATGCTTATAAGTCTTATAGAATCCAAAGCATTGGCAAATTACTGTTATTGTCTTAAAGATGTGGCTTCTCATGCTTTGCCTATTTATCCTATTATTCTTCCATTCGTTCATCCAATCTAGAAATGTTTCCCTGGTGCCTTGTGTGCGGCTAGAACTTGCTGGACACTGAGGGTATGTAGATAAACAGAGGACTACAGTAGCCCTCGAATAGCTCACCATGTGGTGAAAGAGGCAGAAATTCCAACAAAGAGGAACAGGGCAAACTGAGAAGGAACAACTAATGCTGAACTGGCGACATCGGAGAAACATTCACTGCAGTGACGTCTTAAGGATGAGGTCATTTCAAGCAGGAGTGGGATCAAGGTGCAGGTGCATGACAACAGCTGGTGTGTTGGAAGAATAGGTCAAAGGGTTTGAAGAGCTTGTATTATAAAGCACCTATGGCAGGTGGGTGGAATGGGAGGAGGTAGAAAACGATGGGTGATCAGCGATAGAAGCTGCAAGATGCAAGAGAACAGCTGGATCCACATCTCCAATACGAATCCTCAGGGCATCTCGAAGTCTCTCCTGTGCTCTATGGGATCCCTAAGTGAGTGTGCAAGTAACACTCAGAAACCTGTTAGACATATGGAATCCCAGTGCATTTGTGTGCACACGTGAGTGCGCGCGCGCACACACACACACACACACACACAAAGTGAATCTATACTGCAGCAAACTCCAAAATAAAAATGGGCACTTTTCCAAAATCTCCAGGGAATTCATGTCTACCTCAAGTCTGAAAAGCAAAGGGCGACTGTAGTACGTGAAAGCCGCAGGCTCGGGCATCAAAAGATTTGGGTTGAAAGCTGGCAGCACCAGCCAAGTCATCTCAGGCAAGTTTCCTAACCTCTTCAGGCTTCACTCTCATCACATACAAAAACACTTGAATAGGATTTTCCCCCCTCATAGTATTATGGTAAGGTTTAAAGGAGTAATCCATTAAAAAAAGCAAACCAAACAAAAGTATTTTGGTACAATCCCTGGTCGGTATTCAGTGGTGGATAAATGTTCAATGCTACTTGTTCACTACTCAGATTTCTTTCTGCTTTGCTTTGATGGATGCCTACAGGTTTCCTAGTTGAAGAGCAAAGGTGAACAAAAGATTCTGAGCTGACAAAATACAGAAGATGAAACTGATGGCCCCACGGGCCAGTTTCAGAGAATGTGTCATTTATTAGTAGGGGCTAGTTCTGATTTTTGGACACCTGTGATGATGCTTTGTTAGGCACTGTATAAACATTTTGGTCTTCACATGGAAATGTTATCATCCCTATTTTCCCAATGCAAGAACTGAGTTTCTAAAGAGTGAATAAATTGTCTACAGTCACGTTGGCAATAAGTAGAAAGCTGTGAATCTGCCAATGTGTCTCCCTCCAAAACTTAGTCTTTTCAATGAGCTGATCAGTGCTAGAACAGAAAAGAACTCCTACTTCCCAAGAACCGGAGATAATGATGTAGGATATCATCAGAGGACAGGTTTTCAAACTTATAGAAATTCAAACTTACAGGAAAATGCTCAGAGTACAATGAATACCCTGCACTGAGATTCATCAGCTGTGGACATTTTGCCACATTTCTTAACCTCTCTCTCTCTAATTTGAAATAAGTTGGAGACCTTGTGTCTTTTTACTCCTAAATTCAACAGTGAGGCTATTTCCTAAGTACAGCAGCATTTATGTAATCACAGTACAGTAATCAAAATCAAGAAATTCAACATTGAGGGACTGGCACTGTGGCGTAGCTAGTAAAGCTGCCGCCTGCAGTGCTGGCATGCCATATGGGCACCAGTTCGAGTCCTGGCTGCTCCACTTCTTTATTTATTGTTTGTGGCTGGAACTTGCTGGACACTGAGGGTATATAGATCAACAGAGGACTATTTATTTATTTGAAAGACAGATACAAAAGAAGAGGCAGATGGAGATGGAGATGGGGAGGGAGAGAGACAGACAGATACAGAGAGACAGAGAGGTTTTCTATCCACTGGTTCACTCCCCAGGTGACTGCAACAGCCAAAGCTGCACAAATCTGAAGCCAGGAGCCAGGAGCCTCATCCAGGTCTCTCACAAGGGTGCAAGCACCCAAGAACTTGGCCCCATCTTCTACAGCTTTCCAAGGTCATAGATGAGAGCTGGATAAGAAGTGGATTAGCTGGGGCTCGAACTGGTGCCCATATGGGATGCCCCAACTGCAGGCAGCAGCCTTTCCAGCTACACCACAGCCCCTGCTCCACTTCTGATCCAGCTCTCTGCTGTGGCCTGGAAAAGCAGTAGAAGAGGGCCCAAGTGCTTAGGGCTCTGCACCCGAAAGAAGTGCCTAACTCCTGATTCCTGGCTTCAAATCAGTCTAGTTCCTGTCATTGTGGCCATTTGTGTGTGGGGTGGGGGTGAACCAGCAGATGGAAGCTCTCTCTCTCTCTTTATTTTTCTCTCTCTGCCTCTCTGTAACTCTGCCTTTCAAATAAAAATAAAAATAAATTTTTTTAAATAAATTCAACATTGACATAATAATATTATCTAATCTGTAGATATTATTCAATTGCTACCTACTGTTCCACTCATATCTTTTCCAAACTTTTTTAGTCCAGAATCCACAACTGTGTTAACTTTCCTTTATTTTTCATATTGTAGTTACCATATGAGCTCGCAATATTCTTTATAGAATTCTTAAAACTAATGAAAAAGCTTAAAATGGCATTTGCATCTACTCCTTCTAGAATTTTTCTGTGTGTGCACACATGTGTGTTTTTGCAGTTAAAAATCATATTGCGTGCAACTTTGTATTTCTCAATTAACTTTATAACTCAAATACTTTTCTGAATCATTAAAATATTTGCAGCTGGGATGTTTAATGGTTTTATAATATTCCTTCAGATTTACCTCATCTCTATTGCTTGATGTTTAATTTTATCTAATTTTCTCATACACAGCATTGTAATGAACAGCTTTTGCCACATTATGTACCAAAGAAAGCATAAATTTCTTAAGTCTCAGCAGTTGCTAGAAAAAGAGCCACTCTTTCACATCTTTTAAGTAAAGTGCAGTGTATGTAAACCACAGAATATTATTCAACCATGAAAAAGGATTAAATGCTGTCAGTTACAGCAACACAGATGGAACCTGAACCATCCTTCTATTTTAGATACATGAAGATTTAAAAAAAGCTTCATGTTTTGCAACTCAGGCTACACACAATTCCTATTAAAACTAACTCAACTTGAAAATAACTAATTGGAATTTAAATAAAAATACATATGAGTTATGTACCTAATTTGACCTTTCTCCTGTCTTCCAACCATTTGTTTCAGAAACTCGGGAACAAAATCAACACAGAAGGGCAGAGTTCCAAAGCCAACCCAATTTATCCTCTGTCAAATTCACCTGCCACCGTCTTTGAGATGCCCTCTGACCCCTACCCGGAAGACTATTTCTGAGTCCTTCAATGACTTTATTCAGGATGTAGCGTTAGTCACCCAGAATTGCAGCTGCCCTAATTCTTTATCTTTGGGGGCTTTCTCGGTTGTGAACAGTAGAAATCAATGCTGGATAACTTATGTAAGAAAGGAATGCATTGGC
Source organism: Oryctolagus cuniculus (assembly GCF_051225735.1). Lineage (NCBI taxonomy): Eukaryota > Metazoa > Chordata > Mammalia > Lagomorpha > Leporidae > Oryctolagus > Oryctolagus cuniculus. The sequence goes on along the minus strand of NC_142885.1, from coordinate 15,926,260 downwards.
ATGCCGAGTTCAGAAAGCAGGAGATAGCAACACAGCTAGGCAAGGGCACTGCACAACCCAGTGGTTTAATGAAGGCAACACCGGTGTCCTCACACTGAGCACTTAGTACTACAACTGTATTCTGACCTGTCACTACAGGACAAGTCTTTTTCCTATGCATTTATTTGAGTCAGGACTTTCACTGCACTTTCCAAGCAAAGAAAATGGTAACCTCGTAAGTTTCTTTACTTTGGGAGAATCTAAAGCTTCATTCCTAGGATTTCTGACTCCTTGGTGGTCCACCTCGTTGGAGATGTGATAGATATGCTAGTGGAAAGAGCACCCAAGGCTTTAACCATAGTCCTCACTGTCCCCAGAAGCAGCAATCTTGTTTTTCCTAGACAAATAACTTCAGTGACTTTATATCAAGGGTTTTCTCCCAGATAGAGGCAAAACCAAGTCTTTTGAGCAGTCATTCCATGTTCCATATGACTTGCTACATCAGGGTCCATAACAAGACCAATGCACACCACGGGGATCACTTCATTACCTTGCTTCTTTCACTGTAAGTGAATTACTTAGTCAGGAACAAATGTTGGTTAAACAACCATGTTGGTATACAAGCCATTTAGGAAGTCCACGAATGCTATATCTGGTAAAGGGATAATGGGCAAAGAAAAAAAGTCTAAATCCAAAATGGGAATCTGTTCAGTAAAGAAAGATTGTACTCCAATTGAGATTGAATAATCTAATAGCATACCTGCGGAAGTTGCCCCTGGGAATGATCATATCCCATATTCGAATGGCCGGTTCAAGTCTTTGCTCCTCTTTTTCTAATCTAGAATTCTGCTAATGCATATCCTGGGAAGGCAGTAGAGGATGGGTCAAGTACATGGGTACCTGCCACCCACATGGGAAACCTGGATGGAGTTCGGGTCGCTGATTTTAGCCTGATCAAATTTTGGCTGTTGCAGGCATTTTGGGAAAAAAACTAACAGCTGGAAGATATTCTCTCTATGTCTTTCTCCCTCTTTCTCTCTCTCTGCCTTTCAAATAAATGAAATTTCTTTTAAAAAATGAAGTCTATTTAAAAATCAACAAAACATCATGTCATCGCCTGCTGTCTACCACCAGATATCTTGCCACACTGGGACTCACTGTTGGTTACTGACTGCAGATAAATTAAATAGACAGCAGCAGTAGGAGCCTAGTCAAATTCAAAAAGGTTAAGTCCAAGTTCTTCAGCAACACATAGCATATATTGCTGCCTCTGTGGGTATTTTGCTCCTGAGCTCATTAGACAGGCAGTGAGGAAGAGGATAACCAGCATTTTTCTAATAATTGGCAGCCTTGCAGGAAAGGCCTTTTGTGGACTTTGACATGGGATGCAAATATTCTTTATAATCGGGGCCCATACACAGAAATTCAATCACCTAACTTCCTCCAAACTCTTTGACATCAATATGCTAATCTTCTTATCATGAAATCCTACCTTAAGTCTCCTTGACAAGTCACTCTTCTTATTGGATAAGAAATACTGCTTGACTTCTAGCCCTCTAGGGCAATGCATGAAGGGATGGCGCTGTGGCACATTAAGTTAAGCATCCACCTGTGGCGCCAGCATCCCATACGGGCGCTGGTTCAAGTCCCGGCTGCTCCACTTCCGATCCAGCTCTCTGCTACAGCCTGGGAAAGCAATGGAAGATGGCCCAAGTCCTTGGGCCCCTGCACCTGTGTGGTTGCAGAAGAAGCTCCTGGCTTCAGATTGGCTCAGCTCTGGCTGTTGCAGCCACTTGGGAAGTGAACCAGCGGATGCAAGACCTTTCTCTCTCTCTCTCTCTCTCTCTCTCTCTCTCTCTCTCTCATTGTCTGTAACTCTCAAATAAATAAATAAAATCTTTTTTACAAAATACATGAGTTTAAATTTTTTGCATCAAAATAAAAATTCTTTTTTCCATAACATTTTTGAAGTAGCCTCCTACATGTACACTGCTTTTGTTCCTCTTACTGATAGGTATCAAGAAAAAAAATCAGTCACTAAATTAATAATTTCATATCAAAATCCAGAGGCCATTTTAATCTGCCTGGTACACGTATTATATGTGGGGCTGGCATTGTGTCACAGTGGGTTAAGCCACTGCCTCTGATGCCAATATCCCATAGGAGTGCCAGTTTGAGTCCCAGCTGCTCTACTCCAGATCCAGCTCCCTGCTAAGGCACCTGGGAAACCAGCAGAAGATGGCCCAAGTACCTGGACCCCTGCCACCTACAGATGGAGTTCCAAGCTCCTGGCTCTCACCTGGCCCAGCTCTGGTCAATGTGGCCATTTGTGGATGGAGTGAACAGCGCATGGAAAATATCAGTCTCTGTCTCTGCATCTCTGTATCCCTCACTCTCTCCCACTCTCCCTCTCTTTGTGCAACTCAGCCTTTCAAATAAGTAACCTTTTTACAAAATACCACCCATAGCATACTAGAATATTCCTTAGAAGTACGTAGTGTATCATCAACTGACAAGATCAACCTGGTTTTTCAGAAGCCAGAAAATCTCAATGAAAAGACAGTTAACAAAGACTGCAGCCCCCGCATCATTCAAATACCTCGTGTTGCTCGAATCTCGCAGATCTTCCAGGAAGCAAGTTTTACGTATGGCTGTGTCACAGGATCTTTCATTTTTGCCTCTCCTAATATGTCAATTGGTCCTGATTCAACTTTAAGAAAAAAATACAAATTCTACCAGTTGCTAAATATAAGAGTACTTCAAAAATTTAATGGAATTCCATAATTCAACATAAATTTACCTTGGTGCAAAACCATTTCTTGAAATCCATATAGTTTTTTAATATGCATTTTCCACAAACTTTTTGAAGACCCCTGAAATATCACTTTCAATTATATACTTGTGGGTTGATAAAATAACTATCTATATATCTGAGTATGTAAAGAACCCAGTTTTCTACAATTCCATTCATCACTTGGCATCCATAATCTCTTTCTCTAACTGTGGGATTGGGAAGGCATGAAGGCTCTCTGGTATCAATTTCACTTGATATCTAACATACTTTTCAGGGAGAAGTTGAAAATAGATGGAAACGTGGATCAGATGATGATGATGATATAGATAGATGGATAGACAGTAGATAGGTGATAGATTATAGATAGATGACAGAGGGTAGATTATAGCTAGATGACGGGTAGTTTATAGATAGATAGTAGATTATAGATATATAGATGATATGATGATAGATTATAGATAGATTCTAGATAGATAATAGATTTGAAGTGACGTTGTAGGTTCTTTCCTTAAGGGTCCCAAGCCTCTCTTCAATGAACTCTCTGTGAACTGACCTAGATCTAGAACTGTCTGAGGTCTCTACTCCTCAAATCTGTTTTTTCCTGAATATACAAATCAAGCCACACCTTGGATCAATCGCTTGAAAACCTCGTGATTAATCTTCATAAAATACCCTTGCATTGTGCAGGTGCCTTCAGTGCTACTTCAGTCTTCATGCCCAGAACACTAATTATGTCAACCTTCTCTCATGGGTGCACTGTCACCTGTTTCCTCTTCCCCCAGCTCCCATAATCCTTCTTCCTTCCAAGTGCCCCTATCTTCCATCCTGGCCTACAGGGAATAGTTTCTATCAAACATCTAAAGGATACAAAAAGAATACCCTAAGAAGGCACGCTTTCTTGCCTTAGTGAATGACGTGTCCTTGTCTTCAGTTTTAATCAATCTCAACTCAGCCGAGTAGTGAACCAGTTGGTAAGATAATTAACGTCTCTGAAGAATAAATTATGTAGCACAGATTTGGATAAATGACTTAACCCTGAGACAAGATGAAGATGTGCTGATAACCCTAACTAGGGGAAGAAAGCTGTTTTTGATATTCTTAATGAGGTAGAGATAAAATATTTGCCAGATCAGAAGCCAATCTGCCTCCACAATTACTACAGAACCGGCCACCGTGTTTGGAATAAGCAGGTGTTTCCACTGGTGCTGAGCTCCTGTCAGTCTTTGAAAGCCTTCTGTCCCTGGCAGGTGCCAAGCCTCTGCTGTTCCATGTCCTTAACAGGGATACCATTCCTGTTTATTTGTTGGGTTTTTTATTTCAATTTTTCACCAGTGATTTGCTGCTTGGTTAAGTTAGCTGAAAATTCAGGAATAATGATTTGGTTCATTCCGATCACTTAAAGAAGCAGTTCAACACACAAGGATAACTAGTCCAACACATAAGAACTAGAAAAGTCACTTTAGCAGAGTCTTAGGAGTCCATAGGGAACCTTTGTGGTTGTATGTGTGTTGAAACTCCATGCCAGCGGCTGAAATATAAGGGGATTCTGCATCCCCAGAGTCACAGGTTAATATCCAGAGAGCCGTCTCAATAAGTAATCACAGACTCCTGTGTAAAAGGCTTAACAATTTCTCTTGCTTACAATTTTTTTACATTTATTTATTTGTTTGAGACATAGAGTTACAGACAGAGACTGAGAGAGAGAGAGAGTCTTCCATCTGCTGGTTCACTCCCCAATAGGCTGCAACAGCAAGAGCTAAGTTGATCTGAAGCCAAGAACCAGGTGCTTCTTCCCAGCCTCCCATGCCGGTGCAGGGGCCCAAGGACTTGGGCCATCTTCCACTGCTTTCCCAGGCCATAGCAGAGAGCTGGTTGGGAAGCGGAGCAGCTGGGACTTAAACAGGTGCCCATATGGGATGCTGGTGTTGCAGGCAGAGGCTTAGCCTACTATGCCACAGGGCTGGCCTTGCTCATGGTATGTTTACGGAGTTAGTTCTATTTTTCATAAAATTTGTTGAACTCTTTAGTTAGTATAGAGTTAACCATATGTGTATAAAGTTAATTGAAAACAGATCTTAGTGAAAAATAAAAATGGGAATAGAAGAGGGAAGAGGAACTGGGTGAGAGTGTGGGTGGGAGAGCCGGTATAGTGGGAAGAATCCTATGTTCCAAAGTTGTATTTTTGAAAAGCATGAAGTTTGTATTCCTTAAATAAAATGTTTCTGGGGGCAAAAGAAAAAAGAAGTCATCTAGATAAATCTGCAAAATTGCTATGACCTGAAGCTCTCTGTGTTTTATCAAGTAATTTCTCATACCAAAACTTCACTCAGAGAAGGAAAATCCTGTCTACATTTTGATTAACCAACAAAAAGAAGATTCAAAAGCTGGAACCACAACTGTTCATTTTTGAGACAGAAAATTGAATCTAGAATCTGTAATCACTTCACCTACATCAGTAAATTCAATCCGTCTAAGATTTACTGGAGGTGCCAGCTCTGTGGCACAATGGGCTGAGCCTCCACCTGCAGCTCCACCATCCCATATGGATGCCAGTTCGAGTCCTGGCTGCTCCTTTTACGATACAGCTCTCTGCAGTAAAAGATGGCCCATGTGCCTAGGCCCCTGAACCTGCGTGAGAGACCTGGAAGAAACTTCTCACTTTGGATCAGCTCAGCTCTGGCTATTGCAACCATTTGGGGAGTGCACCAGCAGATGGAAGACCTCTCTCTCTCTCCGTCTCTATCTCTTGTCTGTCTGTAACTCTGCCTCTCAGATAAAAATAAATATGTCTTTAAAAAAGATTTATGGGATACCTTCCTAGGTCAGGCTCCTGTAAAATCCTTTTTTCAAAAAATATTCCTCAGTTTTATATTATTTTGTAATTAGCTGATTCTTGCTAATTTTTGGTTTGCAGTCATACTTCTCACAGCTCTGATGTAATTGCCACCCAAGCACAGGGTAGGATCTAACTCCATAGTTCTGGGAACTCTGAATTACAGGATCACAATAAGTGGATAAGTAATCTCTTCAAAGTTGGAGCAAGGGACCTCTTTGGCTGACATGGGAGATTAATACAGAGTTGGAGTTTGCATTATCCCAATGTGCTTTGAATCTACCTATAAATCCATGTTCCAGTGTTTGGATGCCCTTCCCCCTTGATCAATGCCTTAGCTTTCATATAAGAGATTTAGTGATGCTCTTAATTTATCTCACTTTTATTCAGAAACCAAAGCATTAATCTTCCATCTACTTTTTGGCTATCTGAGGCCATTAGTTGCAGGAATTGAGTGTTTTGGTTTCTGTTTGCATTTTCTTTGTTTGTTGTTTTCTTTAACCTGGCTATCATGAGTATTGTGTTTGTCCTCGAAACAAGAATTTAGAGATTTGAGCCCCTCATTCTCTTTCAGGAACAAGTTGTTGTTATTAGCAACCACCATCCCTACTGCCCTGAGTCTGAGAGTCCTTTAAAGATCCTAGCTTGTGGAGATCTGCTGTAGCACAGGGGGTTAATTCAACGTTGGCTGCTCCACTTCTAATTCAGCTCTCAAGGAATGCACCTGGGAAGCCACCAGTGCTACCTCAAGTCCTTAAGTCTCTGCCACCCATGTAGGAGAGACCCAAGTGCAGTTCCTGGCTCCCAGCTCTGGCCTGGTTCAGCCCTGGATGTTGTAACCATTTGGGGAACGGATCAGTGGATGTAAGATCTTTTTTTTCTTTCTTTCTCATTCTGCATTTCAAATCAATCAATGATCAATAAATCTTTTTTTTAAAAGACCCCAGATTAGGCGGTCATGTGTCTTGCCATTCCAAGGTACGCATAGTCTAATTTCTAATCCCAATTCATGATCATATCGTTCCTATCCACATCCTTCATTCCTAATCCATATTGTTCTGGTCATATTCTCCAATGCACAGTAGAGAAACTGAATTGGGATAACCTAAGGAAATAAAAAAGAAAAATTGGGAACAAAGGTTGCATAGCTCAGAGAATCATGAGGACAGAGAACTAGGCTTTGAGAAACGTGTACCTTCGTGTGGGTCCTACCTGATTCACAGTTCTGGACTGGGCAAAACCTCCTCTTCCTCTTCCTCTCTCATAGTCCACCATGCTCTTTTGCCTTTTACACGTGTAAACCCATGCTATTCCTGGATCGTTTTTGAACAACCCACCTTAGGTGGCGTTAGACTAGCAAGAATGTGAAACTACTCCTTGCTTTCCAGCTATCAAACTGATGAGCCAACCATTGAAGTTGCCCAGCCAGGCTCAATCACTTTAAAATTTGCCCCCAGCTCTGCAAAGTGCCCTGAGCCAAGCATGAAAGGGACATTTATAAGTATATTTCCCAGGCTACCTCTTTGAATGGAGTTCCTCACTCTGTGAAGTGGAACTTCATTCTGTGGTCCTAAACTTTGCACACTGCAATTTCAAAGACATGTCCCCTGCTCTTGTATTTTCTGAGTCCTGTTTGTGGGGTTGTGGCAAGCACAGTGGGAACACAGCTCATTGAAGCAATGTAGGAGTGACCTACAGGTCAGACTAGATGATGTGATATCCTCAAAAGGGCTGTACAAGGGACTGGGGACTTACTGAAGGCTTTATTCATCCAATCCTCTCCATGGGACATGGATTTAAATTATATTTCCTCTTACCTTTCATTTTCTTCCCAACTTCTCTGTTTGTTCAACACAATTTACCAAAACATCAGTGAAGGAAAAAAGAAAAAATCTATAGCCTGCCCAGTGCTCCTGAAGACGGAAAACTTTAAAAACATCATCTGTGAAGGAACTTCAAAAAGTTCGTGGAAAATGGAATTCAAAGATAAGTTTGTTTTGGTACAAAAATATTTGAAACCCAAGTACGTGAAGGCTCTTCAGAAGGTTCATGGAAAATGTGTATTATTCAAAAACTGTGCATGGATTGCAAAAAAATCACTGCATCAAAATAAACTTATTTATTAAAATAATCACTTATTTGAGAGAGCTGGAGGCAGAGAAAGGCAGGCAGGCAGAGACAGAGAACTCCCATCTGCTGGTTCACTCCCCAAATACCCACAATGCCAGGCTGAGCTGGACCAAGCAGAACCTGGAAGCCAGGGACTCAATCCAAGTCCTGAGCCCGTACCACTCCCCCTGTAGGGTCTGCATGAGCAGGAAGCTGGAGTCAGGAGCCAGATCCAGAACTCTGGAACCCAGGCGTTCTGATGGGGGTGCTGGCATCTTCCTGACGCCAAATGCCCACCCCCAAACTTTCCATATAAAAGTTTCCATATTAAAGTTCTTTTATATGTTCCTCTCTCCCTAAAAGAATCCATTTTCCCAAACATAGCAGTTGAAATGGGAAGTTTGAAGTGATCCCTCCTGGGGCTGGCATTATGGTGCAGTGGCTTAAGCCACTGCCATGCAGCACTGGCATCCCATATGGGTGCCAGTTTGAGTCCTGGCTGCTCCATTTCTGATCCAGCTCCCTGCTAATGCACCTGGGGAAGCAATGGGAGATGACCCAAGTGTTTGAGCCCCTGCCACCCAAGTGGGAGACTCAATGGATTTCCACGTTCCTGGCTCCCATGTGGCCCAGTTCCAACCATGGTGGCCATTTGGGGAATGAACCAGTGATGGAAGATCTCTTTCTCTCTCTGTCTCTCCCTATCTGTCACTTTGCTTTCCGAAAACAACTGGCATTCTCTACTTGCATTTGGAAAACTGAATAACTGTAACATGTTATTCCCTTATTGCAAGAAATAAAATCTCGTTGCACTGCAAAGATGATATGGACCTGTTTAGAAAGTTAGAGGGAGAAGAAGTCTTTCATCAGAAGTTTTGTCTTCATCCTAATCATTTCTACACTGAAAATATTGAATCGGTGCCTTTGATTGACATGGAACATTAAATTGAACAATTTCCAATACCAGTGTGAAATGCCAATACAAGAAGGGAGGGTGTTTGTGGTACATCACATGCTCAAGGAGAGGAAACGCACCTTGGTCTCGGTAACCATCTCCACATTTATTCATCTCCAAAAGAGACATTTCAGTTCTCTGGGGCTGCAGCATTTGTTCTCTTCAATAGTTGGAGAATATATATATATATATATATATGTATATTCCAAGCAGATGTTCTTCATATAAAATGTTGGCTAGAAGAATCTGTTACCATTTCAACCCTTCAACATTTTTACACAATATTAAAATGGATTGAATTTCCCTCCAAGGAAGAGAGGACCTTAAATCACATATTTGCGGAATCCCATCAAGGATCAAACAGGATTTGTTTCTCTCCGAGAGCTAAGGCACCAACGTTGCTGATGAAGATTTTCCCCAGCTGCCTTTCCAAGTCAGCCTAGCAGGGCAGGCAGACAGGAAAATATTAGGGCTGCTAAAAATGAGTTGAAGTGCAGCCAAATAGCAGACTTCCAAGGTACACTCTCGCATGCTGGCACTCCAAAAGATGCAATTTCTCCATTTCCAAAACTCAACAATTTTTCAGCTGCACAGCATCATTCCGGTAAAACACTGGTATTTTATTCATCTCTTCCTGAAGTACCATACTTTTATTTTGTAGGCGTCTCTAAATCACATCAATTCACAAAAGACCGATTTCTTGCTGCTATAGTCAAATCAGACATCGCATGCACATACACACACACACCGTATTTTTTTTCTTTAGCTAGTTAGTCACAGATTAGAGATTTGGAGTCTGAGTCACAAAGCTCCATTAGGCAGAGAACACGGCTAACGAATGCGCAGGGAACACCCCTTGTGCACACAGGGGTTGGATTGTTCCTTCACCCCTCTCTCAAGCTCCTGGCTCCAATCATGTCTTACCCAGGCAATGCTGCCTTTGTTAGGGGAAGTTTCCCTGTCTCATCTTGGTAATTATTACTTGCCAGAGTTTGCACAAATGTGATGGTGCTACTATCATCCAAATGTTCCAATATAAGAATCCTTTATATTTCATGTACAGTCTTAAAACTGAAGACACCACAGGGGGCTTTGTAATCCAAGCACCTATTGTCCACATGGGGAAATTAGAGTTTCAATAGCTTACATCAGGGCCTATGGAAACCAGATCTCTGCTATGGGTCTTAGGTTCTTTCCTCTGCTTCAAAAGTTGGCAAGCATTTTCTTTTTCTTTTTCTTTTTCTTTTCTTTCTTTTTTCTTTTTTCTTTTTTTTTTTTTTTTTGACAGGCAGAGTGGACAGTGAGAGAGAGAGAGAGACAGCGAGAAAGGTCTTCCTTTTACCGTTGGTTCACCCTCCAATGGCCGCTGTGGCCGGCGCGCTGCGGCTGGCGCACAGCGCTCATCCGATGGCAGGAGCCAGGTGCTTCTACTGGTCTCCCATGGGGTGCAGGGCCCAAGCACTTGGGCCATCCTCCACTGTACTCCCTGGCCACAGCAGAGAGCTGGACTGGAAGAGGGGCACCGGGACAGAATCCGGCACCCCGACCGGGACTAGAACCCGGTGTGCCGGCGCCACCAGGCAGAGGATTAGCCTAGTGAGCCGCGGCGCTGGCCCGGCAAGCATTTTCTATCAGGGACCAAATATTAACGATTTTGGGCCTTCTGGGCCACATACAATCATTGCTTTTGTGGAAAAAAAATCATAACCTGTAAAAAATGTAGGAACTATTGTCAGCTCTAGGACCTATAGAAGCCAGAAGCAAGGTGAATTGGGCTCAGGGTTACAGTGTGTCAACCCTCATTCCACCTTATCATCTCCTCATCAGTTATGACAAATAAGGACAGCAGGGACAGGTGTTTGGCCTACCAGTTGAGACACTGATTGAGACTCCCATGTCCTATATCAGAATGCCCAGGTTTGAATCCCAGCTCTAACTCCTGCCTGCAGCTACCCACTAATGCAGACCCTGGGAGGCAGTGGCAAACGACCCAAGCCCCAGGGTCCTGTCACCCTCGTGGGAGACATGGATTGCAATTGTGGCTCCCAGAAATGCCCAACTGTTGGATACATTTGGGGAGTGAACAAGTAGCTAGATCTCTCTCTCTCTCTTTCTTCCTGGCAAATAAAGAAGCGAATAAAACAAAGAGAGTGCATTAGTTACAATAATGCTGCATAACTAATGACCCTGAAACCCAATGGCAGGCAGCAATAAACTGAAAGACAGAGAGAGAGAGAGAGATATCTTCCAGTTGCTGGTTCACTTTCCAAATACCTGCAACAGTAGAGATGGACCAAGCTGAAACCAGAAGCCAGGAAAACCATGAGGTCTCCTACACAGGTGGTAGGGGACCCAAGTGCTTGGACCATCATCTTCCATCTCCCAGAGTGTACATTAGCAGGAAGCTGGATTGGAGGTGGAGGCTGGACTCCAACCCAGGCACTCCCATATGGGTGCAGGAATTCTAAGTGGCAAGTTAAACCACTACATCGCAAAGCCCTCCTGAGTGGCATGGTTTTGAATCTCCCTGAGTCCCCTACAGAAACAGAATAACTACGAGGGTAGATCAAAGACCCACAGAGAAGAGAGCAAGATACGGGCTAGGACAGCCACCAGACTTACACACTGACACGGTTTAAACAGAACAGAGCAGGTGGAGGGCAACAAGCTCCTGAAAGCCACAGGAACGGGATAAACTCAAAACATCCAAAAGCTACTCTGTGAAAAGCAAGGCGGACCCAACTGGGAGCACCAGCTCTTTGGGGGCAGCTGCTTCGTGGGATCTGACTCCTGAATGACCCAAAGAAGCCCATGGTTAGGTGATTACTGACGTCATAAATAAGAGTGTCAATTGTTAAATCAGCAACAGGATCACTGTGCACTTGCTCCCCATGTAGGATCTCTGTCCTTAATGTGTTGTACTATGCGAATTAACGCTATAACTAGTACTCAAACAGTACTTTATACTTTGTGGGTCTGTGTGGGTGCAATCTGTTGAAATCTTTACTTAGTATATACTAAGTTGAACTTCTGTATATAATGATAGTTAAAAATGAATCTTAATGAAGAATAGGATGGGAGAGGGAGTAGGAGATGGGATGGTTCTCAGGTGGGAGGGTGGTTATGGGGGGGAAAACTACATAATCCAAAAATTGTACTTTCGAAATTTATATTTATTGGCCGAAGCCGCGGCTCACTAGGCTAATCCTCCACCTGCGGCGCCGGCATCCCGGGGTTCTAGTCCTGGTCGGGGCACCGGATTCTGTCCCGGTTGCTCCTCTTCCAGTCCAGCTCTCTGCTGTGGCCCAGGAATGCAGTGGAGGATGGCCCAAGTGCTTGGGCCCTGCACCCCATGGGAGACCAGGAGAAGCACCTGGCTCCTGCCTTTGGATCGGAACAGTGCCGGCTGTGGCGGCCATTTAGGGGGTGAACCAATGGAAAAGGAAGACCTTTCTCTCTGTCTCTCTCTCACTGTCTAAAATCTGCCTGTCCAAAAAAAAACATTAAAAACCTAAAAAATTTATATTTATTAAATAAAAGTTTAAAAAAAGAACCCCATGGTTAGGTCTGGATCCATTGGAGCAGCCCACAGGCTCTCACCACTTAAACTAGACCCCATCTGAGTGCAACTTCCCTGTTACAAAATTCTTGGGAGCAGAACCACATTTAAACCAGAAAGGAAAAAATAAGTCAAAGAACCTGTCCAGACAAAACTGGGGAACAGGAGAGGCAGATCCCAGAAAGGACCAGTTGTTTTTATTTTTAAATAAATAAATGTATAAATAATAGAAAGGTGACCATTTCTGCCGTAGTTCTGCTGTCTGCAACGAACCCGCTTTTGTTCACTTCCTGGGAGGGTCATAATAAATTGCTACCAAACTGGTAGCTGAAATCAATGGTAGTGTATCTTCTTGCTGTTCTGGAAGCCATGAGTCTGAAGTCAAGGTGACAAGAGGTGTGTGCACCCTCTGAGAGCCCCAGGGGATAACCTTGCACTGCTTCTCCCTGCTGCAGGTGGTCCCCAGCGACCCTTGGTCCTCCTGGCTTCTGATAGCATCCCTTCAACCTCCAACCTCCATCTTCACATGGTCTTCTTCTCTCTGGGTCTGTAGCCCGTTATGCCTCCTCTTCTGATAACACTGGAAAACCGAGGGTCCAGCCTCATCCAATATGGCCTCATCATAACATGGTTACATCTGCAAGGCCCCAGTTTCCAATGAAAATGGAAGAGTCAGAGAAGGAGATGTGAAAGCACAAGCAGCGGGCTGGCCCTGTGGCGTAGAAGGTAAAGCCACCACCTGCAGTATCGGCATCCCACCTGGGCACTGGTTCGAGTCCTGGCTGCTCCACTTCCGATCCAGTTCTCTGCTCTGGTCTGGGAAAGCAGTAGAAGATGGCCCAAATCCTTGGGCCCCTGCATCCATGTGGGAGACCTGGAGGAGGCTCTTGGCTCCTGGCTTTGGATTGGTGCAGCTCTGGTGGTTGTGGGCAGTTGAGGTGCTTCTCCTGGTCTCCCATGCCTGTGCAGGGCCCAAGAACCTGGGCCATCCTCCACTGCACTTCTGGGCCACAGCAGAGAGCTAGACTGGAAGAGGGGCAACTGGGACAGAATCCGACACCCCAACCAGGACTAGAACCTGGGGTATTGGCGCCGCAGGCAGAGGCTTAGCCTAGTGAGCCACGGCATTGGAGTACCTCTCTCTCTCTCTCTCTCTCTCTCTCTCTCTCTCTCTCTCTCTCCCCCCTCTACTTTTCAAATAAATAAATAGACATTCAAGAGAAAGTGTCAAGGTCATGAAAGAACTATAAAGACGAAGGAAATGTCTTAGTTTGTAAGAAGCTAAAGAGTCATTAAAGTTAAATGCAGGGGTGAGCATTTGGCATGGCAGTTAATTTGCCATTTGGTGCACCTACATCCCATATCAGAGTGCCTGAGTCCCCATTCCTCCACTTCCAAACCAGCCTCCTGCTCAGGAGCAGCCTGGGGGGCAAGAGATGATGGCCCCAGTACTTGGTCCTTGCCCATCTGCATGAGAGACCTGGATTAAGTTCTGGGATCCAGGCTTAAGCCTAATCCAGTCCTTGCTGTTGCAGGCATTGAGAGAGATCCAATGGATGGAAGATACTCCCCCCCCCTTTCAAATAAAATTTAAAGAAATGCAAATTAATTAAAAAAAATCCTACGTGTAATGCATAATCCTGATTTCAATTGTAGACCAGAAAGAAGACATCCGTTGAATAATTCAAGAAATTTCAATAAAGTCTATGGTTTCATTATAATAGTATTATATCAATATTAATTTAGTAGTTTCGGCCTCTGTAATATAGTAGAGAGTTTTAGTTCCCATAGAGTGGGATTTCCTCTTACGACCATTCCACCTGCTATATATAAAACTAGAAAAGTCCAGATCACGCAATATACATATTCCACTCAAGGACTCTGTAAAGCAACCAAATACAGGTGGGAGACAACACTTGAAGAAGTGACCTACATGGGACTGAATCTTACTCAAAAGTGTGTACCGTGTTGGAAAAGTATAGAACAGGCCACTAAAACTCCAATAGCGACTCTGCCATCTAGATGTTCTACTTGTTCAATCTTTAAATCTACTTGGTCACTTCTTACCTTGCACCCATGGTCCTAATCCCCTTTTTATTTCTTTAAAGCAGTAGCTTTAGTGATAGTTATCTCATATTCTTTGTCTGATAATTCTGGCCCTTGCATGGCGGGGTGTATGGTTCTTTGCTCTGTGGTTTCTGTAGGCTCTCAGACTGTGGTTTTTCCCTCGTGTGTTTGATGAATATTGACTATGAACTCATTTTTCATGGCATGTTATCTGTGGGCGTTCTTTGAGTTTCTTTTGAAGAAGCTTTCTAAAGAGTATTTATGTAGGTCTCCACAGGAGATCTAGGAGATACTACCAACCTGGAATCTCTTTAAAATAAATTCGCTGCTTGAATGTTTTCAGGCCAACCATGTAGGTGAATGGGGGCTGCAAACCTACATGAAGGCCAATTTGCAAGGTGCATTCAGAGAGACCTGTTCTCCCTACCCAGGAAAGGGCTCACGCAGGCGTTTACTGGCTGTTTCTATGTGGAGCAGACTTATTTCTAGTTTGTTCTCACAACAACAGCGTGGGCTTTGGAGATCGCTGGTCTGTCTGGAGGTCTCCTATTAGCCGCCCCATTGATCCCAGTAAGCTCACACTTTAGACCGCTATATGCAACATGAGGATCAAAGGAGTTTCTGGAAATGTTTCCAATGCCACAGCCAGCATCAAAGCTACTTTCCTCTCTGATTACAAATTTAACTCCGTTTTTGAGACTCTGAGATTTTCTTAATTCCTTACCAGCTCAGAACTTCTTTTAAAAATATTTTTAAGGGTGAGCACTCAGCCTAGACGTGAACATGCTGGTTTAGATTCTCATGTCCTGAGTTCCATACTCAGCTGTGACCCCCCAATTCCAGGTTCCTCTAACGGACACCCTGGGAGAAGGGCAGGTGATGGCTCAAGTACTTGGTTCCCTAATTAATTCCTGTCTCCTGGCTTCAACATGCCCAACCCTAGCTCTTGCAGGTATTTGGGGAGTTAACCGGCAGGAGGATAAACTCACTCTCTCTCTCTCTCTGATTTTCAATTGAACAAAAATTAAATTAAAAATGTTGAATACAATATGTCTCATTATTGTAAACAAGAGGGAGTTTCAATCTTCCAGTGCAAGAAACACATCTATTTTCATCACTGTTGACTGTGGACTCTATTTCCTGAATGCCCCACCCTGAATTGAAGAATGGCCAGCGCAGATGGCTCACGTAGATCAGACACTATTAGCCTTGTAGAACCGACAATTTGGACTTCTTTTTGAAACCCTAGCCTAAACTGTAACTCTAGCCTAAAAGGATGAAATCCTGGCCACAGAGGAACTTCAGATCATTTTGCTAGCAAATTGTCCACAGCATACTGACAACCCTCCCATGCTCCCAGCTTCAAGGTATCTCCACTTGGAAGGAATTATTAAAGGGATCTCATGTCAAAATAATAACATTATCTCACTAACCCGGTGCCTCCAAGAGCCAACATCCCCATTACAATCCTGGGCTCTCTTCTCTACTCTCCCTCATTACTCAAGGTCAATTATTTTCTTTGTAATCCTCAGCCAGTTTCTGTTCTTCTCAGTCCATTACAACTATTTCAATGCCTCATTCCTTGCTTGTATATTCCTGAAGAATCCTCCTGGGTGGTCTCCTTGTACCTTGACTTGTTTCCTTCTATCTGCTGGTAGTATGCAATCAAAATACAAAGGCTGAAACCATTGGGTCCTGGAGACCCCTGTGAGAGACCTGGATTGATTTCCAGGCTCCTGGCTTTGACCTGGCCCAGCGCTGGCTCTTGTATGCTTTTGGAGAGTGAACCAGAGGTTGGAAGATTGAGCTGACTGAATGTATGCATCCTGTATGTCACTGTGTAAGTTCTTACTGAAAAATGACTTTACAGCTAGTGTTCACTGTTGGGTTTCAGACCTCGAGACTTTTCCCAATTAACCCACAAAAGACAGACACAGATGCAAAAGCAAGAGGGTTTTATTTCCAGCTAGCTGGGCCTCCCACCGGCACATACAACTCAGTGCAGTGCTGAGGCGAGAAGCCCTGTCCCTCCCCTCCCAGCATTTTTATGCACTTGGGTAAACAAGTACATACATCATTACACACATAGGCGAGTTCCTTATTCTTTATATGGCAATTACCTAAATTTATGTATTTCATTGGTGCATTTGAGCAACTCAGGGGCTAGGCGTCACATAGGAAGGTGGAAGAATCTAAATTCCAGGAATAGTTGCATGCCTGTTACCTTAGGTCTGTCTTTTTCTGGCTCAAAATGAAGCCTGTCATGGAGGAATGGTGGTTCTCTCAACAGGTCCTAAAAACTCCTGAGACCAACATTTAGCTTGACTTTAACATGTTCTATCATATTTTATATCATTTAATCTTAATATATTACATATTATTAAGTCTTAACTCCAAATGTACTTAATCTAAGCTAACTTAGGGTTTGAATTAATTACTTATAACTGAACTCCACATTCACATGTCACAGTGAAGTAACACCTTGACAGCAGGGACTCCATTTTGGAGCACCTGAGACCCCATCATGGGAAGGCACTACCCCCCCACCATGAGACTCTGGTCTGAAACTATGAAACACTTGGACAATAGCCGTTCACTACATCACACCTGGCAACCTGCCTCACACTTGGCAAAGCATAGAAACCCCCTAGCATGATCGCTCAAGCTTGGGAGTGGATAGGCTGCACCTGGGTTAATGATAGAAATGTAATTTGTCTATGTCCTACATATGATTTAAGCCAATACCTGGATTACTGACTAGATTATAATTAAAATTGTTAAGATTGTAGCTGGTATTGTCAAGATTATAATTGATATTAGTTTCGCATAGGTTTTAGGTTAGCTTGACCCTGGTCACCATGTATTCTCCCCTGATCCTAGCAACCATGGATTCCCCTCCCAATTTTGTGGTTTTTGCCTTTAAAAACCCTGTTGCTTTGGGCTTCGGGGTCAAGAGTTCTTTAGGGCAGCAGCCCAGTCTCCATTGCTGGCAATAAAGAACCATCAAATGTTAGCAGTGTGTGCTGCTCCTCTGCACTCGCTAGGGTACAACACATCCCTCTGCCATCTACCTGGGGCACTGTGGCTGGTTTTCCAGGATGAAGCAAAAATAGAAGGGATGTGGGTTCATCAGAGACGAGTTGGTTAAGAAGCAGCTGTTGTTTCCTGTCCTCTATACTCAGCCATGTTGACTGTGCATCTACCTCACCCATGATGTGCCTCATCAAGGTACAATTGATAAACCAAGTTATATCTACAGAGAGTACACATTCAGATTTTGATATAGGAATGCATCCTATACAATGATCCCTACTAATATCAATTATAATCTTGACAATACCAGTTACAATCTTAACAATTTCAATTATAATCTTGACAGTAATCCAGGTATTGGCTTAAATCATATGTAGGACATAGACAAATTACATTTCTATCATTAACCCAGGTGCAGCCTATCCACTCCCAAGAGTGGAATGATCCCTACAATGAAGTCAGTGGACACATGCATCGCTTTCCTTTTGAAAAAACTTTTGCTAATCTGAGAGGTAGAAAAGGACATAAAGTGGGAGATGGAGAGATGGAGAGAGAGAGAGAACGAGCGAGGGAGCTCCCATCAGTTGGTTCACTCCCCAAGTGTCCACAAGGATTGGAGCTGGGTGGGGTCAAACTAGGAGCCTGAAACTCAATCCAGGTCTCCTGTGTAAATTACAGGAAACTCGTCATGGGAATTATTACTGCTGCTTCTCAGAGTGCACACGAGGAAGTTGTCAGCATCAGAAGTGGAATTGTGGGGCCCGGCGCTGTGGCTCACTTGGTTAATCCTCTGCCTGCGGTGCCAGCATCCCATATGGGTGCCAGGTTCTAGTCCCAGTTACTCCTCTTCCAGTCCAGCTCTCTGCTGTGGCCCAGGAGGGCAGTGGAGGATGGCCCAAGTGCTTGGATCCCTGAACCTGCATGGGAGACCAGGAGGAAGCACCTGGCTCCTGGCTTCGGATCAGCGCAGCGCTGGCCATAGCAGCCATTTGGGGGGGTGAACCAACGGAAAGAAGACCTGTCTCTCTGTCTCTCTGTCTCTCTCTCTCTCTTTCTCTCTCTCTCTGTAACTCTACCTGTCAAATAAATAAATAAAAAATCTTAAAAAAAAAAAAAGAAGTGGAGTTGTGACTCAAACTCAAGGGATATGTGTGTGTCCCAAATAGGTTCTTAAATGCCAGGCCAAATGCCTGCCCCTGTGACCTTGTTGTGTGCTTATGGTGGGGACACATAAGATCTATCCTCTCAGTAAATTCCAATAACAATGCAGTATTGTTACCCACAGTCGTTATTCTGCAATTAGATCTGTAAGCCCTGTAATCTTGAATAATTAGAGTTTTTGTACCCATTGACTGACATATCCCATTCACCCTTCCCTCTATCCTGTGGCAACCATCATTGTTTCTATGAACCTATTTGAGTTTCCACAAATAAGTGAGATTGTGAAGAATTTGTCATTTGTCTCCCTTATTTCATTTAGCTTAATGTTCTCCTCCATGTCATCTATTTTGTCACAGAGGTCAAGATTTCCTTCTTTTATTAATGCTGAATAAGGTCATCGCATTTATGTAAATATACCGTGTTTTGTCCATTTATTTATTGATTGGCATGTAAATCATTTGTACTTCTTGTCCATTGTGAGTGATGCTGCAATGAACACTGGAGTGTGCATATCTATCCTTTTGACATAGTGATTTACTTATTTATTTGAAAGTCAGAATTACACAGAGAGAGAAAGAGAGGGAGAGAGAGGTCTTCCAGTCACTGGTTCACTCCCCATTTGGTCGCAATGGCTGGAGCTGCGCCAATCTGAAGCCAGGAGCCAGGAGCTTCTTCTGGGTCTCCCTCATGGGTTCAGGGGCCCAAGGGCTTGGCCATCTTCTACTGCTTTTCCAGACCACATCAGAGAGCTGGATTGGAAGTGGAGCAGCCAGGTCTCAAACCGGTGCCCATATGGGATGCCAGCGCTTCAGGCCAGGGTGTTAAAGCACTGCACCACAGTGCCGGCCCCGATTTTGATATCTTTAAATAAATACTCAGAAGGATGATTTCTGGATTATATAGTAGCTCTATTTTTAAATATTTTGAGCATCTCCATACTGTTTTCCATGTTGGCGTTACCAATTTCCATTCCCACTGACAGTGTGCAAAGGTTCTCTTATCTCCTTAACTCCTCCAACACTTGTTATCTTGTGTCTTTTTGGTAAAAACCATTCTAAACAGTGTGAATTAACAGCTCATTGTATTTTTGATTTTCATTTCCCTGACAACTACAGCATACACATCCTTTTAAAGTGCAAATGGAAAATTCAACAAGAAGTACCATGTTGTTCCAACACACAAGTCATGAAAATTTTCAAATTATTAAATTCATACAGAAATACTTTCTCTGAAAGTTATATTACATTAGAAATCTATAATATACCTAGAAAATGTTTATACTTCAGAATAAACTGTGTATGAAAAGTTAAAAGAAAATCATGAAATATTTTTAAATAAATGATACTAAAACACAACATGCCAAAATGTGTAGAAATCAAATAAAAAGCAGTACAGAAAGGAAAATGATAGCTATGTATGTTCAAGTATGCTTCCATATTGGAAAAGAAAAAAGTTTGAAAACACTTATTTCACCCTGAAAAACTAGACAGAAAAGAGAAAATTAAACTCAGTAAGAAAGAGGTAATAAAGAAAACCTACATGAAAACATAAAACAATAAATAGAGACAATAAACCCAGAATCCTCTTTTTTTTTTTCAAAAAAACAGTAAGACTCATGAATTTGCAGTAAGAGGGAACAAAAAAGAGAGAGAGAGAAAACACAAACATATTAAATTGCAGAGGAAACCCTTAGGACAAAAATATAAAAATAAAGGCACTATCATGAACAACTTGTTGCCAAAAAAAAAAAAAAATGACAGTGCATCTGAAATACAGAAATTCTTTGAACCTCACAACTTGTCAAACTGACACATAATGAGAAAATTATAAGTAGCCCTGTAGTAACCCAAAAATTGAGCTTGCAATCAAAACCTTCTCACAAAGAACATTTCTGATCCACCTTTCTTCTCCCACACATTTAAAGAAGAAATCATATGAGTCTATGAAAATTACACAAAACGCCCAACTTATTATATGAGGCCTGTATTACCCTCATTCCAAAACAAAACAACGAAACCTGAAGAAAAGAAAACCACAGGGTTTGTCAAACCAAATCCACCAGTATTTAAGAGGCACAAAGCATAATGGTCAAGTGAATTTGACAGCAAGATTTCACGTTGCAGCCATTTGGGCAGTAAACCAATGGATGGAAGATCTCTCTCTCTCTCTCTCTCTCCCACCTCCCTCCCTCCCTTCTTCTCTCTCTCTGTATCTCCCACTATCTCTATCTGTATCTCCACCTTCCAAATAAATAAACAGATCTTTTGATAGAAGATTTTTCCATATATGCATATCAATGTCTTCCAAGATAGTAGAAAAGGTAGCAGTCAACCCAAATGCTAATCCAATAGATTCAGAAAAATTATTTGAAAGCATTCACATTCATCTGCAATAAAAACTCTAGGAATGGAAAGAACTTCCTCAATCCGACAAGTGGCACTCATGCAGGATCCAAAGCTAGCATTATGCTTAATGGTGAAAGTGTAGTGGGTAAAGCCGCTGTCTGTGATGCCGGCATCCCCTGTGATGCCGGCATCCCCTGTCGGCGTCAGTTCCTGTTCCGGCTGCTCCACTTCCCATCCAGCTGCTTGTTAGGGCCTGGGACAAACAGCAGAAGATGGCCCAAGTGCCTGGACCCCTGCCACCCCCGTGGGAGACCCACATGAAGCTCTTTACTCCAGCCTGTCTCATCCCTAACAATTGCAGCCATCTGGGGAGTGAGCCAGCAGATGGAAGATCTTTCTGTCTCTGTCTCTCCCTCTCTGTTAACTCTGACTTTCAAATAAATAAATATTTTTCTGTAGTGTTAATGCTTTATTTGATGTCAACAGGATGCAACAGGTCAAAGTGATCCACTCTTATTGCTGTATTTAACATTGCCCTGGAAGTCCTATCCAGTGCAATAAAACAACAAGTAGAAACAAGAGGCATCTATATTGGAAAGAAAGAAGTGAAATTGGTTATTGTATTGCACTGTTTTTCATTACTCCAGCAAAACATCCCAGGCAAGCTAACTTTACAAAGAAAAGAGCTTTGTTTTGCTCAGCACTTTGGATGCTGAATAACCCAAGCCCATCACAGCAGCCCTTGACAGAAGACAGGTGTAGCTATAGAAGCAAAGAAAGACAGCTCCAGACAGGGAGCCAAAGGGGCTAGGGTCCTACTATACCTTGCAAGGACACAAGAGTATGTCTCAGTTGATCTAAGGGTCTCCCACTGGGTTCCACCTCTTAATGGTTCCACACCTCTTCTATATCACCACACCAAGCACCAGATCTCCAAACATGAATCCATCTGTATCACAACACTAGGACTGTGTACACAAAAAAGCCATAAGGATTTTTTAAAGGTTTATTTATTTATTTGAAAGTCAGAGTTACACAGAGAGAGAAGGAGAGGAGGCAGAGAGAGAGAAGTCTTCCATCTGCTGGTTCACTCCCCAGTTGGCTGCAACAGCTGGAGCTGTGTCAATCCAAAGCCAGGAGCCAGGTGCTTCTTCCTGGTCTCCCATGTGGGTGCAGGGGCCCAAAGATTTGGGCCATCTTCTACTGCTTTCCCAGGCCATAACAGAGAGCTGGATTGGAAGTGGAGCAGCCGGGTCTCGAACCGGCGCCCATATGGGATGCCAGTGCTTCAGGCCAGGAAGTTAACCTGCTGCACCGCAGCATCAGCCCCAGCCATAAGGATTAAACACAAAAGGTACTATAACTAATAAGTAACTTATCAAGATCACAGAATGCAAAGTTAATAGTTAAAAATAGATCGTATGTTAAATACTCTCAAAAATCAATTAGAAAATGAAATTTTTAAAAATATACCACTCACAATAGCATCAAATTATATATATATATATAAAAATTATATGGCAATATTTTAGTAAGACATGTGTAAGACATATACATTAAAACTGTAAACATCTCTTAAAGATATTAAAGAAGCCTTAAACAAATGAAAAGACAGATCTGATAAGTCTCATTCATGAATTGAAATGCTCAATGTTGTTAATATAGCTGTTTTCTCCAAATGGATCCATTCCCTAAACGCAATCCCAATGGGAAACTGCAGCAGACTTCAACGTAGAAAATTCTTAAGTTGGATCTAAAATGCATATGAAAACACAAAACCCTTCAAACAGTTAAAATCATTCTGAAATATGAAACGTCTCCAATATTTCAAACTCATTTAGAAAAGAACCAAACGGGAAATTGTGCGTGACTTGATTTTCAGATTTACTTCAAGCTGCAGTTGCAAAGGCAGTAGAAGACTGGTGTGTAGCTAAATGGAACAGAACACAGAGTCCAAAAATAGACTCACATAGCTGAGGAATGTTCAAAAAGTTCACATAAAATGTGTATTCTGGACCAACTATGAAGGATTTCAATCTTTTTTTGCAGCCAAATAAGCCTATTTTTTTTTCAAAAAAAAGATTTATTTATTTATTTATTTGAAAGGCAGAGTTACAGAGAGGCAAAGGTAGAGAGAGAGAAAGAGAGAAGGAGAGAGGGAGAGAGGGAGAGGGAGAGAGGGAGAGGGAGAAAGGGAGAGAGGGAGAGGGAGACCCAGAGAAAGCTCCTGACTTGAGATCAGCGCAGCTCCGGCCATTGCAGCCATCTGGGGAGTGAACCAGCAAATAGAAGGCCTCTCTCTCTCTCTGCTTCTGCCTCTCTGTGACTATACCTTTCAACTAAATAAATAATTAATTTTAAAAATTAACTTGACCTCCATCACAGATCTAAATGCAAAGGCTAAAACAAAAGCATGTATAAAGTAAAACACAGGAAAAAGTATGTGTGCACTTACGGAAGGGAATGATATCTTAGATAGGTTCCACTAAAGGAAAAGTATAGTCACAGGATAAATGCTAAATTGGACTCCATGAAATATATAAATTTCTGCTCTTTGGAAACTGTTAATAAGAAACTTTACGCGTAAGACAGAGTGGGGAAAGTATTGCAATATGCCTGTTTTTGAAATTCTTAAATATATGTGTAAAGGATTCTTTTTTTTTTAAGATTTACTTATTTTTATTTGAAAGTCCGAGTTACATGCAGGGAGTGGAGAGGCAGAGAGAGGGGTCTTCCATCCGCTGGTTCACTCCCCAAATGGCCACAACGGCTGGAGCTGGACCGATCTGAAGCCAGGAGCCAGGAGCTTCTTCCAAGTCTCCCATGTGGGTGCAGGGGCTCAAGGACTTGGGCCATCATATGTTGCCTGCCAAGGTCTGCATTAGCAAGAAGGTGCTGAACGCAGGTGTTCCAATGTGGGACTTGGACATAATAATTTAACCACTAGGCTGTGTGCTTGCCCTAACACAGTGACCTAAAGCAACGGTTATTTGTCCTTGCTTCCCTATAGGTCATCAGAGGGTTGGCTCATATGGGCTGAGTTCTTACATCTGTCGCCTGGTATAAGGGAGGGGTGGCTGATCTATGTTAAGCTTAATTGGATTGGCTTGGCTCTGCTTCCCACCTCCTCCGGAGGGCAGCAGTCTAGCCCAAGCTTATCCTTCTAAGTTATAGGGCACAGGTATACTAGTGCAAGTTCAATCACACAGAAAGTTTTTAAAGCCCACTCTTACATTGTGCGTGTGAACATCCTATTGGCTGGAGCAAGACTCAGAAGGCTAGACCCAGAGTCAAGAGGCTGGGAAGATATTATACCTCTTTTATTTATGATTAATTTATTTATTAATTTGAAAGTCAGAGTTACAGAGAAGGAGAGGCAGAGACAGAAAAAGAAATCTTCCATCTGCTGGTTTGCTCCTGAAATGGCTGCAAACTCCCAGGGCTGGGACAGGATAAAACCAGGAGCCAGGAACTTCATCCAGGTCTCCTATGTGAGTGCAGGAGCCTAAAGACTTGAGACATCTTCCACCGCTTTCCTAGGTGCATTTGCAGGGAGCTGGATTGGAAGTGGAGCAGTCAGTACTTGAACTGGTACCCGTACTGGATACTGGTACTGCAGGTAGTGGCTGTACCTGCTATGCTACAGCACTGGCCCCAATACTATACCTCTTTACAGAAGGGACAGGGAAGTCCGATGGCAAGAGCCACAGATCTAGAGAGGGGCACAGACTGGAACCATGAATGCAATGAACCACACTCATGTTCATGTTCATGTCTTTGGCCACAAGAGTGATAGTCAAATACTGTGGCGTCTTTCAGTGTAGCAGCTCCTACCTCCTCTTCTATGGCGATAACTCAAGGATGAGTATTACTAGTTCAGGATTCAAAGAAGTCACTGCAGGTCAGTAAGGAAACAGTTGACATTCCTGCACCTGCCCCAGGGTCCCCAAGGAAAGCTTCCAACAACAATGGTTCAGTAATATTAAAGACGCTGGCCCCCAGACAAGGGCAAAGGACGTAGCGTTCAATTGTGAAGATAAGTGGACTTCCTGGAGCACGTGGTACTGCAGACAAATATAAACTGGAAAAACTGATAGGGCTTCCGAAAACAGTCCTCCGGAGTTAATATTTTAAGCAACACTATTAACTTCAAATCTTGGACATTGATGGAGTGACCAAGTCGGCAAGTTCTGTGACACCTGCAGCTCATTTGTCCCCAGGTACGTGAGGCCAAAGCTTCAGAGCCCAGTTTCATCAATTGCTCAATAGTGACAAAGAGCTTTAGCCTTCTCCTCTGGCAGATGCTTTCCATCAGGGGAATGAGAAGCCACCTTCAGGTGAGGGTCAGACTAATCATAAGAGGATATTTCAGACACTTCCTAAAAGGGAAGAAAGCTGGTTTTCCCCAGTGGGGAAAGAGCCATTCCAACTCTTTAGTTGCTTTGATAACCAAGTTATTCATAAAATCATATGCAAAACAGGGTCTGCATAAATAAGTCACACCATTGCTGGGCTGTTTAAGTGTGAAACACATTGGGTTAGCCAAATAGCACGTGCATGTAGCACACATTGTAGGTTTGAACCAAGTAGACCAGGAGTGCTTGCAACTATGGTCTCTGTGTGTTGATGTGTGTTTAGTACTCATTCTACGTTTATTTAGTATATGGCTGCTTTAAAAAGGTCATGGAGGATGCACATTTGTTCCAGTTTAATCCCAATTCAGAGTACCTGATTCAACATCCAGCTTCCTGCTTGGAGCCGATGGTGATGGCTCATGTATTTGGACTACTGACACTCATGTGGGAGACTAGGTTGAGTTACTGGCTCTCCATAGCAGATTTGCCCAGTACTGATCATTGCAGACTTCTGGTAAGTGAACCAGCATACGGGAGATTTCTCTCTCTCTTTCTCTCTCTCCTTCTTAAATGGAGAAATAAAAATAAAATGCTAATGTTCATGGAAAACAGAATTAAGCAAGTTTATTATGGTGCAAAAATTCTGAAATCTACGCTTTCTTCATAACACGCATTTCCACAAACTATTTTAGAAAGATTTTATTACGTTTACTTTGAAATTCAGAGTTACAGAGAGAGGGGGGAGACAGAGAGATATATGGACCTTTTGTGTACATGGATTTAAAAAAAATTGGCACCCAAATAAACGTATCTTTTAATTGCATTTGCCACACACTTTTGCAGACTCTTCATACACCTGTTCTATGGAGAACGTTATGCAAGTTCTAGAACTTGAGAGAATAAAAGAACAGATTCCACTGTCTGAGCTCCCTTTTCTTCCTAGTAAAGAAGCAAAATGTGTGAACAGGTCTTTATTATTATTATTATTATTATTATTATTATTTGACAGGCAGAGTGGACAGTGAGAGAGACAGAGAGAAAGGTCTTCCTTTGCTGTTGGTTCACCCTCCAATGGCCGCCGCAGCCGGTGCACCGCGCTGATCCGATGGCAGGAGCCAGGTGCTTCTCCTGGTCTCCCATGGGGTACAGGGCCCAAGCACTTGGGCCATCCTCCACTGCACTCCCTGGCCACAGCAGAGAGCTGGCCTGAAAGAGGGACAACTGGGACAGAATCTGGCACCCCGACCGGGACTAGAACCTGGTGTGCCGGTGCTGCAAGGCGGAGGATTAGCCTAGTGAGCTGCTGCGCCCGCGTGAACAGGTCTTTGTGATGGAAAACATTGTGTGTGTGCATGTGTTTGTCTGTGTGCACCTCTGTGATCATCTGAGTGGACCCTTGCCTTGCAAACATATAACAGAGCCTCCTGCAACCCAGGCCACCCTGGCAACCCAGGCAGTAAATACCAGCGGGTGTCTCCAGGACTGTGGGTGGCTCAGGCCGGGATCCTAAAGGCAGGGTCGAAGATGGCTGTAATGCTCCAGCATCTCACTGCCTGCCTTGCCCTCTTGAGGATGACGGAGTGGGCGAGAGGAGCGGAGAAGTGCGAGGCACAAAGGAACTTTCTAGTCTCCCAGACCCTTAGGACAACTTCACGGCACAGAAGCACATTTGAATCAAGGTCTAGCGTTGAGAACCTTCTAAGGATCCAGGGGTGGCCTGCAGTCTAACAGAGTTCTGGACAATGTTCCCAAGGTTCTAATCCTTGCAACACAATCAGGAGAAGAGCTTCCGAGGCAGTGAAACCAACCAACTCAAAGTAGAAACTGTCAGTCAAACCAGCCAGGCTCTTCGTCCTGTTTCTTGTTGTTGTTTTTTTTTTTTTTTTTGCAGGCAGGGTGGACAGTGAGAGAGAGACAGGGAGAAAGGTCTTCCTTTGCCGTTGGTTCACCCTCCAATGGCTGTAGTGGGTGGCGCGCTGGGGCCAGCGCACCACGCTGATCTGAAGGCAGGAGCCAGGTGCTTCTCCTGGTCTCCCACGGGGTGCAGGAGGACTAGCCTATTGAGCCGCAGCACCGGCTTCTTCATCCTGTTTCTCAAGGCCTTGACTCTCTACAGTCACAATAGTGTTCGACAAACTCCCCACTTGTGCTGAAGTAGTCCTGAGCTTCTCCAGGTTCTACATCTGTGAACAATTTGTTTTACAGGTTGACAGATTGGAGCAGCCAAAGATTTGTAAACAAAGGCTCAGGAATGTTTTTTTGAATGCCTATGTTCTCACAGTGAAATTCAGAATCATATCGGAGCAAAGCAAATGCCCCCATTTAAGCAAAAAAAAAAAAAATCACTTGCATTATGTATCCCTATTAAAATTTGTTTATTTACTCAAACGCTAACAAAATTATTGAACAAATGATTGCTCCCATGGCAATATTATAAAGGTGCATAATAATAAAATCTTATCAGCTCTAAGTTTGTGGTCTATACATACTTAAATAGCTCTATTAACATCCTAGGGCTGCCATGGCCAAGGGCCAGAAAAGTGATTGGCTTAAGATGGAAGAAATTTATGCTTTCCTAGCCAGGAGCAAGATGCTGGCAGGGCCATGCCTTCCTGAAGGTTCTAGGGGAAAATGTGTTTCGTCTTTCGTCTTTTCTCTTAGCTTCTGCTGTCACCAGCAATCCTTGATGGGCTTTGCTTGCAGCTACCAAACTCCGATTTCTGCCTCTCTCTTCCTTCTATGTGTGTCTCTTCTCTTTTCTGAAGGACCCTGGCCCTTTAATAAAGGAAGACCTATTCCAACAACCTCATCTTCATTTCAATCACATCGGCAAAGACTCTATTTTCTTTTTTTTTTTTTCTTTTCTTTTTTTTTTTTTTGGACAGGCGGAGTGCACAGTGAGAGAGAGAGAGACAGAGAGAAAGGTCTTCCTTTGCCACTGGTTCACCCTCCAATGGCCAGCGCGGCCGGCACGCTGGGGCCGGCGCACCGCGCTGATCCGATGGCAGGAGCCAGTTACTTATCCTGGTCTCCCATGGGGTGCAGGGCCCAAGGACTTGGGCCATCCTCCACTGCACTCCCTGGCCACAGCAGAGAGCTGGCCTGGAAGAGGGGCAACCGGGACAAAATCCGGTGCCCCGACCGGGACTAGAACCCAGTGTGCCGGCGCCGCTAGGCGGAGGATTAGCCTAGTGAGCCGCGGCGCCGGTCGAAAGACTCTATTTTCAAATAAGGTCCCACCTACAGGTCCTGAGCTCTTTCTGCCGGAGGAAGAGGCATCTCCTTTGTGCCTTTTATTTTATCACCTATTCCCCACTTGCCTTGCCTGCCTCATCAGTGAAAGCTCTGGCCTTCCTCAAAAAGAAAAGATGGAACTTAAATATATCTTTAGCAAGGACACAGTAGCCCAAAGGTAGAAGGATGGCACTAATTAGTCTTGCAATATGAGCAGGAGTGTGGACAGACAAGGGAGAAAGAGAAATCCAAAAGGAAGGAACTGGATTGTTCTGGATTGTTCTGGTATTGGAAGCAGGAAATGGAGTTGTGTTGTCAAAGAGTTGCAGCCAGCCCCACATGGCAGCAAAGCAGTACAGATGAACCCGCTAATCACTTCCCTAGCTGGAAGCCTGCATCATTGTTCCATCAAGAAATGAAATCTAGCTGGCTCCGCGGCTCAATAGGCTAATCCTCCGCCTAGTGGCACCGGCACACCAGGTTCTAGTCCCAGTCAGGGCTCCGGATTCTGTCCCGGTTGCCCCTCTTCCAGGCCAGCTCTCTGCTGTGGCCCGGGAGTGCAGTGGAGGATGGCCCAAGTGCTTGGGCCCTGTACCCCATGGGAGACCAGGAGAAGCACCTGGCTCCTGCCTTCAGATAGGCGCGGTGTGCCGGCCGCAGTGCAATGGCTGCGCTGGCCATTGGAGGGTGAACCAACGGCAAAAGGAAGATCTTTCTCTCTGTCTCTCTCTCTCTCACTGTCCACTCTGCCTGTCAAAAAAAAAAAAGAAATGAAATCTATACATTGGCTGGGATCTGAATGTTTGTACCCCCATCCCCCAAATTCATGTGTTGAAATCTAATCTCCAGAATGGTGATATTGACTGATGAGAAGGGAATATGTTTGGCACAGCTATTGAGCTGCCTGTATCCCCAATTGGAATGCATGCGTTCAAGTCCCATTTCCAGTGTCCATTCTAACTTCCTGCCAGTGCACACTCTGGTAGGCTGCAGGTGATGGCTCAAGTCCTTGGGTTCCTGTGAGAGACCAGGATTGAGTTTTCAGCTCCCAAGCATGTGGAGAGTGAACCAGCAGATGGGGGTCTCTCTACTTCCCAAATAAAATAAGTATTTTTTTTTTAAAGAGAGGAATGTGGAGTCTTTGGAAAGGGGCTGGATCATGAGAGCTTCACTGTCATGGATGTGGTTAATGCCTTTTCCCAACGGGCCTCCGTGTGGTTTCACTCCTACACAGAGAGAAGGCGCCATCTACCAATCAGTGAGCAGGCTCTCGCCAGAGAGTGAATGTACTGCTTTTTTTTTTAAGAGCTAGGAGTTGAACCCAAGGTCGTGTGTTGGGAGGTGACATCCCAAGCAACAGCTTAACCTATTGAACCAAGCACCCACCACTGAGAAGTGAGGATCTGAGTCTCTGATGCTAGGTTATTCATTGCCTTGCAGCTTCTACAGGGTTCTTTGGGAATCCTTACTCTTGGAAGTTGTCCATCCCAGAAATCCCTCATGCCCCCTCCCTGTGCACAGCCTTCCTCTTTCCCACAGGTATCCATGCCTTTCTGTCTCACTGCCCATCTCCTTAGTTCTGCTTTCCCAACACCCCTGCACTGCTCTTCATACTCTTGTGTTGGTCAGGGCCCTGAAAAGAAATGCAACCAACAGGACCCACTTCTCTGTGTATAGCAGAGGAGTTATATATTTATATAAAAATAAGAAACTGGCTCTCATGAATCAGCATTTCTCCATAAGCAGACCGGGCACTGTGGTTCCAGACTGCATCTGGAGGTCTGAGCACCAGCAGAGCTGACCGTGTAAATTCCATTTGAGGGCAGGAAAAGACTGATGTTCCAGCTCCAACAGCCAGGTCTCTCTTCTTCCACCTTTTGCTCCATTCATACCTCCAATGGATGTGATAAGATCCCACCGTCTTGGGGAGAGCACTCTGCTACTCCCAGTCTGTTGATCCAAATGCTGACCCATCCAGAAACACAGACCCATCTGGAATAATATTTAACCAAATACCGGGGCACCCCATAACCCAATCAAGTTGATGCTATGATTGATATCACATCCTCTTTCTTTATCTCACATCACTGTCCCTCCTAATTGATCACTAAATAAGGTGAAGAAATGCATGTTCAATAGCTGTGAAACAAAACTCTGCACTCCATGGCCTTAACTGTATAAGCTGGCCAGCATTGTGGCACAGTGGATTAAGCTGCTGCCTGTGATGCCACCATCCCATATGAGCACCAATTCAGCCCTTGGCTGCTCCACTTCTGACCAGATCCATTCTGATACACCTGGGAAAGCAGCAGAAATGACCCAAATGTTTGTGCTCTGCTCCCTGTGTAGGAGAATGGATGGAGTTCCAGGCTCCTGGGTTCAGCCTGGCCTAGCCCTAGCTGTTGTGACAATTTGGGGAGTGAACCAGTGGGTGGAAGATTCTCTCTCTCTCTCTCTCTCTCTCTCTCTCCCTCTGTAACTCTGCCTTTCAAATGAATGATAAATATCCTTTTCAAGAAAAAGCTAATGCGTCGAACATATTCTTTCTTTCTAGAAGTCTAAATGAAATTTCTTTTTGAATGCATCTCTACAGCTCTTTTCTGAGCTCTCTAGGTTCCAGAAGACTTTTCTATGCCCTGGTCTACTCAGGGCTTCTGTAGATCAAGTATTCGTGGCCATCTCTGCCTAGGAATGTGTCCCCAGCATTGCACAGATCTTTCCCTCTCAGGACTGCTGGAACCTGAAAGCATGAATTGCCCACATCCCTGTAGGGAAGCTATCAACATTTTTTGTCACTTATCATCTTTAGATCAGGCAAATTTTACTCTCTTCAAATATTTGACCCATGCTTAGGTAAGCAAGCTGCAGTTGGTGTGTCATAGTTTTGTCACCAACACTCAGCCAATTAATGGTGAAACCAAGCCAGTGCCTCATTCTCCCAAGCCACAACTCTGGGTGCCTGAGAACCACCCCCCACCTCTTTGCAGAGCCCCTAATTCCATCACATACAATCATTCTCAATACCTAGATCATTTTATACATAAGTCTAATCATGTCACTCTTACTTAAAATCCCCAAAGGGCTTCCCATATCATTTGGAATGAAATAAAAACTCTTGCCCATAGCCTAAGAGGTTGTACGTGATCTGAGCCTACCTTCCTCTTGAATCTCATCTTCCATCTCTTTTTCCCCTCCATCACCCCATTCTGCCAATACGTGAACACACACCAAGATAGTTCATAACCCAAGTCTGTTGCACCTGCTCCCCTAGGGAAGCATTCTGCTTCAAGAACAAAGCTGCCTCTAATATCCTGTGTCACAGTGTTTGACCACAGGTTAGACTGGAAGCAACACAGTTGCCCAACATAGAACGATATAGTGGCTTAGTCATGAGTTCTTAAATTTAATGTAAAAAGACAGAAATCGTTAAGATAATGAATTTGCCCACAGGATACTCAGCATCTATTGGATAACCTAGAAGAATAAATAAAAAGTCTGGTGTCAAAATGCAACAACAAAGTAACATGCAGCATAAAAATAGAAGAATGTAAGGAAAGTAGCCGTGTGTAGCAATGGCGGAGTCGGGATTTAAGGGTTGAAAAGGAGTTCCAGTACGAAGCTTTAGACAAAGAGCATTATCATAGCATCAAAGGAAAGGCTCACCAAAAAGGCCTGGAGTCCTAAAAACAGGATTGTATTCTCAGGGAGCAAAAGGCACTTCCCTTTGCCAGAGTGTAAAAGGCAGTGGGAAACTGGAGCAACTATGTGGCCATGCTTGGAAGGAGGTTGCTGAAGGCAGAGAAAAGTGCTCACGGCTGGATAAGGGCAACAATTTGACAAGCAGACAAAGGGGTGGAAATCTGTTCCCAAAGCAGACTCCACGTGATGCATCAGACCTGGGAAACTCTGCCTGCGGGACAGCCTCATACAGGCCGGCATTGGGGTGCTGGTGCTTCAAGCTCCCAGCCTCTGCTGCAGTCGCCTATCTGACCCTGCATTTCGTCTTCTTTGTCTTTAAGGATCTTGATTATGTTAATCATAGGTTCTTTACATTTCCTGTCTGATTGTTTCAATATCTATTGGGCACTGTCGGCACACCAGGTTCTAGTCCCGGTCGGGGCGCAGGATTCTGTCCCGGTTGCCCCTCTTCCAGGCCAGCTCTCTGCTGTGGCCTGGGAGTGCGGTGGAGGATGGCCCAAGTGCTTGGGCCCTGCACCCCATGGGAAACCAGGAGAAGCACCTGGCTCCTGCCATCGGATCAGCGCGGTGCGCCGGCTGCATCGTGCCGGCCACAGTGGCCATTGGAGGGTGAACCAACAGCAAAAGGAAGACCTTTCTCTCTGTCTCTCTCTCTCACTGTCCACTCTGCCTGTCAAAAAAAAAATCTATCGGATCTGACTTTGATGCTGATGCTTGCTTTCTGTCTTCGAACTCTGATTTTCCTTGCCTTTTTATATACGTTCCCCTTATAACTATCAAAAAACAGCCATGGTACGTAGGACAATAAGGATGAATATAAACATTTAGTGTGCTTGGAGAGGACACCTTAAGACTTCCCTATGGGGGTGTGTGTTAATCAGGCAGGAGTTGGGCTGGGTTTGATGCTTGTTGTTGCTATGGTTACTCTCCAAGTCCTCTGGGGCCATAGCATCATTATAGAACGTGGGTGAGTTCGCCTGTTGACTTTTCTCAACGTCTGCCCCCTGCACAGCTTCAGATCTCTCCTTGGACACTGGATCTTCCCTTTGCACTGTACCCCATTGCTATGTTTATTCCATTATAAATTATACTCAATGCTTAGGAGCATGATGGTGGTGGGGGCGCGGGGGTGGGCACCATTCTCTGTTGTTCTGATTAAGCCTTGGTTTGGGACAGGTGACAAATCCCAGGGGGGGCGGATTTTTTTTCTCCTCTCCAGATGGAACGTGCCTATACTTTACTCTTTTGAAACTTGTCCTGTTCCCTGCCCCCAGCCACAATGGGTCTCCACCTCTGCCCTTGGGCTGCGGTTTCTCTGGGTCTGCTCTTGCAGATCGAGGCTCTCCATGCTTAGAGAGCAGTGGTCGCTGCTCCTTCTTACGGGGAGCATTCCCGGCGTCCTCCCCGTGAGCCCCTGGTGGGATTCCTGGAGAAAATCTGCAAGCAGGTGCATAATTCCCTAAGTCTGCAGCTCCTGGGCTTGTTGCTCTTTGCAGACCAGCCTGTTAACAAGACCTATCAGCGTGGTAAACATCTGTAGATGAATCTTCAGTCCCAACAAGTGACATCTGCTCAGGTAAGCAAATATTCAGATCTTAGTTCCTCCTGTAGACATCCATCTCTCTCCAAATTTCAAGTGAGCCGCAACCTCGGCTGTCTCACGGGTTCAAAGGAAAGCAATTAATTTTCAATTGGTCTGGAGCTTTTCTTGCGTGAGGGTGGAAGTGATGCCCTTTCTAGCTGTCTATGTCTCTAAGCTCAATGGCTGGTATATTTGGATCAGAGCTTTCCTTCAATTTCTCCCTGCCTGTGTCAAGGGATTTGATTCAGAACCAGATGATCCCGTGTTCTGCCCTTCTCTTTTGCCAAAATCTCTGTTGGAATTTCTACCTGCCTCCTTCAAAGAGCAAAGCCCATGTGATGGCAGAATTTTGCAGTGTGCTACACGCTGTGAATGTATCACAGACGCCGCTGAGGCAGAAAAGTAATGCACCATGAGATTTATCTGAGCATCTGAAATCAGCTTTTAAAGTGTCAAAAGCATCTCTTTGATGCCCTGCTGCTCCTGCGTGCAACATTATAATTTCCCTCCAAGGGAGGCTGAGGATATGGAAGTGGTGCTAGTGTTCACCCAGCTAAGTCAATGCAGCTTTTATTAAACACCTACTATGTACCTACAATTATTTTAAACTATGTGGAGGGCTTCCGATCCTGACCTTGTTCTCAATCTTTTGGGAGAGTGAGGGCCATGGCCTGGATCTCTACTTACAAGTACCGGTGAATTTTACATTAACAAAGTGATCCCCAAAGCTGTCAATCTCCCGAGTTGGAAAATTCTTCCTTTGCCTTAGTGCACCCAAGTTAAGGCACAGATCCTCACGGGCAGTCCATCTAGGTGGCTCCTCATTTGCTTCTAATAGATCTGATTTTCCAGTCAATGCTTCTATTTCATAGCAAGACTCGGCTGTCAACATTCACCTTTCATTCTGCCAAGACAGAAGCTAATCCCTACACTTCTCCAATGCAGACTTGGCAATGATAAATTTCATTGACTCAGTTTTATAGTTGCTACCACCTCTGTTTCCCCTTTTCCATTTTTTTTAATTGCATCAGACCAATGTAGCTGCCTGCCATCTCTCAGTGGTACATGAATGATTGAAACCCCTCAAGCCCAAAGTAGCTCATTTTTGTGTCCTTCTCCCCGCAGAGCGTCAAGTAGAGGCTCAGGAAGCAAACCAAGTGGATGTATTAAGGATGAGTTATTAGCATTTGTGACACAAAACTGGGATTCCATTGTGGAAGGATGGGAAAGGCAATCTCTGGGGGAATGGGGCTCTACTCCATGAAAGCAAACCATAACAGGAAGAGTAAAGAGGAAGGATTTAGTGTCACATCCATGCGGATCCCATGCAGGCTCTGCCTGTCACTCACTGGGTGACTTTGAGTAAATAACTTAACACCTTCAAGTCTCAGTCCCCGGGCTTGTGTGAAAATGATGCAATATGATTTCTATAAAGCACTTGGCACACCATCTAGCCCATAAAGCATCCTCAATAAATTCAAACAGCTTTGGTAATTATAATTGATATGGCAATGGGACCTTGGACACAATGGAGTGGAAACAATCCCAGTTCCCAACACCGTGGAGCCATAGCTGGAGAAATAATGATAGATTTCTGCCCAGCTGAGCTCTTCATATTGACTTCTGGCTGCACCAAGACGGAGCCTAGGTAAGACATTTAAATAACCTTGTGTTCTTCTGTTTCTGGTCCATGTTTCTCAGCCATTACAGAAGGAAGGAAGCCTCCCATGCACTGTGTTAGGTACTTTTCATCCTTAGTCAATCAACTGGCTTGCATTCTACCATCTCTATCTCTACAGAAGTTGAGGAAGAGAGGGGAGTGGTGGTGTCAGAAATTCCTGTCCAAACACCCAGTCAAGCAAACCATCGACAGCACTCACTGCGCGTGCATAACTCATGCTACAAGGATGTAGGTGCTCCCCCTCCCAAGAGTTCCTGTAAGTCAGCTCCCAGGACTTCCTGCCTTCCAGTATTGCTATTGTGGTCACACGCCAGCGTGATAAATAATCTGAACAAGCTTTCTCAGGTGCAATATTTATGGTTCAGTTTGAAGCAAAGAATAGTTAGAGGCAATGGGTAAAAACTAATTTACTGCAACGTCACCCTGGATATATAGCAAATAGCTGTAAACAAGTATGTACAATATAATTAAAAATATGATAACATTGTAAAACAGGATGATGGCTAGTTAGAGGGGAAGATCTATCAGGTAGGAATACGTATAGATCACTTGAAATATCGCCTCAGTTCCCTGAAGTCCTCCATTCAGGCTCCTCGTCTTGAGAATAATCCTTACCAAAACAGATGGTAAGGGACAAGCACTGTTTATCTCTAAACCTGGTTTCCACCTGTCCACAGGAGTTTCCCTTCTGTGTCTGTTGAATACAGATCAACACGACAAGGATAATACACAGATTCCAGAACTTAATTCCATTTTGTTCCCGACTTCCCGATGAATCTTAGTCCAAAAGCTGATCTGGAGAAAACCTCCCTCAGTCCCTTGGAGCAAAACACCCAGCTAAGCTCATGCACAAAAGCAAGTGGGAAAAACAAAATAAGGGGATGGCTCATTAAAAAATACAATTAATTTACCTAAACCGTTGCAACAGATGAGATGGCTCTCTGGTTGCCCAAGAGCTCAGACAACACCAGGTAGTGTGAAAAGCCATGCATGGCTTCCTTGTGATTCCACAGGAGAGATAAGCTGGGGGTCCCTACTGGCTCTGCTATGTATTTTCCAACCTTGCCTATTTTTCCACATGAGCCAGTACAAAACTCCCCCTAAGTCATAAAGGGAAACCTCCAAGTTCTGAGCCACTCTCCTCCTGCTCCTCCTAGGGCTTAACTTCTGGTTCTCTCCAGCTCAGACTTTCTCTTTTCCCACTCTCATCTTGACCTCAGCTCACAGACACGGTACTCAGCTCACTCCCCCTTTCTAGAGTTAGGCTGTTTTCTATTACACAAGCAGTTTGAAGAACCAGTCCTGCTTAATTCAGTATCTAGAAGGTATATGCAAACTTCCCAGAAGAATTGCTTTGGCCCAGACAACCAGTTGCCTGCATAGTTTGAATCATTTATTCTTTCTGTTTTTTAAAAAATAAAGCTTTATTTTATTTATTTTAAATGCAGGGTAACAGAGAAAGAGCCAGACAGAGAGGTCTTCAATCAACTGGTTCATTTCCCAAATGCCCACAATAGCCAGAGCTCCATCAGGATAAAGCCTGGAACCCAGAACTCCTTCCTGGTCTCCCTCATGGGTGCCGGGGCCCAAGCACTGGGGCCATCTTCTTCTGCTTTCCCAAGCAGAGTAGCAGGAGCACTGTGGACTCAAAATTAGCATTCTGATGTGGAATGTGGCCATTGTAAGTGATGGTTTAAAACAATGCTGGCCTCCAACTCATTGTTTTTGCCATTATCATTACTATATGCAAATTATGAATTATCACAGTAAGTATTTTTATTTTTCTCACCACGACTTACCCAGAATGATCCTTATATTATCTTCAACTCATCCAAAAGTACATGAGAGGCCGGCGCCATGGCTCACTTGGCTAATTCTCTGCCTGCGGCGCTGGTATCCCGGGTTCTAGTCCCGGTTGGGGCGCCGGTTCTGTCCCAGTTACTCTGCTTTCAGTCCAGCTCTCTGCTGTGGCCTGGGAAGGCAGTGGAGGATGACCCAGGTGCTTGGGCCCTGCACCCATGTGGGAGACCAGGAGGAAGCACCTGGCTCCTGGCTTTGGATTGGTGCAGCATGTCGGCCATAGCGGCCATTTAGGGGGTGAACCAACAGAAGGAAGACCTTTATCTCTGTCTATCTCTCACTGTCTAACTCTGGCCTGTCAAAACACAGACACACACACACACACACACACATGCACAAGTACATGAGAGGGGAAGGTGCTGTGGTGCAGTGGGTTAAAGCCCTGGCCTGAAGCGCCAGCATCCCATATGGGCGCCAGTTCTAGTCCTGGCTGTTCCTCTTCCGATTCAGCTCTTTGCTATGGCCTGGGAAAGCACTAGAAGATGCCCCAAGTGCTTGGGCCCCTGCACCCATGTGGGAGACCCGGAAGAAGCTCCTGGCTTCAGATTGGCACAGCTCCAGCCATTGCGGCCATCTGGGGAATGAATCAGTGGATGGAAGACCTCTTTCTCTGTCTCTGTCTCTCTCTGTAACTCTGTCCTTCAAATAAATAAAATAAAATAAAATAAATATTTTAAAAAAGAGAAAAAAGTAACTGAGAATCCCTGTTTCAATTCAAACTTACCTTTCCCATGAAATCATCTTCACTTGCCCATCCTCAACTCTTGTTTTCATGATAGCAACAAGTTCTAAACTCATCATTTGTAATTGCTTTATATTTCTCCAAAAATTAAAATTTCCTAAGTACAAGGATTCTTATTCATAATGTTTCTCCCGTTAACATCTTATCTAAGTCTAAACCTAAAGTAGACACTCAAATTCTTTTGATCAATTGAACTAGGAACAGTGTTTAGAAATTATAGAATAGGGCCGGCACCGTGGCTCACTTGGCTAATCTTCCACCTGTGGCACCGGCACCCCAGGTTCTAGTCCTGGTTGGGGCGCCAGTTCTGTCCTGGTTGCTCCTCTTCCAGTCCAGCTCTCTGCTGTGGCCAGGGAGTGCAGTGGAGGATGGCCCAAGTGCTTGGCCCCTGCACCCCATGGGAGACCAGGAGAAGCACCTGGCTCCTGACTTCGGATCAGTGCAGCGCCATAGTGACTGTAGAGGCCACTTGGAGGGTGAACCAACGGAAAAGGAAGACCTTTCTATCTGTCTCTCACTCTCTGCCTGTCAAAAAAAATTATAGAATAGATACTGGCATAAAAAGAGCTTTCTAGGGTCTGACACTGTGGCGTAGTCGGCTAAGCCTCTGCCTGCTGCACTGGAATCTCGAATGAGTACTGGTTCATGTGCCGGCTGCTCCTCTTCTGATCCAGCTCTCTGCTATGGCCTGGGAAAGCAGTAGAAGATGGCCCAAGTCCTTGGGCCCCTGCACCCTCATGGGAGACCCCGAAGAAGCTTCGGATTGGCTCAGCTCTGGCCATCACACTCACCTGGGGAGTGAACCAACCGATGGAAGACTTCTCTCTCTGTCTCTACCTCTTTCTGTAACCCTGACTCTTAAATAAATAAATCTTTTCAAAAAAATAAAAAACCGGGGTGGGGCAGATGGACAACCTTTCTCTCTGTCTGTCCCTCTCGTCTTTAACTCTATCTCTTAAATAAATAAATAAAATCTAAGAAAAAAAAAAAGAACTTTCTAACAATGACTATCTGGCCAAAAAACTAATCCGTTTGCCAAATATGGCCCAATCCAGGGACCACCAAGAAGGGGCATCCTGCTAAGCCACCTCCAGCTTTGTCCTAGTTTGCCCTTGGATCAGAGAGACATGGGAGTCAGGCAGGATAGGTAAAAGAATACACATTCTCAGTGCACAGCACGCACCAGCTGCCATTCAGGGCTCTTTACATGCGTTAACCTGTGTGATCGTCACTACGGCTTTCTGGGATGATTTTCCTATTTTTTTTTTTTTTCGGTTCAGGAAATGAAGGGCTGGAGAGATTAGACTACTTACCTAAGATTCTGTAGCTAATAAGTGACTTGTTCATCTATGTGTGCTACTATCACAAAATATACGAGGCTGGATAAGGTGCAAAGAACAGACACTTCTCTCTGGAGGCTGGGAAGTCCAAGGCCAAGGTGCCAACAGGTTCAGGGTCTGGTGAGTGCTGCTCTATTTGCATCCAAGATGGTGCCTGCAGCTGCCTCCTCCCACCACAGAAGGGGGCAAATGCGGTGGGCCCGTGTGAGCCCACTCAGCACAAGCGAGGAGGGGAACGGGGGCAACGGTGTGTCTTCACGGTATAGATAAGAGACAAGAAACTCCTTCTCCTGAGCCTTTTAGAAGGGCCCCAAACCCACGCATGAGGCTCTACCTGCAAGACTTAGCCAGCTCTTAAAGGCCTCACTCTTGCACCACCATGCTAGCAATCAGTTTTCACAATGTGAATTTAGGAAAACACAGGTAATAGAAATTGACTGCATGGTGCCCCACGGAATACACCTGAGCGAAAGAACATAAAAGATGTTGAAGGAATAATTCAAGGAGTATTTTGACAAGTAAATGATCTGATTTATATACTGAAAGTATACACTGTGTCCCTGGAAAAACATTGATATCAAATCAATATCACTACAACAATAAAATTACAAAGCAACAAAAACAAAGAAAAACAAAGAAGGTAAAAGCACATAAAAAATCATCAAGATTATTCTACAAAGAGAAATGAATCAGGCTGGACTCCTATTACCTACACCAATGTTTGCCATTAAAAAACAATTGTGGGGCCAGTGCTGTGGCATAGCAGGTAAAGCCACCACCTGTGTTGCCAGCATCCTATATGGGTGCCTGTTTGAGTCCTGGCTACTCCACTTCTGATCCAGCTCTCTGCTATGGCCTGAAAAAGCAGTAGAAGATGCCCCAAATCCTTCGGCCCCTGCACTCGCATGAGATACTTGGAAGAAGCTCCTGGCTTTGGATCAGCGAAGCTCCAGCTGTTACAGCCATTTGGGCAGTGAACCAGCGATGAAAGACCTCTTTCTCTCTCTCCTTCTCTCTTTTTTTCTCTCTTCTTCTGCCTCTCTAAAGTTCTGCCTTTCAAACAAAAAATAAATAAATCTTAAAAAAAAATTGGGTTGTATTCACAGAGTGTAATTTAGGAATTTTATTTCCAGCCAAACTGTCATTCAAGTATAAAACTGCAGACAAAAAACAGAAACAGGTCCCACTAGAGCTCAGATAATCTATTTCAGCTACCAAAGAATGAATTTCAGGCAAGAAAATAATAGATGAAATCCTGACAAAAATACCAGAGTTAAATATCAAATTCAATTTACCACAGGCCTAAACACAAAATAATAGAAAATATTATAGTGCCAACTTAGAAATTACATAATCTACCAAAAATAAAAGCAAAAGGAAGAAACAAGTTGAAAAGTAATATCATAACCCTGGTTCATTCAGCTTTTATAGCAAGGGCCGAATTGTTTCAAGACTGATTTAGTAAGCATTTTGATTTAATTAAATATAAAACAATGACATAAAATCAGAGTGAAAAACAAATTTCACTGCTGTCTGTTTAGGTCAGGCTCCTGGGGGATTTTCTTGGTGTTTTCTCATCAGGATGAAGGAAACTCTATTTAGATGAAGTGCTTTCCCTTTCAAAGGAAGGGAGCCTGTATCTGCATATATGATGTGGGAGAGAAATGGAGATATGAACTTGGGCTATCTATTCTCGTGGAATGTGGGGGTACCCCTTTCACTTGCTACTGAATTTGAGTGAAGCTGGAGAGAGAAATGGAAATGTTCTGACTTTTAAAGCTATGGGGATAGATGGGGAGTAGGACACAAGGTCTAGACCACAAATAAAGGCTAAAAAAAAGAGAGCTGGCACCACGGCTCAATAGGCTAATCCTCCGCCTTGCGGTGCTGGCATACCGGGTTCTAGTCCCAGTTGGGGCGCCAGATTCTGTCCCGGTTGCCCCTCTTCCAGGCCAGCTCTCTGCTGTGGCCAAGGAGTGCAGTGGAGGATGGCCCAAGTTCTTGGGCCCTGCACCCCATGGGAGACCAGGAGAAGCACCTGGCTCCTGCCATCGGATCAGCGCAGTGCACCGGTCGTGGCAGCCATTGGAGGGTGAACCAACGGCAAAGGAAGACCTTTCTCTCTCTCTCTCTCTCTGTCCACTCTGCCTGTAAAAAAAAAAAAAAAGGCTAAAAAAAAGAGAGATTAAAAATTCCAAAGACAGAGATATAAAAAAACTAAATGAGCATAAGAGAGGTCTGGAGAAAATCAAACAGAATAAAAGCAACTGGGATAGTTATACATGATTCATGCGCTAAGGCAGAGTTTAATAACCTCGTACCATTGCCCAAAACTTTCTGTCCAGTACAGAGAGCCACCTAATCACTTTTCCAGTGATATCTTCCCTCCACTTCAAGGCCCCATTTAGCACTTTTCCCCTAAGAAGTCTTGATCGGCTTGACTGCCATGATATCCCTGTCTCTGCATGCTGGTGCCCATGCCTCTGTCTCCATCCTGCCTCAACTCAAGGGCCCGTTCCTTGAACAGCTCTCCTGACAATATCTTCTAATCCCTTAACCCTGTAGTCATGAGCTCCACCGGCCCTGCAAATGGCTTTGCAAAAAATAAGGCAAAGGTGCTGAGCATCCAGTGAGCAGAGTGAGAGGGAGCTGAAGGAAATACCGAGAAAGACAGGGAACGACATTCACACCTCGGCTGAGCTTAAAAGCAACGCATTTTATTTTTCAGGAAAATCAGTAGGTGTGGATGTGACTCACAAGAGGCCTTCCATTGAATCTAACAGGTGTTATCTTACCTACCTAGATTTGAACCCTGGCTCTACCACTTAACAGCTCTGTAGACATTTGAGCCTATCGTTCCCCGTCCTATTAATTTGTGCATCTCTAACGTGGGAATCATAGTAGTTAGGCTAAAGTTCTTTGATCTGAAATAGAGGTTGCCCTGTGACCTTGAGACTCCCCCCAGCTACAGTGCAATAGCTTTCCTTTCTCTTCCATCCAATTTCTGCAATAACACCGTGAGCTTGCTGCTTGCATCTCTTTGTCTCTCATTTACTCTGTAAACAGCTACAACCCAAGGTCACTGATAGTCTGCTCAAATGCCACTTTTCCAATGAACCATTCCTTCATCCCTGAATTTATAAGACCAACCTTCTCCAATTTAAAATAGCAACGCGCTGCACTCCTGGGGACTCCCTATTCCCTCTCCTGACTTATTTGTTTCCATGGCAATTACCAACTTCCTACATACCATGCAATTCACTGATCTGTTCTGTGTATCATCTGCAGTCCCCACTGAGTCTAAAAGAGCCTTAGGGACTGGGATTTTTTGTCTCTTTGTTCAATGCCAAATCACTGATGCCAAAAAGCACTTGTCAGATGAGTCCATGAGTGTGTGTTATTGAATCCTTAAGTGATTGGACCTCAGCAACATCTGATGCTCTCTCTATTTCCCCGATGGTCTCCTGACTCCCTTTCCCCTTAGCTTCTGTGCTACCCAATCTGATGTTCACCCTCACTTGGATGATCATTTATTACAGTCTCAGATGCCTCTTCCTTCTCTCACATATATAGGATAGAGGACTCCCGGGGCTCCATATTAGACGCCTTTCTTTTCTCTCTTAAGTTTCATGCTATGTGAGGGAGAGTTATAGGAGCTCTCCATGTATTAACCCAGCCACCTGAGAAGTAAGTTTCTATCATTGGGTGCTCAGCTCAGAGACGAGAAAATGGAGGTACAGAGAAGTTCATGTGTTGCCTACAGCAGAAGCTGGTATGCAATGGGGCAATTGCTTTGGTTGGATGCAATTTGTCCCCCAGAAGTTTGTGTTCTTGAACCTCAGCCCCCAGTGG
This sequence comes from Oryctolagus cuniculus, assembly GCF_051225735.1. Classification (NCBI taxonomy): domain Eukaryota; kingdom Metazoa; phylum Chordata; class Mammalia; order Lagomorpha; family Leporidae; genus Oryctolagus; species Oryctolagus cuniculus. Next base: position 15,883,080 of record NC_142885.1, on the reverse strand, counting down.
AATAGTATTGAGAATTGATGGGGACTTTATGGGGGTAGGGGGCTGTAGGGAAAGTGATCAGGTCATCAATGGGTTAATGTCTTTCTGGAGAGACTGGGTTTGTTCTCTTGAGACTGGGTTTGTTCTCTTCGGTCTCACGGGAGTGAGTTAAGTCTTGAGAGATTGAGTTAGGTACTGGAAGAGTGGGTTATAAAGCAGATAAGTCTCTCCTTTGTCTCCTGCACATTCTTCCCTTCCCATGCATCTGCCTCTCCTTCCACTTGTACACCATGCATGGGGCAGCTCACGACCGTCACTGGAAGCCAATCAGATGGTGGCACCATGCTCTCGGATGCCCCAGCCTCTAAAACTGTGAGCCAAAACAAACCTCCCCCCTTGACAACTCACCCAACCTCAGGAATTTAGTTATAGCCACAGAAAACAGAGTAAGATGGCAACTATCTCTCTTGGACAGTGTAGATTTGGCCACCTTGCAGCTCGCAACCTGTGGTGATGATGATCCCCCAGATATATTCTGAATATACTCATATTTAGACTTCCAAGCATAGACAACTTCTATGACCTCTACACCACCCATTGATTCCACCACCTCCCCACTATACTTAAAAAACGTTAGAGGGGCCAGCGCTGTGCCACAGTGGGTTAAACAGCTGCCTGCAGCCCCGGCATCCCATATGGGCGCCAGTTCAATCCTGGCTGCTCCACTTCCAATCCAGCTCTCTGCTATGGCCTGGGAAAGCAGTAGGAGATGGGCCAAGACCTTGAGCCCCTGCACCTGCGTAGGAGACCCAGAAGAAGATCCTGGCTCCTGGCTTTTGATCAGCTCAGCTCCAGTCATTACGGTCATCTGGAAAGTGAACCAGCAGATATAAGACCGATAGATAGATAGATAGATAGATAGATAAATAGATAGATACAGATATCAGCCTCCACCTCTCTGTAACTCTGCCTTTCAAATAAATAAGTACATAAATAAATCTTTTAAAAAACCATTAGAGTAGATGTTGACCTCACCATTTTCCCCCAAGCCACATCTTCCCATAGCTGCTATTTCATCAATAGCGATGTCATCCCAGAGTTACACATCCAAACGATAACTCAAAACATGAACCTGGAGTCTTTCCATTCTCTTATCTCTGTATCCTCCTAATTTATCAACAGTTGCTATCAAACCTGCCTTCGAACTATGATACACTATGACCCCTTCTCATTGACAAGTGCTTCCATCAATCACACCTTTTCACTGTCAATAATCAAGTCTACCTCGTTATCATACTCAGTCCTGTCTCCCACAAGTCGTTCTCTACACAGATGCCACAGCAAGTGTTTTTTCAAGGTTTATTTGAAATGCAGAGTAACGGGGAGGGAGAGCCAGACAGAGGAAGAGATCTTCCATCTGCTGGTTCACTCCCTGGCTGAGGCCAGGCTGAAGTCAGGAGCCTGGAGCTCCATCTGTGTTTCCAAATGGGTCACAGGAAACTAGATAACAAGTGGAGCAGGCAGGACTAAAATTGGAGCTTCAATATGGCTGCTGCACTACAACCCTGGCCCCAGAGTAAGTCTTCCAAAGCACCTATCCGATCACACCCTTCTAGGTGTCCTTCTCCAACAAACTCCTTGTTCCTGCATTCAGGGCCATTTGTGAGCCAGCTCCTGCTCACCACAATCTCTGCACTCCCCCTTCCTCCCCTCCCATCCATTCCAAGGAGCTCCTATCCCAGTTAAAGGAATTGAAGGGTTCCTGTTCCAACTTCTGATCAGAGCAAGCCTTTTCCTTGCTTTTGGACACATGAGGGATCGAATTCCTCTTCCCCTCCAGAAATTAGCAGGTGCCTGGCACGTGGAGCCATGTGTGCAATAATGGTCAGAGCTATAGCAGGTGCCTCACCCCTGCCTCCCACTCCTGTAAGTCATCTACTTTGGTGATCCCTGTTTATCTTCACAACTTAGTCACCCTCGCCAGAAGCCCTTCCCCACCTCTCTCTCACCACCCCCAACGGAAGCTAGACATGAGTTTTTGTGTGAGCTCCCCAAGCCTTTGGCATAATTTCATACAGAGCTCATCATCGGGGTGGTAATTGCTAGTTCGTGTTTCTGCCATCCACCCACACAGACTCCCTAGATCTGTTGATAATGAATTTTGCCATGTGCAGGAGGGCCTCTGATAGACTTGCATTTAACATAATGAAGAATTGCCTAAGGATATATAGTCTCTGCTCAGAGGAAGTTATTATTATTTTTTTTTTGGAAGGGCTGTCTTCCCATGAACACTTTGCAGAAGTACCTGGTGTGTGTGTGTGTGTGTGTGTGTGTGTATGTCAGGAATAGCTTTGCTCGCAGTGAAATGTGTTCATGACCCCTGTGAATGCTGTGGTTAATCAAGTTCGCCTTTCCCATGGACCAACTGGAAAATTGAGAGCCCACTGTAGTACGTGTGCACAGTTCAAGGGAATGCCTTTATGATTGTTATTGCTATCGAACACTTTAAATGCTTTCCTAGTGCTTACTACTGTGGAGTGTTTGCTACACTCTCTGTTAAGTAATCTGGGCCTGGGTAGTATCTAAAATAGTCACTAGGTGTTTGGACACCTAGATATTGCAGATCACTAAGTCAGGCGTGTACAACACAAAACAGTCCTTGTGACCCTATCTTCTTTTCTTTTTTAAAGATTTATTTTTTGAAAGACAGAGACAGAAAGAGAGAGAGAAGAGGGAGATATTTTCCATCCACTGGTTCACTCCCCAAATGGCTGCAATGACACCGGGGCTGGGCCAGGCCAAAGCCAGCAACCCTCTCTGGGCCCCCCACATGAGTGACAGAGGTACAAGTACTTAAGCTATCTTCCTCTGCTCTCCCAGGCACATTAGCAGGGAGCTGGATTGGAAGCGGAGCAGCTGGGACTTGAACGAGCGCTCCATGGGCGATGCTACCTTCTTAAGGAATGACACCACCTGCTGTGTCTCCATGCTAGCCCTTCCTTGTCTCTTTTCCTTCCTAGGGACTACATGTACATTACGAGAACCTTACTGTGTACCAAGGCATCACCAAGCAGGCAGGGCTGGAGTGAGGCCTCCGATCCTGGGTTAATTCCTCTGAGGTTGCTGGTGACCCACTGCAAGATCTTCACCCCTCAGTCACTGTTCCTTTATAAGTTGTGTCAGGTCCCTTCCTGCCAAGTCCTTCCTGGGTTTTGTCGTCTCATCAGGTCCAGTAGGGGATAAATAAATGATAGCACTGAACAGTGAAAGAATTCAAGACAGAAACACAGTTCGTCGGAAAGCACTGACAATTGGAAGGAGAAAACAGGGCCTCCTGTGGCACGTGGGGACAGCTGGTGATGTCTAGGGATGTTGCAGCTTCCACCTGACCCTGCTTCCCACTGAGTCCCGCAAGCCCAGTCCACTCTCTCCTGTAGGTGGGAGCCAGGTAGAGGGCCAGCAAGCAATCCATTTGTTTCAGAGACTTGTTCTCCTTTTTTTAAAGATTGATTTATTTGAAACAGTTACAGAGAGAGGTAGAGACAGAGAAAGAGGTCTTCCACGCTGGTTCACTCCCCAGATGGCCGCAACGGCCGGAGCTGCACTGATCCGAAGCCAGGAGCCAGGAGCATCTTCCGGATCTCCTGGGCTGGTGCAAGGGGCCCAAGCACTTGGGCCTTCTTCTACTGCTTTCCCAGGCCACAGCAGAGAGCTGGATCGGAAGAGGAGCGGCTGGGACTAGAACCGGCGCCCATATGGGATGCGGGCGCTTCAGGCCAGGGCTTTAACCTGCTGTGCCACAGCGCCCGCCAAGCAACTAACTCTAAATGTCTCCACATTAGTGCTGACCTTGCCCAGGGCGAGGGCTCAGGAGAGAAGAAGGAGATAAAGCAGCAAGAGTTATCAAAAACTCCTATGAAAAGCTCCTGGTGACTGTTTTCCTGGCTTGGCCACGCAACCTCCGTCTTTATCATCATGGGTTCTTCCGCAGGCCGAGATCAGGAAGAGGCATCACCAGTCTGGACATTTGAGCTGGCAGCGGCATATTTGCACACAAGGAACACACAGGAGCTCTGGATTCCCAGCAAGGGGAAGCCAGGAGCAAAGGGTGATCTTCCCAAACCTAGGCGCTCACACGTGGTTATTTGAGGAATACGTAGTCCGTACATTTCAAAGAGCCGTTGGCAATGTATGTAGCATGCACCCAAGAGAGGGAGCAAATTGTTGGCTAGAGAATTTTGGTTTTAATTAAACAGGTAATGTATGCCTGTGTTTAATCCTGTAAAAGAAAACGTGTCCACCACAGAGGCATGGATCCTGTTGCCTAAGCAATATGGGCTATGACTGCTAATTACCGTGTTATTAGAGTGGCTTGATTGTAGTGTGCCCAGCTCCAGAAAGGGCTCCCATGTGCTAGGCCTCCATTGTGGAGACTCAGCAGGGCCGCAGATTGCCTGGTAATGCAATTGTGGGTTTGTGTGGTTGCAGGTGGGGGCTGAAAAAGCACACGGTAGACTGAAATGTTCTCCTCGTGCAGCCCAGAGAAAGGGCAAAGACGGCCATGGGGAAGGAAGTGACATCACGGTGGGAGCGGCACCGCTCGCTCTTCCTGGGAGCACTGGGCTAGGGGTATGCAGATTCCCCATGGCAGATAGCCTGCCCATGTCACTGGGCCACACCGTTTGAGTAGACTGCATGACTATGGTCATTTTTATCTCATGTTATTCATAAAAACCACACCACACCTCCTACACAGTCACTCCCCCTCAACACTGGTATTTGGAAACCATGAATAGAGATTGAAGTGTAAAAGAAAAGAGGTGAACCTGTTTTTCCCCCACCACACCTCTCCTTCCTGACCCACCAACCAGCTGTACAAGCCACCTCTGACCGCAGCAGGTTCACCCCAAACCATCCCCTCCATCTTTGCTCTTCCACCCTACAGAAAGTGTCTCTGCAGGGCTTACCTTTCCATTCATCAAAACACTTGCAGGGCAGCTGTTTAGCTGAGCAGTTAGGACACCCGATTCCCATACCAAAGTCTGCGTGTTGGATTCCTGCATCGAGTTCCTGACTCTGGCTTTCTGCGAGCACACACCCTGGGAGGCACCAGTGACAGCTCAAGTGGCTATGTCTCCATCACTGGGGTGGGAGACTCTGGCCCCTGACTCTGGCAGCAGCCGAATCCCAGCCATTGCAGATATTTAAGCAATGAACCAGCGGATGGAAGTGCTCTCAAATAAACAATTTGCAATTAAAATTAAAAAAAAATACTTGTATTTGGAATGGAGGTTTAGTGGTTAAGACACAAGTGTCTGCCATTGGAGTGCCTTCCCTCTCCTCTCCCTCTCTCCCTCTCTTTGTGTGTGTGTGTGTGTGTCTGTCTGTCTTCCTCTGTGTCTCTGCCTCTCAAATATCTAGGCGTAATAATAATCATAATTTTTAAAACATTTGCACTACACAAAAGGCCACGTGTTGTATGACTCACTTCATGTGAAATATACAGAATCGGCAAATCCATGGAGACAGAAATTAAATTAGTTTTGCCAGGGGCTGTGGGAGGCAGGAATGTGGAGAGACTGATTAGTGGGTAGAGTCTCCTTGTGGGGTGATGAGAATGTTCTGGAACTAGATAGTGGCGGCGGCTGCACAATGTTGAGAATCAAAGACACTGCACTACATACTTTAAAATGGCAAAACCAGAAAATTTCATGTTAGGCATGTATTATCACCAGCAAAACAAAAACACTTGTCTTAATATGAGATTAGCTTCTGTGATAAAAACAATTAGGATTTAACTGTGATTATAGCTGATCATCCCATGTTTTCAATCAAATTCTTCAAAGCCTGAAAGCAAAAGGAACAGCTAGTAGTGGTGGAAATTACGCAGATGGTAACCAGAGTCAGATTACATAGCTGGGAGGGTCTTTGTCCTTGAACTTCAAATCACAGATTACATAGCTTTCCTTTTGTCCTTGAACTTCAAATCACACCCTGTGGAGGGGTCACTTTATAGTTTATGTATAAATTGTGCAAGAATGATCCCCCCCTTTCTGTGTGTGTGTGTGTCTGCGTGTGTCCTGCTCCTACTTTCTCTCTCAGGTTTCTGGGTTCTTAGCAGCATACCCATAGAAAATTATTGACCAATTCAGCAAACTTTAAACACTTGGCAAGCCCCGTCCTTTCTCTCTAAATTACCAAATGAATGGTCTGTCTCTAGTCAGCAGCAACACCTGCTATGCTCCTCTTTGTCTGACACTTACCCCTGTATACACAAACATCCCCTCCCTTCTCTCTCTCCCCATACTCTCCTTTCTACCAAGCCAACTCCATGCCTACCTACTCCTCCCCATCCACATACCCCCCACTTTTGAAACTGTCAGAGTATAATTCTCAAATCATTAAAAACATAATTTTCATACAAATAGATAATGAATACATGTCAGAGTTTTATTTAATTCTTTACTGAAGAAACCAGCAGAATGACAGAAATGAATTGATGTGATGTGAGAAGCTTGGATTTCTGCAATCCACGGGGAAATGATTACCGAGGTAAGACTGTCAACGTTGGTACAAAACTAGTTAGTGTCCTACAGGCGGGCAAACCCATTGGGCTTCTCTTCTTTGGAAAGCTACAGTAGTCAGACTTTCATTGCTGCCATGAGATACCTGAGGCAGCCTAACTATAAGGAAGAGACTTATTTTGACTGACAGTTTTGGTGGTTCAGAGTTCAAGATCAGTTGGGTCCCATTGGTTTGTCAATCATGATGCTCTTCTTGCTAGCAGAGTTCCGAGGTGGTATAGAGTGTCACATGGCAAGGGGCAGGGAGCAGGTGCACCTGCCAACTTCTATGGCTCTCTCTCTCCTTACAGAGTCACCAGGATTTAATTACAGGCACCCTACCTCAATGACCTAATCCAATGTAATCCCTTCCCATGGGTTTCAGCCCTAAACAGCACAACTGGATTGAGTATTGTTAATATAAGACATTAGGGACTAAATTCCTGAGTTCAGGGACACAAATATGGAAACCATAGCACAGGTGTAAAAAAGAAAATCTTAACACCTCATTGGTTTCATACAAATTGCCTTTAACTTTTACAGTACTATGGAATGTCCAGACCTTACTCATTGATAAAACTCAGTTATAATCCCAAAAAAGTAAGATGACTCTCTTGTGCGGATGTAATACAGCATGTACTAGTATAGCATTAAAAAGCCATGCTATATTTTTTTGCCTTATTTCCAGTATTTGGAGAGCTCAAGTTCAAGTTCTGGCTGCATTTCAGATCCCAGCTTCCTGCTAACGCACACTTTGGGTAATAGCAGGTGATGGCTCAAGTAATTAGGTCCATGCCAATTACATGGGAGACCCAGACATGGACCCTGCCTCTGGGCTGAAGCCTGGCCTAGCTCTAGCTGTTGCTTGTATTGGGGGATTGACCAGGGAATGGAAAATCTCTCTCCATATGTCTGACTGTCCCTTTCTCTCTGCCTTTCTTTTTTTAAGATTTATTTATTTATTTGAAAGTCAGAGTTACACAGAGATAGAAAGAGAGGCACAGAGAGAGATATGCTGGTTCACTCCCCAGTTGGCCACAACAGCCGGAGCTGTGCCGATCTGAGGCCGGGAGCCAGGAGCTTCTTCCGAGTCTCCTACATGGGTGCAGGGGCCCTAGGACCTGAGCCATCTTCTACTGCTTTCCCAGGCCATAGCAGAGAGCTGGATTGGGAGTGGAGCAGCCAGGACTTGAACCGGCACGTATATGGAATGCTGGCACTGAAGGCGACTGCTTTACCTGCTACACTGCAGCGCCAGCCCCCTATGCCTTTCAAATCAAATGAAAAATTGCATAAAGATATTTTTGAACGAGAAAAAAGCAATGGACCTCAAAATTCAGAGCCTTCCTGTCCTATTCTACTTCCCCTAAAGGTCTTTGGGACAAAGACCATGGGGACGCTTGGGGTCTCAGTAATGAGACCTGTAGCCAGGTGCTAAAAGGAGACCCCAAGCCTCACACAGGTGTAACAGAGACCATCTGCCAACCAAGCCAAAGGTCAACCAGGAAAATGCAATTTAAACTCATCCTCACAAACACCTTAGCACCAGCAGGCTCCCGGCTTGCCAGGCAAAGCCCCAGGCCCCACATTAAAGAGATCAGCGAAGAGGAGAGGCCAAGACAAGCAGGCACTTGCCAGCAAGTCTTCTAGCAGGCTTTTCTTCCCGGAGCTGGGATGGCTCCCAGCAGAAAAATGGTAGCAGTGCAGCCTGCTCCTGAACAAAGGCTGCTGAGTGGGAGCGCAAGCCAGGTGGGCCTGTCCAACCCACTTAGCCCAGGTGGGACAGGCCCCACGCATGTCAAGCTCCCTTAATTAACCATTCGCTGCTGCCTTCCACAAACTCCAGCTGTAATTTCCCAAGACCGTCCAAGGTGACACAAGCTCCTTTTCTAAAGGCATTAATTAGGAACATCTCATTTCCCGTGGCAGGGGTGGAGCAGAGCCTTCCAACTGGAGTGTGTATTTATTTAGAGCTATTAACACATAATATTTACAAGATACTTCACATGCATTAATTACCCTGTAATGAACTCTATGGCTATAATCTTAGTGTTCTGCCAGGACTATAAAATGCACCCCCGACACCACCACCACCGTATACATCCTGTTTTATCACCTTGGGAAAAAAAAGAAAAATTAAAATTAATTGCGTGCCCATTAAATGCTTATTTTTAATAGAAAAATGTGCAAATGATGTGAAAATGCAAAATAGGGTGCATAGTAAATCAAAAGCAGATAACGCACACTTCTAGACACACTCTGCTGTTTTTATGAGCGTGTTTTACAATCCATTCATTATGCTGTCTGTCCTTCTGAAAGCTGGTTATTATACTGCTCCTACAAAGAAACATGTGAATGGCTGTGCAACAAGCCATGAAAATCAGGACAAAACTGCACATTTCTGCTGCTCTTTGAATCCGCCTCCCTCAAATCTCAGCCTGGTGATTTCTTACAGGGGGCCCATTTCTATAACACCCACTCGAAGCCTGGTATGAGAGAGATGAAGAAGAAAACTCGCCATGGTAGCTCATGATTGAAGCAGCAGTTACTATGGCCTGAATGTGTGTTGTCTCTGTAGAATGCAGATGTCAATCTACTCTCAGGTGCAATAGTAGTAAGAGGTAGGATCCAGTTGTGTGTGATTTTGCCGGTAAAGCTACTGTCTGAGATGCCAGCATCCCATATGGGTGCTGGTTTGAGCCCCAGCTGCTCTACTTTCAATCCAGCTCCCTGCCTGAGACCTGGGAAAGCAGCAGAAGATGGCCCAAGGACTTGGACCTCTGTCACCCATGTGGGAGACCTGGGTGAACCTCCTAGGTCCTGGCTTCGGCCAGGTCCAGCCCTAGCTGTTGCAAAGGCTATTGGGGGAGGGACACAGCAGATGGACAATTTCTCTGTGTCTCCCTCTCTCTGTAACTCTGATTTTCAAATAAATAAATAAATAAACCTCAAAAATAAAAAAGAAACAAAGAAAGAAATAAAATATAGAGGGTTGTCTTCCCAGTGACCCAAGGAGAAGAGGGAATGTTCTCATTGCAAGTCACCATTGTTAATACCCAGATTTAAGAAAAAGAAGAGGTAGGATCCAGGAAATGTGATTAGGTCATGAGGGTGGAGTTCCTTTTTTTTTTTTTTTAAGATTTATTTACTTATTTGAAAGACAGAGTTATGGAGAGAAAGGGAGATCCTCTATATAGTACATTCCCCCAAATTGCTGCAATGGCTGGGGTAGGGCCAAGCTGCAGCCTGGAGGCTAGAACTCCATCCAGGTCTCCCATGTAGGTGACAGGAGCCCAGGTTCTTGTGCCTATCCTGCTGCTTTTCCAGGCTAATTAGCAGGGAGCTAGGTCAGAAGTGGAGCAGCAGGAACTTGCACTGGCGCTCATGGGATGCCGGCGTCGTAGATAACAGCTTAAACCACTGCACCCCAATGCTGAGCCTGAGGGTGGAGTTCTCTTGAATAGGATTACTGCCCTTTTAAGAGCTCTAATTATACCTGGGGAAGACACAGCAAGAAGGTGCCATGTACAAGGAGTACATGGAGTCTGCCGGTGCCTCTATCTTAGACTCCTCAGCATCCAGAAATGTGAGTAATAAATTCTATTGTTTATAAACTACCCGGTCTTGGGCATTTTGGTATAGTAGCCAAATGCTCTGAGTACTGCTTATACAAGGAATGGCCAGCAGCTGTCTTATTTATTCAGGTGGCAGCACTTTCTGGAGGCAAGGAGATGAGGTAGGGAGATTAGAGTTGGGCATCCTGATTTCCCTCACAGGACACAGGTCATCCCCTACAGATCTCTCCCCAAACACAGGCATCTTCATATCACCCATGGAAAATGACCACCAAGGCTATTTTTCAATAATGGGAGTGCCCTACCTACTACCCTGGGCAGATTTAACTTAACTCATTTGCTTTTCAGAAAACTCTTCCTCCTTCACGTAAGTCATAGTTTCATTTCTATAAATTCACATTGCTTATTCCAGTGTTGATCACTGGACCCACTGAGAGTTGTAAAACACTTTACTTGCCCTTTGGTTTGACTTTTTCTTAGGTATTTGGTTATAGAGATCTAATGCCTAAAAGGGTTGAACTTTTTGGTGGTGAAAAGAATGTCTTTATCCTGTACCAAGCTCACTTACCAAATAGGCAGGATTATATGGAAGCTTATTGATTAACAAAGAAATGCTGTGTGGCAGATTGAGGTCTGACCATGGCTGCTCAGAGTGGCCCCAATCTGCTAAATGCCCCCTCACCCACTCAGGATTGTCTGTCTCCCTGGTAGGCCAAAGGCTCCTTCAGTTCTCAGCTTTCTTCTCAGTGGTAGTCATCAGCTTGGAACCTATCCCAGAGCATTTGTGCATTTCCTAATTACAGTTTCCAGTTTTATGATAAATGCAGGGAGCCTCTTTTATAGAGCTTACAACTCGTGACAAGCATGCAATAAAAGTATGAAATGAACATCTTATTCCAAGAGAAGGATTACAGACGGGAGGACCAGTTGACACAAATACATGCTGGAACTTATCCAGACAAGAGGAAAATTGAATACATTTCCTAGGTAATGTCCAAACACTGCTTATTTTATGCTACTGAAAATTGTGAAAGATTATATATTGAATTGTCCATTATTTGCACAAAGAAATACCATGGCACAATATTGACATCTCCTTGGGTTGCATTCCTTGAAGCACAAAATTGAAAACATTCATTCAACAAACGTACATTAACGTCTGCTTCTTGCCTGGTCCTATGTGAGACAATAAGACCAAGAAAGCTGTGGATACTTCCCTAGGGATATTCATCCAGGACACAGATATAGAATGATTGTGATGCATTGTGTGATGCATGCAAGCCACTACTGGCTTGACAAGAAACTGCAGAAGGAAGAATAACTAACTCAACCTGGCACAGCTGAGGGAGCCTTCACAGGGGCAAGGTTAATCCAGCTGGGTATAAAAGGGGAAGTAAGACAGAGTGCAGTAGGGTACTCTGAGAGAGAAACTACCGAAGGCTGGTCGAGTGAAAGAATATGACAACAACAATGCTAGTTCTTTCTCATTGAAATTCAGAGGCAGGTGAGGGAGAAAAGAAGAGGAGGTATACACACAGTTTAGATTTGTGTCATGCAAGGTCTTGAATGCCTTGCCAAAGAATGGTGGGATTATTACAGAGATATGAAGCAATTTGAGATTTTTGGTCTGGAAAATTTTTAAGTTGTGTTTTTGTGGTAGGCAGAGACATTGTGTGGCAATGATAGAAAGCAGAGTGGTTGAGTGACCAGGAAGCTGAGAGGATATTTATGTCATCTAGGAAGGTGCCCGTGAAAGCATGTGTGCCAGGCATGGCTATGGAAATGGAGATTTCACAGTCTTGAGGAGTGGTGAATGGGCAAAATTCTGGAGAATCCAGAAGGATGCTTTGTGGATGAAGGTCACATTAACTAACACACAGGGTGGGCTCAAGGAGTAATTTAACACATTTTTAAGGTTGCATATGTTGATCTTCGATGCCAACAGCATATGCAATTGAAGAAGTTGTAGAAAGTAGCTCTGAAGTTCAAGAGAGAAAATTGAAGGCATGGCAGTGGACAAGATGACCCAGAGAGACAATGATTGTAGCCATGGAAATACCCTATGTTTAGGGGATGGGCCAGAAGGAATGAACTCTGAGAAAGCAACATCACAGTGCAATATAATAGAAACCAGAAGATACTTGTGTTAAAAGGCTGGCTGTGGTAGTCAGTCAGGAAGACCAAAGCTCCTCACATCATCACTTTCCACATCTCACCCTGACACATGAGGTCACCAGACTGAACTTTGCTAAAGTCCAGCTTCACTTATCATGGACCAGAAACCTTGGTAATAATGGCTGAGGGCTTCCACAACATAGACTTCACCTCCCCAGGTACGCTGGGTCTCCTGATTCACACCAAGGCAATCGCTCCACAGGTGTATTACTGTGAGCCTGTGTTTCTGAAAGTGTGCCTCCAGCATGGGCAGGTGTTGAAAATACACATTCTTGGCTGGTGCCATGGCTCAATAGGCTAATCCTCCACCTGCGGCGCCGGCACACTGGGTTCTAGTCCCAGTTGGGGCACTGGATTCTGTCCCGGTTGCCCATCTTCCAGGCCAGCTCTCTGCTGTGGCCCAGGAGTGCAGTGGAGGATGGCCCAAGTCCTTGGGTACTGCACCCGCATGGGATACCAGGAGAAGCACCTGGCTCCTGGCTTCAGATCAGTGCGGTGCGCCGGCTGCAGCGCCCCAGCCGTGGCGGCCATTGGAGGGTGAACCAACGGAAAAGGAAGACCTTTCTGTCTGTCTCTCTCTCTCACTGTCCACTCTGCCTGTCAGAAAAAAAAAATACACATTCTTGTTGGAAATAAAAGAGGCCCCATCTCAGACCTACTGAATCAGAAATTTCGAATGGAGATCACCCATCTCAATTTTAACAAGACCTCCCGAAGATTTTGATGCCTACTCAAGTTTGAGAGCTGCAAAAATATGCTGATTATGTCATTCTACACATTGAAGATCCCCCGAAAAACATGCCAGGACTCCTAGACATCCCGGGCAATAGACAGACAGTCTCTGAAAAGTTCCTGATGTTTTCCTGTTAAATCTCATCATCAGAGTCTAATCCACACAATGGTTATTTCCAAATCTTTGGGTTTTTATTATAAGGGAAATGAGGGGTGGGATTGGCAGAATGGGGGTCTCCAGCTGGCTGGCCAATCGGTTAGCAGTCACCATTAAAGGAACAATAACAAAATGCCAAAATCATGAAACAAGACTTTTTCATCATCATTTGACAAGATGATGGCTATAATGAGCTCTAACGTTTCTATACTTTACACTAAAACATGCAGTGTCTGTTTCTTTGCAATCACAAAGCAATCAATACATTTTTAATTGAGTGTTTAGTATACAGCCTCATTCTGCAAGGGACCTGAAGCAGCATAAAAAATACAAACATTAAAACAGTAGACAAAAATCTAATATTCAGATGAGATGCCAGTGTAAGTTCAGAAGAGAGTCTGGAAGATTCTTTCAAACTCTTAGCTGCTAGAGCTGGAGCCTCTGGGAGGAGGGGTGGAAGTGGCAACCCAGGGGAGGGGCCACAGTGAGAAGTCACTATGCCAGACTGTGATTGTCACTCACACCAGGTGATGGTCATCTCATCCAAAAGCATTGTCACGATTCGGGGCAGGAATTTTGTGACATTGCACCCCATATTGGAGCACCACTTCCAATACAGCTCCTTGCTAATGTACCTGGAAAAGCAGCAGATGATGGCCCAAGTACTAGGCCTCCTGCCACCCATGTAGGAGACTTGGAAGAAAGTCCTGGCTCCTGGCTTCAGTCTGGCCCTGACTTGGTTCTTACAGATATCTGGGGGGTGAACCTGCAGATGGAAGATTTCTCCCCATCTCTATCATTCTTCTTTTCAGATAAATCCATCTTCTTAAAAAGATTATTACAATACTATGCCTTGGGTGGGCGCCGCGGCTCACTAGGCTAATCCTCCCCCTTGCGGCGCTGCTACACCGGGTTCTAGTCCCAGTCGGGGCACCGGATTCTGTCCTGGTTGCCCCTCTTCCAGGCCAGCTCTCTGCTGTGGCCAGGGAGTGCAGTGGAGGATGGCCCAGGTGCTTGGACCCTGCACCCCATGGGAGACCAGGAGAAGTACCTGGCTCCTGCCATTGGATCAGCGCGGTGTGCCGGCTGCAGCGTGCTGGCCGCGGCGGCCATTGGAGGGTGAACCAATGGCAAAAGGAAGACCTTTCTCTCTGTCTCTCTCTCTCACTGTCCACTCTGCCTGTCAAAAAATAAAAATAAAATAAAATAAAATAAAATAAAATAAATACTATGCCTTGAAGTTTGTCAAAACTTATTAAAATGTGATTACGCTCCTATGACCCATGCATGAGACCTAGATTAAGTTCCAGGTTTCTGGCTTTGACTTGGCTCCACCCTGGCTGTTGTGGGCGTTTGAGGACTGAACCAGTGAATGGTTCAGACAGTTGTCTGTCTCTCCATCCATCTGCATTTAAATAGAATGAAAACAAATAAGTAAATGTCATTACATTCATTGCACCATTCTCACAACACCATCCCCTTCCAGTCCAGAAAGTTCACCCACCTAAAACCCAACAAGGTTGACCAACCTTAAAATTCTCATCCCTTATAAACTACATGACTTTATCAAATGTGCATTAGTTAATCATATCTCTCTACACATATCTTAAAATCTTGATTTCTCCATTCTCACAACACAATCCCCAAAGCTTTATACCATAGCACACAATATTTCAACATAACATTTACTGTGAGAACAGGAGTGCAGCACGGTTGGAGAGGAAAGGTACCACACCGGGAAATCGAAAGGTCTGGGTTGTGTTCCAGATGACCACACTGAGAATTTTTTTTGTATGAACGAACGAATTAGTTTGTTTCCCTAAGCCTGCCTTTCCTTACCTCTGAAATGAAAAGAGATGGAAGACTTGATTATTCTCAGCCTTTACTAGTGTGGATTTGACAAGAAAGGAAAAGAAAGATCTGTCTGGCAATGTGCCAGACTTAGCCAACGTGTCTATTATTTGGAAGTTTCTAGAAGATCCAGGAGGGAGCTCCTTTTCAAGTGAATGGGAGTTGATTTGTGGTTGTGTCCAAGGGCCATGAGAAACTCCAGGGTCTAAATTGCTGTTTCCTGGAAATTATTCTGTTCCAGTGAACTGAGATGAAATGAGGCGAAAGCAAAGTCTCCCAGAAACCTCGAAGAAGCAAAACTGCTGATTCCCGGGAGCACCCAACCTTCCCCTGATGAATCTGCTGACACCATCAAAACCAGTCTCGCACAAGGTTAACTGCAGCCCCAGCAGAGGGAAAGAAGATGCAAAGATGTCCCCTGACCCAAATTCAGAGAGCTAATCCGGGTCGTTTTTCTATGCATCTTTGAAAACACACCAAATCTGTTGTCACAGCCTTGCTACCTACAGTCGAGGATTCATTCTGTTGAGAGAGTTGTAAATGATGCTGAACAGTTAGTGCTTCTATAAAGATTCCAGACATGGAGTGCTGTCACTAGGCAAGCAGTAATAGCAGCCTCCGTTTCTTGAGAGCTTAATGCCACTCAATGACTATGCTGTACATATGACGTCTCACTTAAATCACTACTCAGGGGGTGGGTGTTTGGTGGAGGTTCAGATACCTGCATCCCATTTTGGAGCTCCTGAAGTTGAGTTATGGCTCCATTCCCAAGATGGCCCAAGTGCTTGGGCCCCTGTCACCCAGGTGGGAGACCCAGAAGAAGCTCCTGGCTCCTGGTTTTGGCCTGGCCCAGACCCAGCAATTACAGCCTTTTGGGGAGTGAGCCAGCAGATGGAAGATCTCTCTCTCTCTCCCTCTCTCTCTCTCTTTAACTCTGCCTTCAAATAAATAAAATAAAATAAATCTTAAAAAAAAAAACAGATAAGGAAACTGAGACCCAAGAAGATTAAGCAGTTTGCCTAGGGCCCCACAGTAGGAGGGTAGGTAGGTCATAGAACCACATTAAAAAATGTATTTATTCAAAAGACAGAGACACACACGCACACAAACACACACACACACAGATCTTTCATCTGCTGGTTCAGTCCACTTACAAATGGCCCCAACAGCCAGGACTGGGCCAGGCTGAAGCCAGGATAAAGGAACTCCATCCAAGTCTCCCACGTGGGTGCAGAGGCCCAGGCACTTGAGCCATCTTCTGCTGCTTCCCCAAGCACATTAGCAGGGAGCTGGATCAGAAGCAGAGTAGCCGGGATTCAATCAACTTTCTGACATGGGAGGCTGGCGTCACAAGTGGTGGCTTAACCCACTGTAGCACAACAGCAGTCCCTACAGAGCCACATTTTATATTGCAGTTTCAATGGCCATGCTGTGTATTTCTTTGCAGGGTTGTGCAGTGAATAATACGTCTGGCACTCTGTGCTTGGACGTGCAGTAAGTTTATAGATGAATTTTCTTTTCCTTCCTCGGCATCATGCTTGGTCAGGGTCACAGAACCAGTACTAGCCAATGATATTGGAAGCACAGGTGACAAATGTCATTGCTGGGACGAGCCCTAACAGCAGATGTGAGATTCTGCTACAAGATTTCTTTTCCTCTGACATTGTTTGAGATAACGGCTGCTCCTTCAGCCTAAGTCCCCAAGTGACTACAGTGAGACCAGCTACTTGCCAATCCACGGTGGACATGGAACATGAATGAGAAATAAATATGTGCTTTTTAAGCCTCAGGGTATTTGAATTATTATACGGCATAGCCTGGACTAGTCTGATGGACTCTATCATTTCTGCTCCTCAATTTCCTTGGCTATCAAATAGAATGATCATGACCACCTGGAGAGACTACTGAAGCTATTGGGAATAATGGAGGTGTGTAAAACACCTAACTCGGGGTTTAACCTAAAGCAGGAGAAGATAAAGGGACAGCATTTGCACTGTCACAGGCACCAGTTGGAGGATGCATGTGGGGATTAGGTGAGCTCACGTGCACTCACGTGGGCAGCCCAGAGCTCACCCTAGACACACATCTGCCTGGCACCTGTAGGATTTCGGCGGGGTAGTTCCTGGGAGTAGAGAAGTCAGAGGCGTGCAGAGAGAAGTGGGGTTGTTGTGGCTCATCGATGACGTGATCGCCAGGATCCTCAATGGGCTGTGAGTAAGAGCAGAGCTGGCGGACGGGCCAAGCACCGAGAATGGAGCCAACCGGGTCTCTGCTATTTTACCCAGGTCTTGGCTGCGGGAATCACTTTTTGCAATGGAAGTTCCCAAGACAGATCCCTTTGACGGCCAAATAACAACCAGGTATAGACGAATCATGCTTCCAAAGCTGAGTTTCATTTCCCCTTAGACGAGGGATTTTGAGCGCTTCCCCTCGTGGGAACTGAGGAAGTGCCTCTTACTTAGTTGAATGTCAGTCTATGATTGTCCAATTATTCACTGCTTTCTGTCTTCAATGGTCCAGATGTTCTCAATTTCTTGTAATAAGTTCTTTCATCTGAAAAGTCGTTCTGCTCAGAAATGCAAAACTCTCTACAGCTCGCCAGTTATTTATTTATTCTTTTTTTTCAGATGAGCTGGTATAATTGGCCTTCAATTTGCTTATTGTTTTTGCAATAGAAAGCCCAAGCTTAATTTCATTTGTGCAAACCTGTAGACGAGCATTGGCTATGGCACCAGGGAAGTGACTCTCATTACAGTCCACTTTGACTCAACCCACCCCTCACCCATCATCATCTGGCTTAAAAAAAATAACTTTTTTAAAGCAACTTTTTTTCTCATAGCAAACTAATCTAATTTGATTTAATAATATTTACTGAGTATCTCTTCTTGAAAAAGTGATGTGTGTGCTTATTAGCACACTCATATATAATGATTGTTCAATGGGTCAATATCTTCAGCCATCAATCTAACCATATAATCAATATTTATTGATCTTCCACAAATCTGTAACCTGGGTAAAAAGGCCCATGGGAGACACGGCTGGGTTCCTTATCATCTATTTGTAGAGAGTGGAAGCATTCATAATAAAATGTAACAAATTACCAATTAGATGCTGAAACTCACTCATTCAAAAAGCATTAATTAATTTAACAAGCATTGATTAAATGCTTTACCATGGTTAGAAACTTGAGGATCAATGTTTCCCATCTTTACACGTTAAATTTTGTAGTATTAAATTTGTTTCCTCTTTTTTTCTTTTTTACCCCTAGAAGGTATTGGATCCAATTGCATTTCCTGAATTAAAGAGAATGCATTGTTCTAGATCGTGGCATAGAGAGGCCACGTAGTTCCAGCATCAGCCTATGACCTTAATCAAATTATTTTCCTTCTTATGCTGCAATTTCTTTATCTGTTGGGACCTAAATCATCATATGATAGAGGGCAAGGTGATGGAAACAGCATCATGCCTCTGTAGGTACTCACTGTTCTTAGTCTGGAAGCTACAGAGCCTAGAGCTTTCTGGCCATTTCTATATCAAGATTGTCAGTTGTCTCTCCACCGTCAATGCTCCCCACCTTGGGACACTCCCTCCAAAGACAGAATTCACAACTCTTTTTAGCACCCACGCATGAATTCATTTTCTTCTTTTCAATATCTCACTCACAATCCCATCATCCCCACTCAGTGGAAAGCGATGCTGTTGGGTCATATACACATTCAAACAGAGAGAGTAGAAATAAGCAGAAATTACTTATACTAGTGAAATGTCAGGTGAGTCTGCCTGGGCCATTCTTGCAAGAACACTTTTGGTAATTCTATAGATGAAAGGGGATTGTGAAGGTTTTGTAAGCCTTTCTTTTCTCTCCCCCTTCTTCTCGTGAATGACAGGAGCCCTCAACAGACCTTTGTCGCAGAATAATTTTCCAAGGCTACCAATTTGGATCTCAAAAGCCCAGACTCAAAGGGACCCTCCGTTTGCTATCTAAAATAAATGCCTGAATAGCTATCAGTTAAGGTACACACAGAGCAGATGGGAAATGGATAGCTACACTATAGCTTGCTCTGTGAATTCAAGAGGTCTTTGTGTGAGGACAATA
Source organism: Oryctolagus cuniculus (assembly GCF_051225735.1). Classification (NCBI taxonomy): domain Eukaryota; kingdom Metazoa; phylum Chordata; class Mammalia; order Lagomorpha; family Leporidae; genus Oryctolagus; species Oryctolagus cuniculus. Next base: position 15,863,952 of record NC_142885.1, on the reverse strand, counting down.
GTAATAGGAACAAATATTCAGGTCTTCCGTTACAAACCAGGGAGAGGATCAAGCAAGAAATCAAATTAAATCTAACTGAATCAGCAATGCCAGCACCATTAGGACAAAAAGTACAGAGGAACAGACACTCTCAGGTCTCCTAACCCAACTCTTGGAAATGTGTCTGGCTTATACGCACTCTAATACTCCCAGCTATCTTTCTGGTTAAATACACGAGGCTTTATCCCCTCTGTTTTAATATGGTGGATTTGCAACCACGGGCTGCTTTTCTCTGGGCTTTTCACCAAATGAGAATATTCCTAAGACCTCAGACAGTTCATCAACATAGGAAATATATTCTTTTTAGTTATTTGAATATTACTAAATTTAAACTCTATGGCCAGGATGGTGGGGGAATTAATCACCCACTAGCCATAACTGTGTTGTCAATCAATTGAATAGTTTAGCAGTAAGGTGTGGTTTTACCTATAATTGTCGCCGGCTGCATTTTACCGAATGTGGGGAATAGTTTATCTGTATCTATCTAGGCATCCTTTTCTTCAGATCTGCTCTCCCCTCCGATGTCCTATTTTACTTGAAGGCACCCACATGCGCTTAATTCATCATTGTTGACATTTCCTTCTCCCTCTCTCTTACTTTCGTGTGCAATCAGTCACAAAGTCTGGTCATCCCCTTACCTCCAGCACTTTCCTAGCCACTCTTCCCATACCTCTCCCTTGCTGTTGATGCTGTTCAACTGGGAACCTTCTTGGTGAACCACCCCAACAGGAAGGCCTCGTGGGAGTCCCAGTGGAGAGGGTGGAATGAGTCGAGAGTACTGGTCTGGTAGCTTTGGGAATGTAGGTGAAAGGGTGGGACTTTTAGTCTAGGAGTATGAGTCATTTAATGCTGCAGGTGTAAAAGAAATGAATCTAATCCAGCTCAGAGTGTTTATCTGAATGGTCTGATTCAAGAAGCCAGAAGAGAGGGTGTGAGCCAAGTGCAGGAATCATACACAACACCCAGTGGAAGTTGAAACCATGGCTATTGGAGGGTGAACCAACGGCAAAGGAAGACCTTTCTCTCTGTCTCTCTCTCTCTCACTGTCCACTCTGCCTGTCAAAAAAAAATGTCTCTGTTACATTAAAATAAGGGTGAACATGCAAAACAGGATCAGGCAGGTTCAATAGCAAGCGAGTTGTCGGAAGTGGATGTCAAACTCAAATTTAATGCTGTGTCTTCCTCAAAGACAAACAATTTCCACTATGTAGTATGCATATGAGCTCCTACTGTAGGTCTCAATGGCCACAGTTATCCAAGGGAGAAACAGTCAACAAACACAGAAATGATCATGCTGCTTGTCTTACTGAATTGATTCAAGCAAGGCACTGGGCCCTTGGTTTGGACAGTTATTGATTATGTGTAACTAGAATCGTATTTAAATTTCTCATCTCACTTTTGTTTGCAGAAACACATCTTACTAACACTATCGAGTGCTGATGACCATAATCAAAGACATTATCATCATAATTGTTATTTTTTTTAAAGATTTATTTACTTTATTTGAAAGAGTTATACAGAGGAGAGGCAAAGAGAGAAAGAGAGATCGTCCATCCACTGGTTCATTCACCAATTGACCGCAATGGCCAGAGCAGTGCCAATCTGAAGCCAAGAGCCAGGAGCTTCTTCAAGGTCTCTCACATGGGCACAGGGGCCCAAGGACTTGGGCCATCTTCTACTTCTTTCCCAGGCCACAACAGAGAGCTGGATTGGAAGTGGAGCAGCTGGGTCTTGAACCGGGGCCCATATCAGATGCCAGGGCTTCAGGCCAGGGCATTAACCCGCTGTGCCACAGCACTGGCCCCATCATCATAATTATTATAATAATTACAATAACCATATACTTAACACTCTACAGTTTGTAAAATGCACATTTTATAAGACATTCTTCCATAAAACATTAACAGTTTTTAAAATTTTCATTTGTTTCATTTGAGCAGCAGAGAGATGGACATACAGACATACAGACAGAGAGACATCCTCTCCATCTGCTGGTTCATGCCTCAAATGCCAGGAGCTCAATCCAGATCTCTTGTATAGGTGGCAGGGACCAAACTCCCTGAGCCATCATAACTCCACTCTGCGTGTGCACCAGCAGGAAGCCAGAATAAGGAATGGAGCCACGAGATGAATGCAGGCATTCCAATATGGAATGTGGATGTCTTAATGACTGTACCAAATGTTCACATTTCCAGAAATGCTCTTGGGAGTAAAAGGATAAACAAAGCCAATGAGCGTTGATGAATGAATTTCATGGTCATCATGGCAGACTCTGCTTGCACTCCTCTCCAGCTCCTTAGATTCCATTCCCATTTCTGTGCACACCAGCCTTACAGTCAGCATCTGCATCCTTAGTCCATAACTCACTTTGGGCAGCCATAACCCACTGTTTGTGTGTAAGGGAAGATAGAAGTGACCAGGAATTAACATCTTCCGGTTGTTCGCATTCCTGAAGGAATGATGTATGAGTGTGTGGTTATTAAGACCCAAGTTCCTTTACCCCTGAAGTGCATGCTTTATAGTATTTTCTGGGTTTGTTCTGCAGAATTAGCTACAGTTCCCCATCGTCACAGCTGGGGCTTGTAGCTATTCCCCCGTGCTAAACTGAACAACCTGGTATCCATTTGTAAACCCATTTTGTTCAGAAGAAGGTCTCTCACTTGTCCAGAAAAAGGTAGCCACTATTATTCCACCCATTTGGCCATACAGTTCAAGTAAAGCATGCTGGACAGTAAGAGTAGAAGTTAACTCTGATCATGTCTCTCTGGAGTTCATATTCTAGTGGCTGGAGACAGACATGAAAGAAAGCCTCGATGAGCAAAGGAACAGTGACCAAGAGCTGAGGTTGTGCAGAGCAAGGAGAGAATGAGTGCTTCCAAAAAAATCTCCTTAGGGTGTCACCACACGCAAAAACACAAGAAAACCCTTGAGCCAGGGAAACACCCAACTCCCTCTGATTACAATGCAGCCAAATCAGAGAGGCCAAGTGACTGTGGGTTTAATTCACCATCAGAAGATAGGGGGGTCCATGGGCATTTATCTCATCTTGTCATCGCAAACTGAAGCACAAAAACAGAAGCACTGATCTTAGCAAATCCTCGGAAATCTCAGCATTTGTCACAAACCTGGTTTATCGTATCAGAAAAATTGATGTCTTGCAACCAGTTCTTGTAAGATTTGTCTCTGAAGACAGAGAGGAAATAGACAGATCAAGTTACAAGCGTGTTTGGTGGGGAGATAAACACTTTCCACAGCAATGCACCGAAGAACAAAGAGCAGGAGGCTTCCTCCCATCTCTGTATCTGCTTCTCAGGATGGGTGTGGAGATGTTCACTTCAGTGTAAAATCAGCTGCTCCCTCCCCCTCTTTCCATTTTTAAACAGGAACAAGATAATCTTAGGACCAAAAAAAGACAGCACTTCTTTATGCCACTGATAAGAAACGGAGGCAATGCTGGCAGAATAAATATATATAACGTTTCCAGAAGGATTGTGATAAATTCATGGTAGGCTCAACACTGATTACTGGTAGGTTTGCTTAAGATCAGTCAACCACGTAGGATAAAAGCAGAAATTTAAATAGCAGGCTGTGATTCTTAAGAGCTATCTGCTCACTTTCTAGACAATCACATTCCACAGGGCTCTTTTTATGTAGTGTGGTTTCTCTTATGCCTCAAAATGGTTTCTTTTATAGATGGCTAGGCAGACAGCAAGATGTCAAAGAATAAATAGCTGTGAGATCTTTCCAGGCAACAAGGGGCTTAGTCAACATGATGCCCATGCACCCAAGTGTGACTCAGTACCAGGAGAGAGAGAACCAGGCATTTGAGTTATGCACCCAAAAGTCAAACAAAGATATTCCAGGAAAGAAAAACTATAGAACAGCATCTCTTACCAAGGCACATGCAAAAAAATTCTCAACAAAATATTAGCAAACAGAGTTCAGCAATGAGAAAAATGATACATCAAGGACCAAGGAGGATTTGTCTCAGGAATGCAAGGTTAGTACAGCATTCAAAAATCAATGAACATAAATCACCCCATCAAGAAGGCTAAGGATTATTATAAAAAAGAGGCACACAAGAAACACTGGACAAAATCCAATACAAGTCATCGTTTTCACAAAAAAGCTTTCAGTAAACTAGGAATAGAGGGGAATTCACTGGAGTTGGTAGAGATCACCTATAAAAACCTACAGCCAGCATCATATCTGATAGAAGGAAAAATCAAAGATTTCCCTCTCAGGTCAGAAACAAAGTAAGGGTTTCCCCTCTCATCACTGCTTTGCCACATCCTACAGGAAGCCCTAGCTAATGTAATAAAGTAAGAAAAGGCAATAAAATGGATGCATACTGGGAAGGAAGGCATAAAATTGTCTTTGTTTGCAGATGACATGATTGTCCATGTGAAAAATCGAAAATAATCAATTAAAATTTAAAATTAAAGGGCAGGCACTTGGCCTAGCAGTTAATATACTGCTTGGGATGCCTACGTCCCATATCCGAGTGCCCGGTTCAAGCCCCAGCTCCAGCCCGCAGTCCCAGCGTCTTGCTGATGCACACCTTGGGAATCAGGGATGATCTTTCAGGTGGCTGAGTTCCTGACACCCTGTGGGAAACCTGGATTCAGTTCTCAGCTCCGGGCATCAGGCAGCTCTGGCCATGTGGGCGTTTGGAGAGTGGGAGCTCACGCACATGCTTTCTCTCTGCCTCTCAAATACATAAAAACACTTTAAAAGTTGAAAAACAAAAGAAAAACCAAAAAGTTCTTGGAACTCATAAGCGACTAAAGTCGCAGGATACAAGATTACCTATATAAGAACCAAGCAATGTCCTAGACACGAGCCATGAATTGGAATTAAATGCCCAAGGCCACTTACAGTAGTCCTCAAGAAATACAAAAGTCAAGTATAATCTAAGAAAATAAGCACGAGATCTCTATGAGGAAAACTAAAAACCTCAATGAAAGATAATCAGAGAGGAACTAAATAAATTAGAGATGGTTCATGTTCATGAATAGAATACTAAGTATTGTCAAGAAGTCAATTCTCCATCCACTACTACCTCCCATTCTACAAATTCAACAACACAATACCAGTCAAACTCTGAAAACATTATTTTATAGATTTTTTTCTATTTTTTAAGATTTATTTTATTTATTTGACAGGCAGAGTTACAAAGAGAGGTAGAGACGGAGAGAAAGGTCTTCCAACCGCTGGTTCATTCCCCAGGTGGCTGCAATGGCCAGAGATGCGCCGATCCGAAGCCAGGAGCCAGGAGCTTCTTCAGGGTCTCCCACATGGGTGCAAGGGTCCAAGGACTTGGGCCATCTTCTACTGCTTTCCCAAGCCATAGCAGAGAGCTGGATCAGAAGAGGAGCATCTGGGACTAGAACCGACGCCTCTATGGGATGCCGGTGCTTCAGGCGTTAACCCTCTGAGCCACAGCGCCGGCCTGCTATTTTATAGATATTGACAAGCCAATTCTAGCATTCTTATGGACAAGGGAAAGCCCTAGAATATGCAGGACAGTATTGAAGAAAAGTAACAGTCAGGGATCTGATGCTACTCAACTTCCAGACCTAGTGTGAAACTACTGCGATCAAGACACTGAATTGTTGGCAAAGGATCAGACAAACCACTGGCACAGAAGAGAGCCCTCAGAAATAGTCAACCCTAAATAGAATGAACTGGTCTTTGGCAAAGGAGCAAAGACGATGAAATGCAGCACAGTTTTTTGTTATAGACTTCGGTGTGAAATGCAAAATTACAAAACTCCTGGAATATAATTCAGAAGACTAAGTAAAAGACTCTAAGTTTGGTGAAGACATCTTAGATAAAATAGCAAAAGCAAGATTCATGAAAGAAAGAACAACTAAGTTGGATATCATTAAAATTAAAATCTTCTGCTCCATAAGAGTTGATGTCAGCATAAGGAGAAGACAAGCTACAGACAAAAAGAAAATATTTGCAAAAGACACATCTGATAAGGAACTGTGATGGAAAATATAACAAGCACTCTACAAAGCCGACAATAAAAATGGACAGCTCCCCCAAAAAAGACATACAGGTGTCAAGTCAGCCTATCAAATGCTGCTCAATATCACATGTCATTAAGGGATTGCATATTAAACACCCATGCACTCTCGCTGCACATCTATTCCAAACGTCAAAATCCGAACCACTGACAGCACCCAATGCTGGTAAAGATGTGAAGAAATGGGAACTCTCAGTAATTACTCCTGAGAATACAAAATGGCACGGCCATTTTGGGAGCCCATTCAGCAGCTTTTACAAAACTAAGCACACTCTTACCATGGCTTCCAACATTCACATTTCTTGGCATTTACCCAGAGAAGCTGAAAACATATGTCTACACAAACACCTGCCTACAGATGCTTATCACAGCTTGACTCAGAGTTCCCTGAACTTGGACACACAAACGATGTTCTCGGCAGGTGGATGGATCAACAGACCATGACACATCTAGAAAAGGGAATATTAGTCAATGCTAAAAAGAACATGCTAGCAATCATGAAAAACTCAAGTGCCCATCAGTAGGAGAAAGAAGCCAATTTGACAGGGCTATGATTTCAACTTAATAATATATGGAAATGGAAAAATTACAGTGGTGCTGTACATTAGGGGTAGGGGAATGCATAGCAAAACACAGAGGTCACTCTATGCTCTTCCCTCTTTCATATTTTCCAGTATCGCCTTCCAAAATGCTCTACAATGTAGTTATTTATGATGTTTGTCACTTCTTGTCCTTCTCTTCCTTATAAAACAGAAACTACACAGATGTGGATTTTTATTTATTTTGTTTTATTTTATTGAAAATCAAAGTGAGAGAGAGAAAGAGAGAGAGAGAGGAAGAGAGAATCTTCCATGCACTGGTTCACTCCCCTAAATGGCCACAATGGCTGGGGCCAGGAGCCTTAAACTCCACTGAGTCTCCCATGTGGGTGTCGGGGGCCCAAGTACTTGGGCCACCTTCTGCTGTCCTCCCAGGTGCATTAGCAGGAAGCTGGGTGGAAATCAGAGCAGCTGGATTTAAACTGGCACTCTAACATGGGATCCCAGTGTCGCAAACACCAGCTTAACCCTCTGTGCCATCATGCAAGCCCTAGGGATTTTTATCTTTCTGGTTCACAAATCTATCCAAAGCTGGTGTCCAGAACAGTAGTCAGCAATGCTGGATACTCAGTAGATTGAATTACACGAATGAATGGAAATAGCCAGTCAGCGTACAGAGAGTAAAAAAGAAAGAAACAAAGTCTAGAAGATATATCAGCCCAGAGTCACCTCTTCAACTGCCCTTTCTTGAATTGTTATTTTTCCAGCTTTTCCTGGGTACTTCTGAAAGGGGAGATGGGGTGTTTGGAGCATTCTGCAAAGAAATTTTAGTCTTGTATAATTGGAATGAGCTCCATTTCCTACAACCAACACACTCCCAACTAGGAAAGCCGCCATATTTCATCCCTGCCTACGAAGCCATGGGCCCTGGGTACCATTTTATTAGATCAAGTTTAAAGGCAACATCTAAGTTTAAGGCTTTACGCTATGGGGGTAAGTTTTTCAGCTATTGAAATCCCAGTTATATTTCAAGATCTACCTCTTATCAAAAAAGTTTCCTAAGACCATTAAAACACTCATTTCTTGTACCAGGTGTTTTGGATTTTGAGTATATACAGTTTGGCAGATGCTGTATTAATGTTGCCCTGTAACTGGGAATTTTGCCTATTTACAATAAATTCATAAGCAGCTTAAGAGGCTGCATAATAACAATAGTTGATATTTACTGAGACCCTATTGGTGTATTCTAACTCTTACATGCATTAGCTCATTAACGATCACCTCAGTTGAAGATGTGCACTCTTTGCTGAGTAAGATATTGAATCCCAGAGAATTTAACTGGCTTGCTCAATTTTTTTAAAGATTTACTTTATATAACCAAGAAGGGGAGAGACAAAGAAAGACATCTGTCATTTGCTCATTCACTCCCTAAATGGCTGCAATAGCTGGAGCTGGGCCAGTTCAAAGCCAGGAGGCTGGAATTCCACCTGTGTCTCCCACATGAGTGACAGGAGCCCATGTTCTTGTGCGATCTTCCACTGCTTTCCCAGGTGCATGAGCAGGGAGTTGGATTGGAAGTGGTGCTGCCAGGACTTGAATGGGTGCTCCGGTATGGGCTGGCAGCGTTGTAGGTAGCAGTTTAACCTGCTACACCATGATGCTGGCCCCAAGCTTGCCCAATATCACAAGCTAGTTAATAGACGTAGTAGACTGTGAACTTAGTGTAATCAAGACCTACTTCCTACAATCATTACCACTGGGTTATTCCAGAATTTTCTAATTGGTGTCTTGCAGTACATCTATACTTAGTGTCAGAGCATGTCCCTATTCCTGAAGTGTTTTCCACAGAGCAATAGATCCAGCATCACCAAGAGCTTGCTTGTAGGATCTGCTCATTCCCACTGACCCCTCAATAAGAATCTGGATTTTTGACAAGAGTACAAGTGTTGAACATGTACATCAAAATTTGAGACTCACCAAAATATTTACTGACCTGAACTGCTCTAGTAATAAACATTCTGAAAGGAGAAATATTGGGACATTGTAGGGAGTGGCAGGGAAGTCATAGTGGGTGTGGACTGTGGAGTGAGCAAAGCCATGATTTTTTACTATCCACTATGGAAGTATTTCACTGCTTTAACAAAAGTACCTGGTGCAGGTACTCAGCAGCTAGAGACCAGACTCTGGGCCTCCTACCGTCGTATGAGAGGGTTACAGTGAGTTGTATACTGACCTTCTTAGTCTTGCTTACTCGCAAGGGGAAGTTGGAGTCCTCCGAGACCCATGGCCTAGGTATAAGAACCACGCACAGTCTTTAATGTAGAGTTCCTAAGAAATTTGCTCTAGGAAGAGAAGAGGTACATCGGACAGTGGATTCTCAAGTCCCAGCAAACATCAAATATGATGAACGGCCTCCAACATTTCTTACTTGGCACATCTCTCTAAGAATAGCCAAAAAGTGCCCCTGTACACTGGACAGTTGCATGACATCCACCTGTAGGCTCTACTCCAACCTACCATAAGCCAACGATGCAAACAGCTGAGGAGTTAGGCACACAGGTGAAGATGTGGGGGTTGTAGTTGAAGCCACTGAGGTGTCTAAAGATGCTCCTTGCAGAGCAGGCAGTTCCAGGGGGCCAGAATCTCTGCCTTCACACATATCAGAGGCTTTAGCAGCTAATATGCCCTTGTAGAGGCATACAGGTTAACTGCAGGTGACTGCTCGAGCAATGCATGTATTTTCTACTAATTAGAGCATCATCATTATTTTGAAATACTTGATATGAAACACTCTGTTGGATTTGAAGCCCATTTGCATTATCACAAGGAATTTCAACATTAATTTGTTAGTACAAAACAGAGGAATTGTTAGCTCCCTTAAAATCACTCCAACTACTATAATTTTGGGAATAGCTATAAAAATGGTCTTCAATTTTTAACACCTACTGGTAGGATTACATTTTCTTCCCAATGATGACTATCAAAAATTTGAAAAGATCATCATTCAAAGGTCATGATTGAGAATTGAGATTAATCTTGTCAAGCATAAAACCTGGCATAAAAACTTAAGTTATTGAAGGAGAGTGACCGAATAGTCCATCTGCAGGCAATAACTAGAAACTATGAACGTAACACAAAGTCAATAGCTACCTACGGCACTGAAGAGTACTCAGAAGGGACTGTATTCCATTGGTGTGTCCACACCAGGAAGGGTAGAGTTGAATGGAATTGTTCACTTTTTCTACAATGTTTTGCCTAAGATCAACCATGGTTGGCATGGTTATTTGACACAGGGGATGCTAATGGAAAAACGGAAGCTTCTGTGCAGGGAAACTATTGAAGCCACTAGGAAAAAAGATCAAACACCAGAGAGGGACCCTGAAATTCTGTCTTCCCCTAGCTCTGGCTAACCATGAAACCACGAATGCGTGGAAAAGAATTCAAGAAACTCAAGGAAATATCAAAGAGCTCATCTGAGAGCAGGGCAGCAAATAAGAAACAAGGCAAGAAGACACAGAGTTGGCCCTTCAATTCCAAACAAATTGCCCAGCAAAAGAAAACTAAGAGTCACTAAAGAGAAATTGCTTAGGGTACAATAAAAAGTAAAAATACATATGAAGAAGTAAGAAAATAGGATACATTCTTGTAAAAAAATGATCTTGGACCAGCATTGTGGTATAGCTGGTAAAGCTTCTGCCTGTGTCTCCGGCTTCCTGTATGGGCACTGGTTCATGTCTAGGCTGCTCCTTTTCTGATACAGCTCCTCCTGGGAAAGCAGTGGCCTAAGTGCCCGAGGTCCATGCTATCCAGTTGGGGGACCAGAAGAAGCTCCTGGCTCCTGGCTTCAGCCTGGCCTAGCCTCAGGCATTGTGGCCATTGTAGCCATCAGCCATTTGGGCAGTGAACCAGCAGATAGAAAATCTCTCTCTCTCTCTCTCTCTCTCTCTCTCTCTCTCTCTCCAACTCTGACTTTAAAATAAATAACAGACCGGCACCGTGGCTCAATAAGCTAATCCACCGCCTTGTAGCTCCAGTATACTGGGTTCTAGTCCCGGTCGGGGCACCGGATTCTGTCCCGGTTGCCCCTCTTCCAGGCCAGCTCTCTGCTGTGGCCCGGGAAGTCAGTGGAGGATGGCCCAAGTGCTTGGGCCCTGCACCCCATTGGAGACCAGGAGAAGCACCTGCCTCCTGGCTTTGGATCAGCGCAGTGCACCGGCCACAGCATGCTGGCCGCGGCGGCCATTGGAGGGTGAACCAACGGCAAAGGAAGACCTTTCTCTCTGTCTCTCTCTCTCTCACTGTCCACTCTGCCTGTCAATAAATAAATAAATAACAGAAATCTTAAATTTTTAATTTTATAAAAAGAAAATTGATCTATAGGCAGCTTTCCTGTAATGCATTTGATAGAATGTACAAGAATTTATTTAAAATTAGTTATAATGATAAAAATTTTATGAAGCAAAACATGTTGGTGTTGGAACAAGAGAAAGGAAGTGAAAGCACTGGAATAGAAACAATAAAAATAACCAAATGGAACGTTTTATAATTGAGAATTATATTTGAAATTTAAAAAGCCATTGTATGAGATGCCAGAATGCCAATAATATATGAAAGTAAGTAAACTTGAGGGGAAAAATAAATTAAAAATTTTCAATTGAAATAAAGCATGGAGAAATAATGAACATTATAACATTAACTGTTATAAACCAGTCTAATATAGGTCTCAAAAGAAGAATAGACAGTGAATGGAGTAGAAAAGCTTGGAAAAAGAGAATGGCCAACCATTCAAACTTTTTAAAAAATTTTTATTTATTTGACAAGTAGAGTTACAGACAGTGAGAGAGACGGAGAGAAAGAGAAAGGTCTTCCTTCCATTGGTTCACTCCCTAAACAGCCACTTCAGCCGGCGCTGCGCCGATCCGAAGCCAGGAGCCAGGTGCTTCCTCCTGGTCTCCCATGCAGGTGCAGGGGCCCAAGCACTTGGGCCATGCTCCACTGCACTCCCGGGCCACAGCAGAGAGCTGGACTGGAAGAGGAGCAACCGGGACTAGAACCCGGCGCCCATATGGGATGCCAGCGCCACAAGGCGGAGGATTAACCAAGTGAGCCATGGTGCTGGCCCCCATTCCAGCTTTGATGAAAGAAATTCACAGGTTCAAAATTTTCAGCAAATACCATCAGGACAAAAAAGCATATCATCACCAAATAGTTGGAAGTCAAATGACAAAAACAGTAAGAAAATAAATGAACTCATTACTTGATTAATGGCAGACTGGAACTAGAGGGGCAGAGGAGAGTCAAATATTTTTCAACTGCTCAAAGAAAAATATGTCAACACAAATTTCTGCAGGTAGTAAACTTTTCTTAAAAATCGTTAAGAAGTATAAAGTCGTAATCAGACAAGTGGATTTAGACAAGAGAATTTACTGACCACAGACCTACCCAGGAAGGAACTTCTCTCAAGAGCTAAAGGGTAGCTACTCTAGGCAGAAATTCATTGTCTCAGAAAGAAGGAAATAGCATTCGAAAAGATAAACTGCATAGTGAATACAAAGCTTTCTACCTTTTCCTCTTGTACTTTTGTTATGACACAGGAGTTTTTCAGGAAAAAACTTAGAAACTTATTTTGTGGACTTGTGATGCACGTTGACAGCACAGAGGCAGCAGCTGATATGAACACATACAGTGGCAAAGTTGACCGAGTTTCCATGAAACGGTGCAACACGAGCTCTCTGTACACTGTTAACAGGCAACACTGGTGTTGTGATCTCTGTATCATCCACTAACACGTGTTGCAAAAGTCAAGATGAAAGACAATAAGAAAATCAAGTTGAAATGCAGAAATTCAATCTTTCACTCCATCATGCCCCCCAACAAAAAAAAAAAAAAAAAAAAAGAGAAAGAGAAAAAAAAAAGAACTTGAAATAAAAAAACAGAAGCAAGCAAGTAGAAATAAAACCAAACAATAAAACCCAATAAGTAAACTATAGCCCAGTACTTAACCTTATCAACGATTAAATCGTTATCAAGCATCTCAGTTTAATTGATATTTATAGAGCAATACATACTTTCTGTATAGGCACAAGGTTCATTTACTGGACCACATGCTATGCCATGAAAAAGCAAACCTTAATTAACCCAGACATACTGAAATCACAAAGTACTTTGTCTAAACAAAATTAAATCAGAACGATAAACAGTAAAATTCCAAATCTGAACAACCAACTTCTAAGTAACCTAGGTGTCAAAAATACACAAGAAATTAGCTGAGTAATAATGAAAATTCAACATAAAAATCTGGGTTCTATAGCTAATGTAGAGTTTAGAGTGACTTGTATAGAATTACAGGCTTCTCATTTGAAAAAAAGAGCTAAACTCAATTCTGTGTGCCTCAAATAGACACTTGAAAAGCTACAAAGTAATACAATCTTTAAAAGGACAAACAATAAGAAAATCCATGAACTGAGGAATGATTATTTGAAAAGTGTAATAAAATTGATAAATCTTTACCTGGAAATGAGGGTGCAAGGAAGAGAGAGAGAGAGAGAGAGAGAGAGAGAGAGAGAGAGAGAGAAGGCCAATGCCAATATCAGTAGTGAGAGAGGAGGAGCCACAACAGATCACACAATATAAAGGAGTACTCTGAACAACATTATCCATGAATTTAACAACTTAAATTAAATTGACACTTGCCTTGACATATGTATGTGCGTGTGTGTGTGTTATATTTTTTAGAGAGAGAATTTAAAATTAAATTAAAGGCTTCCCACAAGAAAGACACCAGGTCCAGATATCTTCACTGGTGATTGATATCAAGCATATACCAATCATTCAAGCATTTATCAAGTATTCAGAAGGAAATGGCACCAAGCCAATGTCAACTCTTTCAGAAAGTGTTGGCACTCCTTCTCAATTTATTTCATGAGCCAGCATAATTGTGACAATCAGCCAAATAAGTCACAATAGAACTACATGCATACTGTGTTTTAAATATTTTTACCCACCTGTGAGTTGTATGTAGAGACTCCAAACCCCAGGTGATAACATTAGGAAGCTGGGCTTTGAGGGGGAGCTTGGGTCATGAGAACCCTCATGAATGGAATCAGACCCCTTAGGAAAGAGGGTCCTGTGCTGTCTCTTATCCCTTCCCCTGTGTAAGGACCTGGGGAGAAGACGCTGTCTATGAATGAGAACACGAGTCCTAACCAGGCACTGAACCTTGCAGGTGCCTTGATCCAGCTTCAGAACTGTGAAGGCAGAACATCTGTTGTAGAAAAATCTGGCACTGATAAGCCATCCAGTTTGCACTATGTTATTATTGCAGCCCAAAAATGGATTAAGATAATACATCTACCTACATCTGTCATAATATAGACACAAAAGCCCTGTGAAACTTTAGCAATACATAGAAGGATAATAAATGTTTACCAAGAAGTGTTTATACCAGCAATGCAAATTTGATACAATACCTAAAATGAATCAATGTAACTTGCAGGATCAATGGAATAAAGGAAGAAAAAAAATCATTTTAACAGATGCAAAAACACAAAAAAGTCTCAGAAAACTGGGAAGAGCAGGAAATTTCTTCAACTTAAAAAGGTCATCTATGACAAACTCATAGCTAATGTCATACTCAGTGGTGAATAACTGAATATTTTCCACCTGAAAGGAAGAACAAGGCAAGTAAAGCTGTCATCACTCCTATTGCACATTGTACTAGAGATGTTCACCACTGGAATAGGCAAGAAAAAATCGGTTAGCATTCAGTTTAGAAACGAAGAATTACATCTATGTTGGTAATATGGCTTTGCGCATAGAAAACCCTAGGCAACCGGCTAAAACTCTTAGAACTACTAAGTAAAATGACAGAGCCCCTAGGATAAGAGATAATTACAAAAATTAATAGTATTTCTCCATACTCTCAAAATTGGAAAGCAAAATAAAAATAAATTTATTATTAGAACAAAAAATTAAGTAGGCTGCAATGAATAAATCCAATGGAAATTATACAAGACTTTTATACTGAAAGCTTAAAAAAAGTTGTTGCAAGGAGTGGACATTAGGCTTACTGATTATGATGCCATATTAGAGAATCTGGTTAAGCTCCACAGTTCCAGCTTCTCGCTAATGCAGTCCCTGGGAAGCAGCAGGTGGTGGATCAAGTAATCGGGTTTAGACCTTGAATTCCTGCCTCCTGCCTTTGGTCCCAGCCCATCCCCAATCATTGCAAGCATTTGGGGAGTAGGCTAGCAAATAAGAACAGTCCCTCTCTCTCTCTCCCTCTCTCTCTTTCTCTCCCCCCCCTCTCTCTCTCCCCCTCTCTCCCTCTCTCTCTCTTCCTCTCTCTCTCTCTCCCTCTCTCTCTCCCTCCCTCTCTCTCCCTCTCTTCCTCCCTCTCTCCCTCCCTCTCTCTCCCTCCCTCTCTCTCTCCCTCTCTCTCCTCCTCTCTCTCTCCCTCCCTCTCTCTCTCCCTCTCTCTCTCTCTCCCTCCCTCTCCCTCTCTCTCTCCCTCTCTCTCTCTCTCCCTCTCTCTCTTTCTCTGTCAAACTCCCTGCCAACCCACCCACCCACAGATCAAACTAAAAAGAAATACTGAGGGAAATTAAGACCAAAGTTCCCTTAATACATGGACATTTATATATAGCTAATGTGCTCAATGATTCAAATATTAATATGGCAATTCTTCCCAAAGAATTAGTCTGCACACTCAAAATTATCCCATCATAATAATCACATAATATTTAAAAAAATAGAAACTGACAAGCTGATTCTAAAATGGATATGGAATCTCAAAGGGTTTAGACTAGCCAAAGGAGTTTAAGTTACATTTCCTTATTTTAACACTTATAAACCTCCTGTGATTATGCTTGGATAGGGCTAGCAAAATGATAGATAGCCAGATCAATGGAACAGTTAGAGTTGAGAAATAAACCTACATGTATATAGCCAATTGATAGTTTAAAAGATTTATTTATTTACTTTAGAGGGTGGGGGGAGGGGAGAAAAAAGGTCTCTTCCATCCATTGGTGGCTGCAATGGCCCAGGCTCGTCTAAATTGATGATAGGACCTACGTCCGGGTATCTCATGGAGGTGGCAGGGACCCAAGCACTTGGGCCATCTTTTGCTGCTTTTCCAGGCACAATAACAAGGAACTGGATCACAAGTGGTACAGCCAGGAATCTAGCCAGCTCTCCCATATGGGTTGCTGGTATCACTGGAGTGACTTAACCTGCTGTGCCAGCCCTGGCCAATTGTTTTTTGACAAAGGTGCCACAATAATTCAAGGGCACCATTTTCAAATATTGTTGAAAAACTGGGTGTCAGCATGGAAAAATGAACATGACCACCTAACATATTTCATATAAATAAATGAGAATTGTATCATAGACCTAACCAACCACATGTAAAAATGTGTGCTTTCTAGTAGAAAATGTTTAGAGAAAATATTTATGACATTGTTAGGCAAGAAGCATGAACAAAGAAACAATAAAATGAGCATGATCAAATATCTTTGCTCTTTGAAGAGTAGAGTTAAAAAAAGGAAAAGGCAAGCCACATATTAGGAAAAACATCTGAAGGATGTGGGGGGGGGAGGAGAGAGAGAGCAGGAGAGAGAAAAAGAGAGGGAGAGGGGGAGGGGAAGGGGAGAGAGAGAATTTCATATTAGGGGACCAGTTTGTGTTGGCTACTCCACTTCAGACCCAGCTCCCTGCTAATGTGCCTGGGAAAGCAACATCAGGTGATCCATGTACTTGGGCTCTTGTCACCCCTTGGGAGACCCGGTTGGAGATCCTGGCTCCTGGTTTTGGCCTGGCATAGATCTCATTGTTGTAGTCATTTGGAGAGTGCACCAATGTGTGGAATCTCTCCTCTCTCTCTCTCCTACTCTGCCTTTCAAAAAAAAAAAAAAAGAAAGAAAGAAAAGAAAAGAAAAAACACCTAACTCTTTACAGTAAAAACATCACTAATCCTGAGTATTTTATTGTCTCTTATCTTTATGACATGACATGAAGGAAACACAATGAATTTTTCTTAAACCTCCTATGGGCATCCGGAAATTCCTCATTTACTTAAGTGTCTTACACAATCATTATCATTTTCTGAGAATTCTGGGACACAGGGGCATTTCGGAGGTGATACTGTCTACTGTTGACACGAACTCCCCAATGAAATTAACTCAGAGTAGGTCTCGATAAAAGGTATGAATCAAATAACGTGCTTTTATGTACTGTTCACCACTTTAGTCATTTTCAAATGCATTTAGAACATTCACGGTAGTGTGCAGCCTCACCACTGCATAGCTCCAGAACATTCTCACTGTGCCCTACACCTCTGAATGTTTCCTTTTCATGTTTTATTGTTACTTTCAAGTTGACAAAGCAAAAACGGAGAGATAGTAATGCAATAAGTTCCCACAGACCCCTCATCCTATCTCCCCATTAACATCTCCTATTAGAATATTTGTCACAAAAAAAGGATCTACACCCAGCTTCCCCTAATTTTTTTTTTAATTCAAACTTCTTTTATCCCTCCCAGCCCTGTGAGCTTCTAGTTATCCAAATTCTGGGTTCTGACTGAGGTATTTTTTTTTTATTTTAGCTATCATATATTTGGAATATTTGAATGTTTGAATAATTGAGCTCTGTGTTCTTATGCAAAACGTCAGGATTTCTTCTGCATAAGAAGTGAATGAATGCCCGTGAGTGACACCCAAGGACGCATGCTCAGAGTGTGGGGAGAGATCTCTGTTGCTGCAGCTCCAAGGTGCTGCATGGCCTTGTAGCGGTGACTGCTCCAGCATCTTCCCCAAGGTTGCGGCCATCTCTTCTGCACAAAACCCACCGTCATCCTCCTAACAAGCTCTACCATGAGCCCATTGCAAATCCCTGCCGGTTCCCGCATCAGTCCGCGTGGGGAACGTGCAGGCCACAACACCCACCTTTACTCTGGTGGGTTCAAGACCCAGAGGGCGTGTACGGGAATGAATCAGGGAAGCTGCTCACAAATCCAAACAGCAGATCAACTAGGCCTTGGGAAGCCCAAGGAGGAAGACATTCCAGTGAGAGGAACTTAAAAAAAATCTTTCATTCATATAAAGTGAAGAAATTTCATGTAATTCATTTATACAGATTTAAGAGCATAATGATATTTCCCACCCTTCCTTCCTCCTTCCTTTCTTATTTTTTCTTTTAATTTTTACAATGACCTACTTTCAATTCATTTTACAGTCACAAGCTTAACCCTTCACCAAATAAAGAATTAAGCGAGTAGTTAGTAGAAGCACCACTGTTCCTCAAGAGTATAGATAAGAGTATAAATATCAAATTTTGAAATGTTAGCTTCGCTCATACACATTATATTTTTTGTACTCTGTGTAGTAGTTAGAATGAATTAGGGAAAACATATGATATTTGTCTTTTGGGGACTGGCTTCTTTCTCTACACATAATTAATGGTTTCCAGTTGCATCCATTTTGTAACAAAAGACAGGATCTCATTCTTCTTTATCGCTGAGTAGTTTTCCATCGTGGGAACTCCCACAGCATATCTAGGTGATGTCAGTCCGATGGTCTAGTTCAGGTACATCCAGACTCCACTCTAACACCCAGTGCCCAGTCCTGGGAGAGCCTGATTGGCCTCACTTGGTCATGCGCTTGGCCAGACAAGTGGAGAAACATAATCCATTGGTCTATCAGGCCTTCAGGGAATGATGGATGGTGTGTTGCTAAGAAAAGTGGACTCCTACTGGGCACCTGGTTTTATGCCTCAAAGATTTAGCACCCAGGAGTTACAACCAAGTGTTCACAAGGCAGAGCGAGGATGAAGAAATATAAGAGACCTTCAAAAAGTTCACGGAAATACAGGCCCTGAAAAAGTCATGCATGGGTTTCCAAAATGTTTTTGCCCAAAATAAACATGCGGTGCCATTTTGTATAAAGGACCTAAGCACCCACAGATTTGGGTCCTGGAACCAATCCCAAACAGGTGCCAAGGAATGACTGTGGTCGCTATTGCTATGAATCACCAACATTTCACAGTAATGAAGACCATATGAAATAGACATTGGAGACTAGAACCATCTCAGGAGTATAAGTGATTTTTTTTTTTTTTGACAGGCAGAGTGGGCAGTGAGAGAGAGAGAGAGAGAAAGGTCTTCCTTTGCCGTTGGTTCACCCTCCAATGGCCGCTGCAGCCGGCGCACCACGCTGATCCGAAGGCAGGAGCCAGGTGCTTCTCCTGGTCTCCCATGGGGTGCAGGGCCCAAGCACTTGGGCCATCCTCCACTGCACTCCTGGGCCACAGCAGAGAGCTGGCCTGGAAGAGGGGCAACTGGGACAGAATCCGGCGCCCCGACCGGGACTAGAACCTGGTATGCCGGCGCCGATAGGTGGAGGATTAGCTTAGTGAGCCGCGGCGCCGGCCCAGGAGTATAAGTGATTTAATTTCAGGTTCCACAGCCTAGCATTCTCCACAGACAGGTCATAAATAACCCAGAGATGACTTCAAGTAAAAGTTTTGATTCTGCTTGAATAAGGCTAATGAAAGCAATGGCCAAGCTCAAGCATTTTCCGTCATGATTTCTTTTTGTATATTTTGGTGTGCAAACAACTCTGGCTTCATTTTCACTCCCCTCCATGATTTTTTGCCCAGCAGCCTCTAAAGAGCTTCAGGTTGAATTGCAACATGTGCTTACAAAAGATCTATCTTCCCACATAATGATAAATGTAGAAGAAGGCACGCTTCTCCCCTTCAAATCCATACTGCTCTATTTTTCTTCTCAGAGGCACCATGTAAAACTACTGTCACCATGACAGTGTCGATAATTATTTAATTCATGTAGAACATGCCGTGCTCGTTGAGAGGCCAGCGGTGAACAATTCCCAGCCACGACCAACAACACAAACCTCATGGGGGCAGTAACACAACTGATTGACTGCGCTGTGGACACAGAACACACAGAGCCGCGGCGGACGAGTAGGGAATCGCGTGGTTTAACCTCCGCCTCTTGCACAGTGTTGTTCGGAAGCAGAGCCTTGATGGCGATCAATGAAAAAGAGGCCTGTGGCAGGCAGAGAGGGGGCAGGTGCCCCAGGGAACAAGAAAAGAAGGGGGGAGAAGCCTTTGTCGAGGAGTCATTAGCTTTTATCTCATAAAGACCAGAAACTCTCTTTGGCAGATGGATATATCTTAGATGAATAAAAATGAGAAAATAAATTACTTAATAAATTACTGAAATGGACACAGTGTTTATTAGAGACAATTTCTCAAGATATGATTTCCACCCCTAGCAAATAACAAATCAGCATTTCTGATGGCATATAGAAATCTATACGCTCTATTTTTCTTTCCAAGGAAGGACTGGTGTAGGTCTCTGTGCTCATTTTTAGTTCTGGGACAATGAACAAATAAGCTTATTTTTTAAAAAAGTCTTTTGTACCCTTGTCTTGCTCCCTGAGAGTCCCACTCTTCCTCCCCACTCCTGACTTATTTCCAAGTGCCCATATATCCAGGCCACCTCCACGGGTCAAGAGACCCCCTTGTAATAGGTAGCCCGTTCCACATTCATCTTTCTCTTCACTCAATGCTTATTACTGCAGGGCAACACATTCATTCACTGTCTCAGGTCAGAGGTCTTTATTTTTAAGTGTTTATTTATTGATTTATTTGAAAGACACACACACAAAGAAAAAGAAAGAGAGAGAGAGAGAGAGAGAGAGAGAGAGAGATCCCATCCATCCATTCCCATCTATTAGTTTACTTCCCAAAATGCCTACAACAGCTGGGGCTGGGCCAGCTTTAATTGAAATAGAATAATAAATGTAAAACTAGACAGAGCCTACTAGTGCATCTTCAAAATAGTAGTTAATTTAAATATTTGACCTAAAAGAAAAGATTCTTAAATCTGGATACCAATAATACACGTGCTGTCTAAGAGGGGCATTGTTCCTTCTGTGAAAGGATTGAAACTAAGTTCAAGCATTTGGTGCAATGCTTAGGACAGTTTGGAATACCTCCATTCCACAACGGAGTTCCTGGGTTCAAGTCCCAGCTCTGCTTCTGATCCCAGCATCCTGTGAATGCACACCCTGGGGAGGCATCAGATGATAGTTCAAGTACTTGGATCCCTGCCACGTATGTGGGAAACACAGATTGAGTTACAGCCTCTGGCTTTGGTCCCTGCTGCTGTGAGTGCTTGGGGAGTGAGCCAGCAAATGATAAATCTCTCTCTCTCTCTTTCTCGCTCTCTCTCATTTTCAAATAAACTGAAAATGCATTTTTTTAAAGAAAACATAACAAAAGAAGAAAGCTGGAGATTCAATACACAGTATGTCTTGTGATTAGATGAACCCTTCATGGATAATTCATGGATAACTTGAGGTCCATCAGGGGCAATCTATTGCTATGTACCGAGTAATTCTTTCCCAGGGACAAATTAAAATTCTACCCCCAAATTGACCACCCTGTTGGTTCCTTTATGTGATTTCAGTTGCATGGCATTGAGGTCTCAGAACAAACTTAATTTTCGTCACATTGGGTAAGAAATACCAGGCACGCTGATCTACTAGGAGGAAGATAGGTTGCACAAAATCAAATGGCAATATATTCCTGCTGCTCTAAAAAAGAATTGCTACTCTAGAGAATACTCCCTTCCTAAATGGCTATAAAGGCCCCACGCTCCAGAAAAGTCAGAAGAAAAATTATCTCCCAGCCTGTGCATTTATTTTTATGGCTGCCGTTGATTTTTCCCTCCCAGTCCTGCCTACAACATACCCCCCAGTGCCTGTCAATCTCCAGACCTAATCCTACGCCTGCTTCCTTGGTCCCAGCTGGGCAAGTCTGCTGAAATGACATGGCACGGTGTGCTTGTGCCAGACATCCAAGTCAAGAATTAGAAAGTGAACGAGTCTATTTGTCTTTATAAGTGCATTGTGAACTTTATAGTTTAATATTAAACTTGCATCATAAAAAATGGCTCATAAATGGCTAATAAAAGCCTAGTTTACAGCTTATAAAGTGCATCAGTACTTTACACAGGTTTGCTCAGGAAGATTTATGTGCAAGTTCTTTGTCTCCTGGTTAAAGATTACTTCCCTCCCCTACCCCCCTTCCAAAAAGCTGTTAAAAATAACTACTGAAAAATGACCCTTTGGTTGAACTCTGCACGCTAGCAAATTTGAGGCGTCTGAGAAATGCAAACCCAATGTCCGCCTTCTCATTGATGTCATAGGAAAAGCCTGGAGTTCTCTAACCTGCTATGGCCACCGGGCAGGCCCAGGGTGAGTGGGAACCATGAGGTCTCCTTGGGAGGTGGAGATACATTGGCAGTCACTTTAAAACCAAGTAAGGCCGGCGCCGAGGCTCACTAGGCTAATCCTCCGCCTTGCAGTGCCGGCACACTGGTTTCTAGTCCCGGTCGGGGCACCGGATTCTGTCCCAGTTGCCCCTCTTCCAGGCCAGCTCTCTGCTGTGGCCAGGGAGTGCAGTGGAGGATGGCCCAAGTGCTTGGGCCCTGCACCCCATGGGAGACCGGGAGAAGCACCTGGCTCCTGCCATCGGATCAGCGCGGTGCACCGGCCACGGCGGCCATTGGAGGATGAACCAACAGCAAAGGAAGACCTTTCTCTCTGTCTCTCTCTCTCACTGTCCACTCTGCCTGTCAAAAACAAACAAACAAACAAACAAAAAACAAGTAAGGTCTTCACAGCCCTTAGTATGAAATTGTGGGTTCATCCCCTTCCTGGCAGTATACAGAGCTTTGAGAATACCACAGAAATGCCAAGATGCCAAACCTTAAGCCACAGAGTCAGTGGACTTGACCCAAAGTATTTGGAGATTCCTTTAATGGGTTCTGTGAGATGGCACCGTTCTCTCTAACTGCCTCCCTCAGCGTCTCTTCTGCCTAAAGCATTCCTGATATATGTGACTGCAATTCACTCGCCCCCTCCACCCTATTTCACTTTTTATTGCCCATTGCACTGCTTTATCCAGGTTTATATACTTCGTTATGTTCTCTGCTGTCACTTCTCTTATTTCATTTTTGATTTTTCTTTGAAACGCCATCGTGAGTAGCTATGTAACCACTGTCTTCCTCTTGCTTCCTCATGCTCCTCTGGGCTGTCAGAGGCCAAAGCTTTCTGTTATATCCTGCCTGCTAGCTTTTAAGACATTGCCAACGAGGCAGCCGTGCCCTAGACACGGAAGTAGAAGACCTGGGTGCCTGCCTTGGTTCTTGCCACCAAATAGATTGTGATACTTTGGGGCAATTAGTTAGCTTTGCAGAGGCTCAAATGTAAAAGGAGAATGATTGAGCAGAATGGTCTCAGAGATATTTACCCACAACTTGGGATAACAACTTCTCATCTTCCTATCCAAATTGTGGTTAAAACTAACTCGAATTATGACAGTCACAGAGCTGTGAATATTACTGTGATCCTTCCTTCCAAACCTACAGGGTTCTGTGACTCATCCAAGGGGGATGCAAGCACTTTGCTTTCCGCTGTATTTACTTTTTACACCCCAAGATCAAATAATTGGGACTTGTCCTCCCCCAAACACACCGTTATTCATGGTTTCTCAAGAGAGGCCCTTAATCATCCTTGTGAACACAAGCATTTTTGAAGGTGGGTGCCAGAGAGAGGTGAGCAAATCATCAAAAAGCACAGATTCTGCCCAGAAAATTGAGTTATGACCCCAGAAACAGCACACAGGGGAGCAGAAGAATTGCACTGGGACCTCTTGGAAGAGTCGAAACTTAAGCTATGTCTTGGAAGCAGCCGTGGTTCTATATAATGCTCACATCACACTGATTGGGTTTTAATTTTAGGGATTTGGAAAGTGAGGAGCTTGTCTTTAATAGGCACTCCAGCTCTGCCAAACACTGGTGATTAGAGGCATTTGAGCCCACCAGGGAGAAATAAGAATGTAGAACCTTCTACATCTTCATTTCATGATGTTGAAAGAAAGCCAAGCCTTATAACCAAATGCAGCAAAGAGAAAGTTAGGGTTGCACCTGGCTCATATCCTTTGCCCCCTTTAGTTTGAAGAACTCCTCCTTCCCCCCAGTAGAAACCTGTAGCTCAAATAGAAATCTAGTGACTCCAGCCTCTTGACAATCATCTAAGAGGGAAGACCTGGCCAAGGTGAAACAGGCAACAGTGGCTTTTCTGTCTACAGAGCTGAAACTGAGAAGAGAAACAGAGCTTTCTTCTGTCGATCAGGAAGCTGGAAAGCAGGAGGAGACAGGCTTGGATGGCCTGGACCCCCAGCCTCTAAGTATCTCCAACCCTTTCATATTGGAGGAACAAATAGTATGCCCGTTGACTTCAGCCAGGTGCATGGGTTTCTGGCACTTGGGACCAAAGATATTCTCACAAAGACAGCATGATGTCATGAGTCGGTCTTCAGAAACAAAGTCTGCCCTTCTCAATGATTTCTGATCCCCTCTCACCTGCCAAGTAAACTACCCTCCTAGAGAATCTCTCATAACTTTCCCAAGCCCCCCACACCCTTCCACAACTCCACATATGTGAACCTTCTTTTCCCTCTGTCTGGAACTTTCTTCCCTTTTTGATCTATCTGAAAACTTGCATTCTTCCCTCAAGACTCTGCTTAAACACCAGGGCCACTGTAAACCACGGGTTCGTGTGCCCCCCAGGTCATGATGATTTAAATATCCAGTGAATGCTCTCAACATGGTTAGCATTGTTAACCCTTATGAGAGGATGTGTGAAGCCTCAAAGAATTAACTGGATTCTGTCATCAGGAGTTAACTTCCTCATTGAGGCGTAAGATTGACTCCATGAAGCAATATAAGAAAATGTATAATCAAGTCCCTGTTTGGGCAGTACAGAAATTTAAATGCCAAAGGAGCTGAGACAAAAGAGAAAGATCCATCGTAGCGGATTCTGCAAAAGATCCAACTCATGGCTTCCACGTCTTCAGGAACTGAAAGTAGTATGCTCCCATGCATTGCACTGTCCCCGGGAAATTGTTAAAAAGTTCTCCCCCAGCGAGGGTGAAGTAGGAAAGAAGCAGGGAAGGAGAGAAGGCACAGGATTATAAACATCCTCACCTAGGAGGAGAAAGAGCAGAAATGCAAATGAAGCTGTCAAAATTCATTTCACCTCTTTCATCAAGCAATTTCACTTCGTGGTGTTTATCCTAGAGAAATATTCTGAATGCACACAGAGTCAGCATTGTTAGTAAGAGAGAAATATTGCAAACAAGTCCATCAGAAGGAAACTGGTTGAACACACTTTATTAGAGCTCTACTGTGGAATCCTATTGCAGCTGTTAAAAGAGAATGGTGTGTTTTTTTATGTACTGTCATGGTGAGACCATCAAAATCTATTATTAAACAGAATAAACAGCAACTTTGGGAAACATCCCAATGGCACGCTCAAGTTCGTATAAAATGCACAAGCAGAAAATACTATGGCTCTGTATAATCACTCACTGATTCCTTCATTCAGAAAATATCTGTTGCACTCCCAGGATATGCCAGGCCATGCTTCAAGTGCTACAGCATCCACAACAACCAAATAGTAAAATTCCTTGCCTTCCTAGGCATTGGAGTATAGCAGGAAGACAGACACGGAGCCAGTACGCAAGTAAGGGATGCATTTCATCATAGGATGGTAAGAGGCTCAGGGGAAAATGAGTCATAGAGCTTAAAACGGAGTGATTGTGAAAAGGTCACGGCTGCCTTGAATGGAGAAAGGTGATCAGATGCAGGAGAGACCCGCAGGAAAGGGAGTGGAGGGTCACCTTGACAACTGGAAAAAACAAACATCCCAGGCCAAGGGCACAGTGAGTGAGAAGGGGCAAACGAGTTGTCAGGGGAAGTAGAGGGGTGGCAGACACAGAGGTAGTGGGGGATACATCACGGGCAGTTTTGGGGGCCATTTGGAGGACTTCAGCTTTTTTTTTTATTTTTGAGAGACAGAGAGACAGAGATAGAGGGTCCCATCTGTTGATTCATTCTTCAAATGCCTACAATGGCTGGTGCTGGGCCAAGGTGAAACCAGGAACTCAATCCAGGTCTCTCATATGGGTGGCAGGGACCCAATCACTTGAGCCACCATCTACAGCGTCCTGGGGGGTGCATTAGCGAGGTGCTGCAGTTGGGATGTCGGGCCAGGCATCCAACCCAGGTTCCTCTAAGGAGGGTGGCAGGCATTTTAAACACTTAGCTCAGTGCCAGTCCCAGGTCTTCAGCTTCTACCCCTGGGTGAAACAACAAGTCACAGCAGTGTTGGGCAGACAGGAAGTGATCCAGGGTTCTTAGTGGGGGCAGAAGCAGAGCAGCCGGAGGTCCAGAAATCCCTCTCATTCTGTGGAACACATCCCCTCTCGCTGGGAAGCTAGTGCCAGGCCTCTAAGGATGGAGACTAGAAGAAGCTTCTGAGGGTGGAAAGATCTACAAAGGACGTCCCACCTCCCCAACTCCCCACCTGAAACACCTCAGGCTGAGTTGAAGAAAGGAGAAAGGGGTTTCCCAATGAGCAGCCGCATTGAACCCTAGCAGGCCGTCTAAGGAAGCAGCAGAAACCTGCAGGGGCAGCTAGGTGGCCTGGGCCTTGGCCTCCCAGAGCTGAGCAGAGGGCAGCAAAGAGAGTCAGCATTTAGGAAGAGCATGAGGACAGGGACAAAGGACATCTGAGGAGTCAACTTGAGGACCGATGACCAATACCCCCAGGACAGCTCTGCTATGCCTTAGCATTGCATACACCTCACCAATCCAAAAATGTCTGAAATTTTCTGCAGAATTTTCTGCCAGATTGACAGACCTGGGGATTGGAAGTGATACTACACTGAAAGGTGAGAAACAAAATGCATGGAATTTCTTGCATGTAGGAGTCTGCGTGTTAGATTTTACACACATCTGAGAAGAAAGTCCAAGGCCAAGAGTAGAACAGAACACAATCCAGACTGAGAACAGAGACCCCATCAGGACTGGGCAGTGGGCTCCAGCGTGTCCCGAGAAATGGTCTCCAGTTTTTCTACTGTGAGTTCCATGTTGACCATTTTCCTACAAACATACAAGGAGTCTTCAAAGAGTTCACAGAAAGTGCGCATTATGAAAAAACCACGCATGCATTCAAAAAAATTGCATTAAAGTAAATGCATCCTTTAACAACATTTCCCTGAACATTTGTTAAAGAATTATTTATTTATTTATTTGAAAGGCAGAGTTACAGACCAGGGAGGGGGTGGGAGACAGAGAGACAGAGAGGAAGAGAGAGAGAGGTCTTCCTTCCACTGATTCATTTCCCAAATGACCACATGGTTGGGCCAGTGCCAGGCTGGAAGCCAGGAGCATGGAACACCATCTAGGTTGCCCACAAGGGTAGCTGTGATCCGGGCACTTGAACTAGTGCTCATATGGGATGCTGACTTAACCTACTGGGCCACAACATCAGCCCCCTCCGGAACTTTTGAGTTTTCCTCATACATTTGTGAAGTATTTGTCTAATTAGCATGTTTGTCGATCTTCACCTCACATTGGAGCTTAGGAGTTGGAAAATGTTGGTAAACATCCTTTTTGTCATCTGTCATTGTCCTTTTGCTAAACAGATAGACTTTATTCCCTGCAATACCAAGAGATTTCTCCTGACAGGAAGTACAAATTCATTTTTCTTGTATATGAAACTGTATTTTAAACACACCTGGAATAATAGCACCATAAAGAAACATCATTGAAGCCACCTGTCAAGTGAGCCATCCTCGTGCAAACACCCACCTCCAACAAATCTAACTTGAAAGACACATCTGCTTTGTACAGTGCTTTATATCCACATACATGATGCTTCCAGACACAGACTTTGCTTCACTGCGGCTCTCCGGTCACACTATCGTGTTCTGGAGACAGCCAGTCTTGAACAGGGAAAGCAAGACCCCCCTGCAGGTGTGGGATCAATGGCATACAAGTCACTTCAAGGGCAGAAGGGCTATCTCCGAGAGTGTGCCTTGTTCCACACAGGCAAAAAATCTGTGATTCCCTTGGGCCATTCAAAGAGATAGTGATCAAGAAACTCAGTCTCACAGAGTCCCCATAGATGATGCCACAGTCCTCAGTGTGCCTAAAAGATCCCAGAGAATCGCCACATGCTCAGAGATCCAACCTGCAACACGACTTTGTTTTGCTGCAATCCACCAAGACTCACAGAGTCCCTGTCGGCATCAATAAGGCAGATTTGTGGGTACCCTCCCTTGTCTTTTGGGATCCATAGTTAGCTCTGCAACCTGCTCAGGCTCAGAAAACCATGTGTAGGCTCTAATCTTCAAAGCTGCTTTGTGCCTGCATTGACCTTATCATGTTTTCTTAAGGGGACTCTTCCAAGTTGCTAAAAAAAAAAAAAAAAAAAAAAAAAAGGACCAGGTGTTACAAATACCTGGCTATCCTGCTGGTTGAGGAATCTGTTTGCTACAATGCTCTTCCAAGAGGGACTCAGATCCATTCTCAGCCCCAAAGAGAGTAAGCAGGCCAATGTTCCCCATCCTGGCTTCTGAGGTGCACCTGCCACCCCAGCTTCCAGAAAACCCTTCCTCTCCATATCCTTTCTCCCAAAAAATCCTTTTCCTATACTTAAGCCATTCCAATGACCGATCAATTCAGCCTCTTTGGAAATAACTGCTCTCATAATGTGACCATGGCGAGGGTTAAAACTTTGCTACCAGAGGTAGCAAATCTAAAACAGGCAGGGGAGCTGGTCTTGGTTCCAGGAACTGCCACTGACCGGCTGGTATTACTAAGGTCTCTGGGGCGTGTTACTTCCATTGGTCCAAATGGGCTTAATTGGAGGAAGTAATTTCTGAGGGCCTAATTAAGCTCTCCAATTTTAGAATATCTATTATCTGTGGAAGTCCCAGAAAATTCGCACTGCTGCTTATTCCTTTGTTCACTTATTCATTCGTTTCTTTGGTCGGTTGGACTCCAAGGCCTCCGGGCTCCCCTTCCTGGGAAATTTCTACGATCAACTGCTAATAGCAAACAAAGACATCCACCAGCTGAAAAATCAGAGCACAGCTCATATGCATGCGATCTACTCCATGACTGCTCCGCAGAACCAACACCCATGGTGCCCTGGAAGAGTTTCTTTCTCCATCCCCCTAAGTGATGTCATACAGCTGGCAAGACACTTGCAACCGAGCTGACTGGCCATCAGGTTCAGTACTCAGCAAAGGGCCTTGGACGCCGACGTTCTGACGGTCGCCTTTCCTTGCTCCACGCAGTCCCCCGCCTTCCCCTTCCTTTCACATCTCCTGAACGTTCATGGCCAAGTCATCTCTCCCCAAGCCCTTGCTCATCACATCCTGAGCACACCTCAGACCTCACCACATCCAATCTTCAGAACTGTGTCTTATGCACAATTTCCACTGGACCTCTTAATTTCTTCTGCTTCTGGTCATTCCAAGGATCCACCCAACCACTCAAGCCTCAGCTCCAAGGACACTGCTCAGCCAGGGCCTCAGGGAGTCCGATCAGACCTGCTATAAGAGGGGTGTGGAGTTACTGGACATCAAGAGGATTTGACTTCCTTTCTTGACTTCGCTTGAGTTTCCTCTTAGAAAATTGGAGTTCAACAGTTTTAGATTTGTTATCATTTACAACTGAGACCAAAAACGCCAGTGAGTGAAAGTGATAATCATGAAGAAGAAGAAGAAGAGAGTTGGGAAGGAAGAATAGTTGGACGCCTTTGGTAAATCCTAAGAAGTGGCAAAGATCCACAAACTGACCCTGTGACCCCTGAGACAGACGGGGCAGCTGAAATCTGTTAAACGGACTGCAATTTGAGATCAGTCATTGAATAGAAAATGATTTTGATAAAATTAATTCGATCTGAAATCAAACTCTGAAATCTGTTAGAATGATTCCCTTGGCTAGTGGATTGGGCTTTTGCAGGGAAAGACAACTTTCTTGTTGCCCAGTGTGGGTATCCCCCAAGAGTTCTGACTGGGGCTCTGTGGCTGAGCCAAGACATCTGGCAATTTCGAAAATTGAACTTGATCTTTAACAAATCTAGACACCAACGTGAAGAACATAAAACCACTCTTCAGAATGAGCCTTAATGGGCTGCTTTGCCTTCCAGAAACATTTTCTAATGAGCCTTCGGACACGGAGCAATTCCAATTTGTGATGCATTTGAGGCAAAACCAAGAGGAGAAATTGCATTTGCTTTTCCCCACTGGGTTGTTAAAGGCCCCTGGGCTGACAGGCTTCATAGGCTCCATTGTGGGCAGCACTCTCCCTGGGAGCTGGCACCAGAAAGGCTGGAGTACAATGGAGCCCTTCAGAACCCTGGTGGAATAGCAGTCCGCTCACAGCCTGAGCAGCAAGTGGTGCTGGGGGCTCTGACGGTGCCAGGCACTGGACTGAAAACAGGAAGAGGCAGAAAGGACACAGAGATGAGAAAGACACAGCACACACAGGCCAAGAGCGGGTGGTCCATGCAGCTGTCTGAAATCCAGCCCTCTGGTCACCCCAAGTTCACTTCTGCACAACAAGGCTTTATCCAAGTTGAGAAGGGGGACTCTGAACTTGCAGATGCCACACTCTCGCCTAGCTCTCCTTCACTGCTCTGACTATGAGCAGCCAGACACAGAGAGTTCTACATCAAATGCTCTCTCTCCAGTGTAGAGTAGGCTAAAACAGTGATTACTGGAAATTAGTGAGCATGAGAGAAGGAAGGAGACTAGTAGTGGGGGCAGAATGTGCCCAGTGTTCTACAGCTCTGTAGAGTGACTGTAATTTACAATATTCTATTCTGCTGGTATATATTTTCAAATTTTTATTGGTTGATTGATTATGTATTTAATTCAAAAGGCAGGGGGAGAGAGAGAGAGAGAGAGAGATCTCTTTTCTGCTGATTCAATCCTCAATTGCCCATTAGCAGTCAGGGCTGGGCCAGACCAAAGACGGCAGCTGGGAACTCACTCCAGGGCTCCCATACGGATGGCAGGAATCCAAGTTCTTGTGTCATTACCTCTACCTCCCAGGGTGTGCATTAGCAGGAACTGGAGTTGAGAGTGGAGCTGGGACTCAAACACACGCACTGTTATATGGGATGCATGCATTCCAAAAGGCATCTTAGTGACAACACCAGAGAACTGCCTCTACACTGGTGTGGTTCATGAAGAACTGCAATACAAGGGCTCGTAAAAAATGGCTAAAATTCTGATGTAATCAGTACACACTATTATAGACATTGAAATATAGCCGCAAACCCCATAAATTCATGAAATTCTGCTTCCATTGAAGAGAAAACACTAACTTTAAAAAATTTTTTTAAATAAAGTAAGTAACAAAAATAAAATATGCACACTGGTACTTGCCTGGGTCTCTCCAGGACTTGGTCCCTGATGTGTGACAGCCTGTGTATTTGATGCCCATGTCACTCATGCACCCAGTTGGCACCAATGTTTTAACAGTTTAGTCCTGTGCAGATATTAGTGTCAATTTAGACTTGTCAGAACAGACTCTAAGCCTGCTCTCTGGGCATTTACATGAGTCCCCAAACCTTAGAAATACTCACCGTTTGATGAAGTGAATTTAACATTACATGCATATTGTAAGTCTCTTCCTCTGTAGTTGTCCAATTATTTCAACAGCTATAGTTAGGAGCTCACCTCTGGCTCTGGCCTGGTCAATGAAGCAACCCTGAGAGATAGATCAAGCCAAAGAGCCAAGTTCAAGGACAGAGAATTCTTAGGCCTTACGCATCGTAGGCCAGGAGAACATCCCACTCTGTTTGGCACATGAGGGCTAGCCTGGAGTATTCCATGATACAATTTAGGAAAGGTCCCCTCAGGACAATGGAGCTCCAAGGGCGGACAGCTTGGGAATCTTTGGTTCTGTGAGCATCCTTAAAACAGACATGATCCCATGGCAGGTGCAGGCCTTGGCAAACAAAATCGGGGCTGAACCTCATCCCTCAGCCAATTACCCTGTACAAAGACACAACCTATCTAATGATACAGTGGTGCCATGGTACAGTTGGTTCAATGAACCAGTGGCTTTGTTTAAAGGACCAATTCTATTCTCAGCCCCTCCCAGACTCTCTTGGCCAGAACCCCAACTTGCCTATTTATGATCTTTCCTGGACATCTCTGCCTGGACCATCCCTGGAAAACAACATGACCCTTGGGTTAGCACTCCCTGAGATGCTAATATTCAAAATCCTGGAAAGATTGCTAACAGTTGCCCACAACTGACATGTAAGAGTGGGTTAAAAATATTCCTCTGCGCCCAGACTGTTGAATGGCAACCCATGCGCCCCTCCAACCTTCATTGTATAAGCTTCAGAGCTTCTGATACTCTTTGGTGCCTCAATTGCCTCCCCTATAAAACAAGATTAGTAACATTAATCGTACAATGTTGCTGTGAGGATTAACTAAGTCAGCAGGCCAAAAGCATTTAGAGCAGTAGCCGTTCATGTGATATTTAGCACTTGTTCTGTGTTAAATATTAACTATTATTATTATTATTATTAATATCCATCCAATGAAAGACATGTTATAATGGGATACTTACAGTCCAAACTGTCCTACTCGGTGTCATCAACATCTCTTTGTGGTTGAAAATTATTTGAGGGGACAGCATTGTGGCATAATGGGGTAAGCCACTGCCTGTGACACTGGCCTCCACTATCAGAGGATTGGTTCAGGAGTTCAAATCCTAGCTGCTCTGCTTCCAAGTCAGCTCTATGCTAATTGCAGCTGAGAAGGCAGTGGATGATGGCTCAAGCCTTGGGCCTCTGCTACCTATGAGGGAGACCCAGATAAAGTTCCAGGCCCCTGGATTTGGCCCAACCCGGCCTCCGCCATTGCAGTCATTTGGGGAGTGAATCAGTAGATGAACGATCTCTCTGTGTGTGCATGTGTATGTGTGTGTATGTGTGTCTCCCTATCTCTCCATCACTCTATCTTTCAAATTAGCAAATGAATCTTTTATTCACATTTTGAAATAAGGCTTTAAGAAGCCACAAAATAAATCCTAAGCAAAGGAGGTGTAACAATCCTTTTTGTTTTGTTTTGTTTTGTTTTGGAGAAACCCAATATTCCAATTTTATTCATCCACAACATGTATTAACCATTAACTGAAAAAAAAAAAAAAACAATTAATTGGAGTCATCTGAAAATACACAGTTACAAGGTGCTCTTGGCAGAGTACCTAAATGTAGAAGCTGTAGAATCTGGCTGATCTAGGTTAGAACCCTGACTGATGTTGGTTTTCCACTTTGCCCCTTGGGCAAGGAAGCTGACTACAAGGAGCCTCGGTTTCCCCATTTAAGATGTGAGGTTAACGACAGGATCATTTTATATGGATAGCTCAGAGGGTTAACATACAGATAACACGTGTAAAGATAGAACTTAGCAAGCACTTAGTAAATACCACTTGCTAGTTTATCACCACGAATACTTGGACATTTTTAAACAACCGAAGAAGCACCTAAGATTTGTCCATTTATTCCTCCTTTTTCTTTTTTCCCATGAATTATATAAGCTTAGTTACGGCTTTGATTATATTTTCCAAAGTAGCAGTAAAGGCACAGCACTCACTCACACAATGGCATAGTAGGGTTCATTACCACTTGGGTAACTCAGAGACAACAGTGTCACCAGTTTTAGAACAGAGCTCATCTCTGTGGTCCATCAGGGTTACGCTGCCATTGTGACTCTGCAGACAAGTGTTTCAAAATTGGTCCCCAGCCAGTAACATCAGAACAACCACAGGCAATTTTAACATAAGGAGAGCACATATTCCAATGGCCGTATCCCAGAACTCCTGATCTGGAAAGTTTAAGGTAGGGTCTAGGAATCTCTGTTTTCTTTTTTTATTTTTAAAGATGTATTTATTTATTTGAAAGCCAGAGTTACACAGAGAGAGGAGAGGCAGAGAGAGAGAGAGAGAGAGAGAGAGAGAGAGAGAGAGGTCTTCCATCTGATGATTCACTCCCAGTTGGCTGCAATAGCAGGAGCTGCGCTAATCCGAAGCCAGGAGCCAGGAGCTTCTTCTGGGTCTCCCACGCAGGTGCAGGGATCCAAGGACTTGGGCCATCTTCCACTGCTTTCCCAGGCCATAGCAGAGACCTGGATCAAAAGTGGAGCAGCTGGGCCTCGAACCAGCACCCATATGGGATGCCGACACTGCAGGTGGCTTTACCCGCTACACCACAACGCCGGCCCCCAGAGAATTTCCCAGCCATCCATTTACCTGGGCGAGACGCTTGCCTGTCACATAATAGAACTCCAGGCCTAAATATTGAGTAGTGATCGAATTTTAATTCTTCAGCCCTGTCTTCCACTTCGCCCTTAACTTGTAGATATAAAAAATTCCTCCACTTATCAGCTCCTTTAGAGTATGGCGAGTAGAAATGTTTGCACCTCCAGCTTTTGCCAACTCTGGAGACTTCAACACATATTCTCTGTCAACAAGCAAATCTCTCCACCCCAGCTTTTTTTTTTTCCTTCTGGTGATACCCAGGTAACAGAATCCAACATCATGACCTTGAAAGCTGGAAGCTTGGTCATCCAACTTCTCAAAGTCCACCATTTCTTTCATATTTTTTTTTTTGACAGGCAGAGTGGACAGTGAGAGAGAGAGAGACAGAGAGAAAGGTCTTCCTTTGCCCTTGGTTCACCCTCCAATGGCCGCCGCGGCCGGCACACTGCGCTGAACCAATGGCAGGAGCCAGGTGTTTCTCCTGGTCTCCCATGGGGTGCAGGGCCCAAGGACCTGGGCCATCCTCCACTGCACTCCCGGGCCACAGCAGAGAGCTGGCCTGGAAGAGGGGCAACCGAGACAGAATCCGGCGCCCTGACCGGGACTAGAACCTAGGGTGCCGGCGCTGCAAGGCAGAGGATTAGCCTAGTCAGCCGCGGCGCCGGCCTTATTTCTTTCATATTTTTAGAAGCTTCCTTGTCAAAGGTGAGCTTCCTCCAGCCAGTAAGAATGATTCTGGAAAAGTCTCTGGTTCCAAGATTTCCTTAGAGTACTTTCAGTTTCCCTCCTGGCGCCCAGAATACAGACAGATTTGTTCTGCATCTTGAAGTCTTCCCGAAGCTCCAGCACCTCCTCTGCCTTGGCCGTGCTGGCGGGATTCCCTGGGGCCCCGCGTCCTGACGCATCAGCAGGAGCAGGGCGGCCACCAGCACAGTCACCGCTGTGCCCAGTGCCATGGGTCCCCGCTGCCGGGCAGCCCTCCTTGCTGAGGCTATTCCTCGTGGCAATCATTCTTAGCTGGGACTGGAGCTATGCATAAATCGGGGGGGGGGGCAGTAACAGGTGTATATCTTTATGGGTGTGTTCATGGATACATAAATGGGACCATATTGCACGTGTGTGAAAAGCTCCTTCAATACTCCTTGTACCACACTCACCTTTGCTTTAAGGTGTGTAATAACTACACAAGACAATACAAGGAGACTCCAAACAGTTCATAGAAAAATGCAACTAGAAGATACGTTTATTTTGATGCCCAAACTTTATGAAATTCTTACCTAGTTTTTAAATTATATGCATTTTCACTAATGCTTTTTTAAATAGATTTTACTTATTTATTTGAGAGGCAGAGTTATAGACAGAGACAGGGAAAGACAGAAAGAGAGGTCTTCCATCCACTGGTTCACTCCCCAAATGACCACAATGGCTGGAGCTGGGCAAGTCAGAAGCCAGAAGCCAGAAGCCAGAAGCCAGGAGCTTATTCCGGGTCTCCCACATGGGTTCAGGGGACCAAGGACTTGGGCCATCTTCTACTGCTTTCTCAAGCCATAAACAGAGAGCTGGATCAGAAGAGGAGCAGCCAGGACATGAACCAGTGACCATATGGGATGCTGGTCCACAGGCAGAGGCTTAGCCTACTATGCCACAGCTGGCCAATTTATGAACTTTTTAAAGCCCATTTTATGTGTGGGTTTCAATAATTTTACCAAAATAGACATATATTTCCATCTTCCAAGAACTTGTTGATGTCACGAGTTGCCAGCTACTCTCTCTCTTCTCTCTACATCTCTGCACAAACTCTCACCCTTTTGTCATCTTAAACGTCTCAGTTCCCTTCTCTTTCCAAACTTTCAGGCTGAAAGTAAAAGAAAAACAAAGCACTCATAATGGTCCATGATCCAGGTCCCACGGAGGGCCCATGAAAACATTGCACTTGATTTTCTTCCCTGAAGAAGGTCAAGCTGTGCCCCTGGATGCCATCGGGATGGGGAAAGGGAAGAACACCGGCCTGAAATGGGTCATTTCAGGAGTTTTAAATGGGATTATGCAGGGGGCCGGCGCGGAGTCATAGTGAGCTAAGCCTCTACCTATAGCGCCCTCATCCCATATGGGAGTCGGTTTGAGTCTCCGCCGCTCCTCTTACAATCCAGCTCCCTGCTTATGTTCTGGGAAAGCAGTGGAAAATGGCCCAAGTCACCCATGGGGGAGACCTGGAAGAAGCTCCTGGCTCCTGGCTTTGGATCAGCTCACCTCTGGCCATTGCAGTCATCTGGGGAGTGAAGCAGCAGATGGAAGACCTCTCTCTCTCTCTCTCTCTCTCTCTCTAACTCTGCATCTTGGATAAATAAATAAATAAATCTTAAAAAATAAAACTGAGGTTATGCAGATGTGGTGCAATCAAATAAACCTTGATTCTTCTTCCTGAGCTGTGATGTTGTGTGGAAGGTTGCAAATCAGTTCTTTTTTTTTTTTCCTGAAACTCCACGAACATTGACCAGTGTGTAAAACTTTCCTGTGTGTGGTGTGACTTTCCCGCCTGGCTTCTCTCTTCCATTCTATCCTTACTGCTCTGTATTTTGCTGATGGCAAATCAATGATGCCTTTTTTTTTTTCTGAAACAGCCTGCAGTTGGTATTTTACTACCGACCACGAGGGCCCCTGCCTTTTAATTACTCCTGCTGAGCCCAGCACTATATATATGCCAGCAATTAAAACCAAAAATAAAGAACACATTACAAGCTGCAAGGCCAGCTAGGCTTGGGCAATGCTACCAGTGCATGGGAGGCTTTTTGGTTTTCAATTGCTCAGGTTTCTTGCAGTCTCTGCCCAATGTAGCCACCAGACAAACAGCTGTTTGCCAGGGGGGTGGAGCAGAGCGCCTGGACTGGGTTCTCTTTGCCTATGCTCCTGGCTCTGGGGCTTAGGAAACTGCTATTCTTGTGCCTCAGTTTCTTTCTGCAACAGGGAGATGTTCAAAAAGAAAACCAACTGGACGCACGTGTTTAGGAACACAATGCTGTCAGCTGTGTGTTGGAGCCTGATTCATTGATGTTTGCTGTTGTCTTGGTTCTTTCTAGCTTGCTGTCTACTTACTGAGGTTAGTACCACGGATTCCCTGTCACCCAGGAAGGGCAATTATCAAACTGAATTGTAGAGCTCTCTTTGAAGACAATCTTGGAAATCGAACTTTTTTTCCCCCCTGCTGTAAAGGAAGTCCTTGTGTAACACGGGCATCAAAGAGTTGGTTGATCTCATGACAGCTTCAAGCTGTGAGAAGCAAAAGTCCAGGTGGGCCAGGAAGGAAATGATCCTGAGTCGCATCCAGCCCCTGCTCCTTACTGCACCCTCCACAGAGCTCTGATCTTTTCTGGACCCAGTAAAAGGATCAAAGGGTCTGGCGCTGTAAATGCATCTGATGTGTGGAGGCACTTCATGAGGGAAATGGAATGAAAAGATTAAATGGAGGGGGGAGCAGTCATTTAGCATTGCAAAGAAGATGCCAGTTAAACTGCCCCAGGTCCATATCGAAGCAACAGGGTTCAATGCCTGGCTCCAGCTCCTGACTCCAGCTTCCTGCTAATGCAGACCCTGGGGGGCAGTGGCAGTGACTCAAGGAGTTGGGTCCCTGCCATCCGTTGCAAAGACTTGAATTAAATGTGCAGCTCCTGGCTTCCTTGGAGTCCAAATCCGGCTACTACAGGCATCGGGGAATCAACCAGTGGATGGACTCTGTCTCTCTCTCTCTCTCTCATTCTCTCCCACTACTCCCCACCAAAATTCAATCAGTAAATAAAGTCTTTAAAAAGATAAGCTTATTGTAATATGAAAAGTTTCTGAAAGCCATGCAGAGTTTTTATTTATTTATTTATTTTTGGCTAACACAGATTTTTTACAAACCTTACAAAGTTCTCCCCTATTTTGGCACAAGTGTGTCTAGCAAGGTGTCGCCAACCAAAGGCTAGGAGTGACTCTCCTGTTGAAGCTGCAGGATACCTCCTTCCAGGTTCTTCCCAGCACCAAGAGCGATGTGAACTCCAGCCGAGCCTCCGCTCTGCCCCAGCTCGGAGCAACCTCCTTGTTGTGACTATACAAGGGGAGAGAGGATGTGCACAGGTGCACACGGAGGTGGGGCTCAGCACCTGCCTCCCCCGAAGATGGTTACTGAGTGGCTGTGGTCGCTCTCACGAGGTCTTACCACCAAGAAAAGAGAGATGTCAGAGTTCCAACACTCCAGGGCAAATCCACAGGCAGTTCCCCCTCTACCCTGGGGGTGTTAGCGGTTTTGCTGATGGTCAAAGCATGGCTTTTTTTTTTTTTTTGACAGGAAGAGTGGACAGTGAGAGAGAGAGACAGAGAGAAAGGTCTTCCTTTTGCCGTTGGTTCACCCTCCAATGGCCACTGCGGCCGGCGAGCTGCAGCCGGCGCACCGCGCTGATCCGATGGCAGGAGCCAGGTGCTTCTCCTGGTCTCCCATGTGGGTGCAGGGGCCCAAGGACCTGGGCCATCCTCCACTTCACTCCCTGGCCACAGCAGAGAGCTGGCCTGGAAGAGGGGCAACCGGGACAGAATCCGGCGCCCCGACTGGGACTAGAACCCAGTATGCCGGCACCGCAGGCGGAGGATTAGCCTAGTGAGCCACGGCGCTGGCCAAAAGCATGGCTCTTAAAAACAACCAATAATGAGCCTGGCAGGAGCCTGAGCAGGACGGAACTAATGCAGACTCAGGAGTGCCGTTGTTGTTTCTTGCTCTGGTCATTTAGTCCATGCTCAGCCCTAAGCCAGAATGTCTGCACAGCGAACAAAGCTGATAATCCCAACAGTGGCTTTCTTCTCCAGCCTGAAGCTAATGTAGGTAAGCAGGGACAAAGCTGGGCCAGGCTACTAGGGGAAGCAACACTCAAGGACAGGAGCCAAGAGAACCCCGGGCTGCATTGTCCACTTGTTTCTATTGCCCGGTGTCGCCTCTTACAGTTCCATTTACAAAGAGAGAACCCATGAGTGGCTTTTGGTTCAATGAGAAGTGTCAGCCAGCCTCATTCATTAAACTTGAGAAGCATCATGCTAACTGCCAACAAGCCAAAAGGAAAAAAAAAAAAGTACTAGCTTTCTCTTTCAACTCCAGTGCAGTTCACGCTTCCCCAGCACCTGTTCAAAGCTCTGGGCTCCAATCTCCCCTGTTCTGGTGCAGGGATTGGGGGAGGGCTAGGGGCAGCCTGTGGTCAGCAGCCCAGCCCAGCTGTCTGGCACAGCCCCGCTGGAAGATCAGGCTCCATTGCTTCTCCATCTCTTCTTAAGCCCTATCCATCAACAGCTGTTTTCCCCCCTGTCAGGTTGCTGGCCCCCACCTCTGCCCCCAGCCCACCCTCTCGCTGGCCTGCTTTCCTTGGACAAATGTTTTCTTTCTCGCATGGATGAAGGACTTGGCATTGCAACGCTGGATTGAACACCGCAGCCTTGGATTCTTTAACAGGCAATCATTTTTCTCTTGGAGATGCAGAGTGGAGTTGGTTTAGGTTCCCACCCGCGTCTCAAGGTCTGAGAGGTGTGTTGGAAAGCACTAGGCTGGCGAGAGCAGAAGAATTCGTCACTGGAGTAGAGGGAGTGATGCCTACGGGAAAGGCAGAGCCTGAGTGGCACATTCAGCAGTGGGTGCCCATGCAGACACCTTTGAGCCAGATGTGGATGCATCACACAAGTGAGGAAAGCCTTCCTTTGTAAAAGTAACACGGGCGCCAGCATTGTGGCACAATGGGTTAAAGCCCTGGTCTGAAGCGCCGGCATCCCATATTCAAGTCCTGGCTGCTCCACTTCCGATCCAGCTCTCTGCTGTGGCCTGGGAAAGCAGTAGAAGATGACCCAAGTTCTTCGGCCCCTGCACCTGCATGGGAGACCCAGAAGAAGCTCCTGGCTTCGGATCAGTGCAGCTCTGGCAGATGCGGCCAATTCAGGAGTGAACCAGCAGATGGAGGACCTCTCTCTCTCTCTACCTCACTCTGTAACTCTGTTTTTCAAATAAATAAAATAAATCTTAAAAAAAAAAGTAACAGGGGACAGTGGGGCCTAGGAGAAGTGGGGAACTCACGCACCTCTGAAGGGCATTCCAGTTCAGAATGAAAACTAATTGCTACCCAAAAAATAAAAAATAAATATAAATAAATAAAAATGCTCTTTCCTGACCCTGGCACAGGCTGCACCA
Organism: Oryctolagus cuniculus; assembly: GCF_051225735.1. Taxonomy (NCBI): domain Eukaryota; kingdom Metazoa; phylum Chordata; class Mammalia; order Lagomorpha; family Leporidae; genus Oryctolagus; species Oryctolagus cuniculus. The sequence continues at coordinate 15,823,918 of NC_142885.1, read as the reverse complement.
GTTTTCAGCTCCTGGATGGTGATAAGCACATAGCTTAGAACATCCATATGTTGTTTGTAGTTCTGCCCCTCGCTAGCAGCTTTGACCCTGGAAACATCATGTCACCTTCTAAGCCCTCAGTTCCCAGTTCATCATCATGGCACTGCTGGGAGACCAGGAAAGAAGCTCCTGGCTCCTGGCTTCAGATCAATGTAGCTCCGGCCATGGTGGCCGGAGGAAGACCTTTCTCTGTGTCTCTCTCTCTCACTGTCTGTAACACTACCTGTCAAATAAAAAAATAAAGAAGAGATCTTGCAAATAGGGGCCTACATTATGTCATCCATTCATTCACAGTTCTGTGGTGTCATTCATTCATTCACAAACTCTTGTTGCATCTGCAAGGTGTCAGGCATTGTCAATGTCGTTTAGCTTCTGTTTCTTACAAAAGGATTTGTTTATCTATTTAAGAGAGGCAGAGAGAGAGAGAGAGAGAGAGAGAGAGAGAGAGAGAGATTTTGCATCGGTTCACTCTCCAAATGGCTACAAGAGCCAGAACTGGTCCAGGTCAAAGCCAGAAGCCAGAAACTCCATCTGGGTCTCCCACATGGGTGGCAGGGGCCCAAGCACTTGGACCATCTGCTGCTGCTTTCCCAGGTGCATTAGCAGGGAGCTGAATCGGAAGCAGAGCAGCTTGGGTTGAAACTAGCCCTCTGATATGGGATACCAGCATTGCAAGCTGTGGTTTTGCCGCAACATTGGCCATTGTCCTTTAACCTGCAGTCCCAGAGTTTCTTAAAGAATTCACACTGATGTTCTGAGTTCACCCGGATCGCAGTAGAAGGAACCCCTTTCCTTTATCACGCATAAAGATTGATCAGATGACTTCTTAAATCATCCATTCACTCATTGTGCATCTGTTTAAAAACATCCTTTGTCCAATATCCCCTCCCAGCAACCGCACAGGAGCCTGAACTGCAATTTCTCTGACACATCCATCAACATTTACACGTGCATGCCACTTAAAACCACAGCTGGTTTCCAGCACTCACACTGTAATTCCCCAATTAACAAGGCTTAAAGAAAAATTATTCCAGGGTAGACCAGGAATTATGCAAGCCACAGATATAACAGTGATTATACCTGGCCCTTCCGGGTAGTTCTCACCTCAGCCACAGGAATCACTCACAAATGCTAATTAGTCCCATTCATTCACAGCTGCCCCCTGTGCAATATGGCAGTCAATGGAAACCAGAAGAGAAGCCCGGAGACACTTTTTCCATTGCACAAGAAGGTCAGTGGCTCAGAGCCCAGCTTTGTACCATGTAGTGTAGCCAAGAAGTAAACCGGGGATACAGTTGTTTCTGGGAAAGGTTGCAGGTGCCAAGGGGCAAAGAACAGAATAATGACCCAAGGCTCCCAAAGATTCGTAAAGAGACTAGACTACAGCTGCCTCCATTCTTCTCCCCATCTTCCTGGGCCATTATTCAGGAAATGATGGTAAAGAGGCAGGGAAATTGGAACAGCCTTTACAGGAAGGAGCTATCCAATCTATTTGCCTACACCTGCTTTACCTTCCTTGCACCTCTTGATATGAAAACCAACTACAGACCTGAAATATTTGAGGTTGAACCTCTGCCTGCAATGCCGGCATCCCATATCAGAGCAGCAGTTTGAAAAAATATCAGAAGAGAATTGAATGCATTAGGGGTCACTTAGGAAAACAGAAGGCACTGCAGCTGTTATAAAAAGTGGGGACTTTACGCAAGAGGTTGGGTTCAAAGAAAAAAAGCCAAGATGTCAAAGAGGGGACAGTGCCTCAGCTGAGATAGTAAGAGCAGGAAACTGCTGCTTACCCACCCTGACTGCTACCAGGGGCACTCCAGAATTGGAGACAGGAGGGAAGAGGCAGGTTTACTGTGACCCACAAGCTGGGTCCCTCAACAGAACTGGAACCATCATGGGCCTCTAGTGGGGACAAGGAGCTGAAATCAAGGAAAAATAGCAGCCACCAAAGTTTCTCCCTGTTCTTGCTCTACATCCACTCGCCAGTGCCCCCTACTGGCTGATCCCAGTTAGAAGGTGGGCGTCAAGGCACGCCTGGGAAACACCGTTTTGTTCCACACTCTAGAGTGAGAGAGGAATGGGCCACGAATCTGACAGCAAATAAGCAAATGACTGGCACAGGGGCCACTAGCCACAGTCCATCCAGGGGGACATGAAGAGGCCAAAGAGAGAGACAGGGTAAGATCCGGTCCTCAATGTCACAACCCAAAGCCTGACTCTGAGAATTGCATTCGCTCTGATGAAAGTCAGCTGAGAATCTGATACATTCAAAGTCCTAGGAACCCTCAAGCTGATGAGACATTTGAGAAAGCTTGAATGTTATTTCCCCAAATCCAACTTTTCAACAGAATCTTTGAAGCATAGATGCAGATTGGGGGAGGGGGGCTTTTCTTAAAATCTATCCATTTTCAGACATCAGGATTCCTCAGAGTGAGCTTTAGCCCACCCCAAGGCCATACCTGTCATTAAAATCACACCCCTCTCCATTAGGGGGCAAATTTCCTCTCCAGGGAACGGCGCCTACAGCACTGCCAACTCTCGCTCAGTGAGTAACCTGTCATGCTTCCATGACTGGCTAATGGGCAACGTTGTATTTAATAAGCTAACACAATCAATCAGGTCTTAATCTGGCCTGGGAGACGCTCTTTGGGAAGGCTTGACACATCTTTGCTCTTACTCATTACGTGTTGATAACACACATAACCCTTGGAAGGCAATCATTTCCTGAATAATGGCCCAGGAAGATGGGGAGAAGAATGGAGGCAGCTGTAGTCTAGTCTCTTACCTGCCACCCGCGGGCCCCCCTCTGTGTTGTCTCCTTCTGTTTTTCCAGTCTTCTGCTGTAGAAGATCATTCACAACATGCAGACCACAACCTGCGTGTTCCCACCTTACGTCTTGATTGATTGGCTTTCTCCCAGGGAAACCCCATCCTCAAGCTCCTTCCAGTGTGTTCAAGGCTCCGGCCAATACTCCTCCTTGATCTATATTGATCTATCATTGATCTATACAGATATCCAAGTCGAACTAACACAACTGCCCTTCCTCTCAGCCTCAGGATGTCTTGGTTAGGAGTCTTCCTAGATGTAGAATGCTCAGCCGTTATTATAGTGGTCTGTCTCATTTGACTTCCAAAATTATATTCTAAAGGACAAGGACTGCATCTTTCTCACTTCCATATCCCTGACAGTGCTTGGTAGACAGTAGGATCCCAATTGTCTGAGTAAATAAATCTGCTTCCCCTCTGAAGACTTTTCCCTAAAGTGTCTTATTTGTTAGACATCTCTACTTTTTTAGAATGCTCTTCCATCTTTTGACATAAAATCTTACTGAGTTTGTACTTAGTTTGGGCTGTGATAACAAAATATATTGGCTGAGGCAATTTATAAATAGTGGAAACTTAGTGCTTGCAATTTGGATGCTGGGAAGTCCAAGATGAAATCACCAGCAGATTCAACATCTAGCAAGGGCTCATTCGTCATACACGTCCTTCTATGTGTCTTCACATGGCAGAAGGGGCAAACAAGCTCCCTTGGGCCTCCCCCAGCATGGTCTAGTCTTGTCCCAAAGGCCCTACATCCAAACACCATCACATTGGGAACTGGGTTTCAACACATAAATTTTGGAAGGACCCAACTACTCCTTCTATAGCAGCCAATAATATTTGAACAGAGCTCTTAGATGGTGCCTGAATTCTTATTTTCTCAACCACATTTTGTACACTTTGGATTTTCTGGAATATCCATAAAAACACTCTCTCTGTCTAATGAGTGCCCATTACTGGGACCTACTGTCGTATCCACTGGGCTTCTTCATGCATGTTTGACATCTGCCATGTGCTCTCAGAAGCCATTGTAGATAACTTCATTCCCCAACACACCCTACTCCCACAGCTCTTCTGAGAACACTTGAACAAGACTGCTTCTATCCAGACTGGTTTTAGATGGTGGCATTTCTGGACGCCCGCTACAGATGCTACAGTGCATCCCTCTCTTGAGAATTGAACGGGTCCCCAACACTGCCATCTTCTTGGTTGCCACAGAGGTCTTAGTGAATATTCAACATGCATTGATATAAATGTGTTCAATATTATAATTGTGGTCTACAAGTCAACCTCAAGATCAAAAGGAAGAGAGAGAGCAACTAAGGGCTAGCCTGCAATGCCATCATCCCATATGGACACGAATTTGAGTCCCGGTTGCTCCACTTCCAATCTAGCTCCCTGCTAATGTGCCTGGGAAAGCAACAGAATGGCTCAAATCTTTGGGTCCCTACATCCATGTGGGAGACTCAGATGAAGCTCCTGGCTTCTGGCTTCTATCTGGCCCAGCCCTGGCTATTGTGGCCATCTGGGGAAGTGAACCAGCAGATGGAATATCTCTCCTTCCCTCACTCTTTGTCTCCTCTCTATGTAACTCTTTCAAATTAATAAATATTGAGAGAGAAAGAGAGAGAAAGAGAGAGAGAGAGAGAGAGAGAGAGAGACTAATGATCTCTCTGGCATTTAGCTCTCTGCCTGCTCAGTACCAACACCCCATCTGGCCACCTTTAACTCTTTTTTTAAGATTTTATTCATTAATTTGAGAGGGAGAGAGAGAGAGAGAGAGAGGTCTTTCATTTGCTGGTTCATTCCTCAAATGGCCACAAAGGCTGGAGCTGAGCCAATCTGAAACCAGGAGCCAGGAGCTTCTTCCAGGTTTCCCACATGGGTGCAGGGGCCCAAGGACTTGGGCCATCTTCTATCACTTTCCCAGGCTGTAGCAGAGAACTGGATAGGAAGTGGAGCAGCTGGGACTCGAATCGGCACCCATATGGGATGCTGGCGCTGCAGGCAGAAGTTTAGCCTGCTGTGCCACAGCACCAGCACCAGCACCAGCCACCTTTAACTCTTCCCAGACAACTTCAGTGGCTTACTATTCCCCACAAGGTGTCTTCAGTGAGCATTAAATGTAAACCTGTTCATAACAGTTTCTTTCTAAAAACACTCGATGGATGTCCTTGGTTCCTAGGGCAGAAGCCAGAGTTCCAAACATGCTTTCTGTCTTCTACGGATGCTTCAGAAACCACTCAGTTGTCCCTTGCTTCCTTTCCCCAGGCCAGACCAAGCAGAACCTATTTCACAGCCTCATGTGCCATGACCATGACCATGACCATGACCATGATCATGGTCATGCAGCATCACTTTTCCTTATGTGACTACTTGATTTATTCTGTCTTCCTTTCTAGAGGGCAAGTCCTTGGGGGCAGGGGCTGTGTCTGCTTCTGCTCATCACAGTTCCCCCAGCATCAGGCAGGCAGAGAACACGACACAAATGCAAAATCCCCGACAAGGATTGATGAATGGAGAGGAGGAAGAAGGACAGTGGGGGCACAGAATGATATAATCTACTCCAAGATACCCCATCCTACTCCCGAGAGCCTGCGAGCGTCACCTCAAATGACTAGGCAAACTCGAAGGTGTGATTACATGAAGGATTTTTAACATTTTACTTAAGTATCTTAATTTATTTGAAAGCTGCAGAGACAGACAGACAGACAGAACTCTTTCATGCTCTGGTTCAGTCACTAGATGCCTGTAACAGCCAAGGTTAGGTCAGGCTGAAACCAAGGTCCAGGAATCCATCTGGGTCTCCCATGTGGGTGGCGGGGACCCAATTATGTGATCCATCACCTCCATCCTGGGCTCTGAATTCACAGGAAGTCGCATCAGAATCAGAACCAAGCCTCAAACCTAGACACACCCCATAGGGGATGCAGGTGTCCCAAGTGTTGTGACAGCTGTGCCGAATATATACCTAAAACACGAATCTTGAGATAGTGAGATTAGCCTGGATTTTCTGAGCGAGCCCAGTGGGATCACAGGATCCTTACAAGCACATGGCAAGAAGCTCAAAGGAGGGAGGAGGAACTCTGTGGCTGGAAGGAAGAGTTTTTAGCATCTTGAGGAAGGGGTCATAAGCTGAAGAACATAGGTGCCAGCCGGCGCCGCGGCTCACTAGGCTAATCCTCCGCCTAGTGGCGCCAGCACACTGGGTTCTAGTCCCAGTCGGGGCGCCGGATTCTGTCCCGGTTGCCCCTCTTCCAGGCCAGCTCTCTGCTGTGGCCCAGGAGAGCAGTGGAGGATGGCCCAAGTGCTTGGGCCCTGCACCCCATGGGAGACCAGGAGAAGCACCTGGCTCCTGGCTTTGGATCAGCATGGTGCACCGGCTGCAGCGGCCATTGGAGGGTGAACCAACAGCAAAGGAAGACCTTTCTCTCAGTCTCTCTCTCTCTCACTGTCCACTCTGCCTGTCAAAAAAATTAAAAAAAAAAAAGAACACAGGTGCCCTTCAGAAACCAGAAAAGCCCTGCCCTCAAGTCCTCAAGAGGAGCCAGCCCTGCCAGCACCTCGACTTCAGCCCAGCGACACTGGCAACAGACCCCTGGCCTCCCCGACTGTAGGAGAAGAGATCTGAGTTGCTTTAAGCCCTCGACTATACAGGGATTCATCTTGTTATGTCCCATTTTATTCATTTATCCTCATAGAAACTATTTATTCTGCTTTCTGTAGGTAACTAACCTGGAGGGTGAGAAAGAAGTACAAGAAGGAATTACAGGAAAAGATGAAGATGTGATTTCTACTCCAATTTGACGTTCGGGAAAAGGTCATAACTATCAACGATCAACCCTCAACAATCTCAGAGATAGAGAGCTTTTCGGCAAGATCAAGGGTCACCTGTCTGGGTAGGGGTTCCTGACCTGGAAAAGTGGTCTCCCTCCATGAGCGTGCAGTGCACCCACTTCCACCCAGTTATGCCCAGGCCTGGCAGCCCCCACCTTCCCAGTCCTCCCACTTTAAACTCTGGTTCCCAGGGTGGTTCAAATCCCACTGCCTTTCTCAAGACCTCTGACCTCTCCCCCTGTCCTGTCTCTACCCCAGAGCTCCGGCCACTCCAAGGGCTGGAGCAACTTCTGTGCAATCTCACAGTGAGTTGCCGGCACAGCGAGTGAGGATGGGACGACAGCCGGGGCTTACGTCTCCTGGATCCTCTCCAGTGCTCCATCCATCACCCAATGACCCCTGTCCATCAGCCAGAAAAACTGGGATATTTGGGAGCTTTTCAGGAGATAAAAATGACCCTTACTCAAACTTTGCCAATCAGACAGATGCACCTGCAAATCCTGCTCAAATGTATTCCAGAGCTTGTCTTTGCTCCCTCGGTGAAGGCCAAGGCACACCTGGCATGTGTCCTAATTTCTCTCCGGCTCAAAGAAGCCCCTTGACCGACGGGGGCCGGCTCTGCTTCCACTCAAAGACGTGCAAGCTTCCTGCCTAGGCAAATGACATGACATTTGCATAAAGCCTGAATTGAGATGCCGCGGAGCGGGTGATGCATTCCGAAAACCCCTTGCTCCCTTCCTGTCCATCAGCCTCGCTGGAGATCATCTGCCCTGTGTGTCTTTTTGCTGCACAGCCAGCCCCAGAGCCAGCCAGCGCAGGGAGGCAGGAACTGGGCCAGCTGCCTGACGACTTTTAATGTTAAAAATGTGTTGAACATTCACAGGCCACGGAACTCTGCTAAGTGAACCAAATGGGCTTCCCTGAAGCCATATGCTCGCGTTCTCACATCCCAGCTGCAGCTTTCCTGAAAAAAAAAAAAAAAAAAAAAAGGAGCGTGCTTACTGGGAGAGGTTCCGGTGGGATTTTTTTTCCTTCCTTGCTGAACTGCTGATAGCAGCTGCTGATGTCACAATCAGAAGTGGCAGAGAAAAGTCAGAAGCAAGTGTGGCATTCCCCAAGAACTAGAACCAGAGCATACCTTATCCTAATAAGCATTTCCCAGAAGCCTCTTCAGTCGCTTGCCTCCCCGTGCATTTGTAGAGAGTAAGATGGTGGCAGAGTCCTTAGGGGCTGTGGTAGACACTGGGTAGCTCTCCGCCAAACACTGGAGCCCACAAACAAACAATCTTTGTCAGCCTTCCTTGCACTAAAGGGTGGCTATTTGGGTTCAGACAAATGATATCCTAGGAGTGGTCGATAGGTGTAGCAGTTAAGGTGCTACTTGGGATACCCATACCTCATATCAGAGTGCCTGGATTTTGGTCTCAGCTCTACTTCCAATTCCAGCTTCTTGCTAATACGCACCTTGGGAAATGCCCAATGATGGCTCTAGTACTTGGGCCCCTGCCACCCATGTGGGAAACCTGTATTGAATTCCCAGCTCCTGGCTTCAGTCTGGCCCATCCCTGGTTAGTGCAGGCACTTGGGGAATGAACCAGCAGATGGAAGATCGATCAATCTATCTAAATATCTCTATCTATCTATCTATCTATCTATATATCTATCATCTATCACTGCCTTTCAAGTAAATAAAAACTTTTTCTTAAAGATTTATTTTATTTATTTGGAAGACAGAGTTACAGAGACAGATAGAGTCAGAGAGAGAGAGAGGTCTTCCATCCGCTGGTTCACTCCCCAGATAGCTACAACTGGAGCTGTGCTGATCCGAAGCCAGGAGCCAGGAGCTTCTTCCTGGTCTCCCACATGGGTGCAGGGGCCCAAGGACTTGGGCATCTTCTACTGCTTTCCCAGGCCATAGCAGAGAGCTGAATGGGAAGAGGAGCAGCTGGGACTAGAACCAGCACCACAGGGGATGCCGGCACTGCAGGCCAGGGCTTTAACCTGCTGCACCCCAGCACCGGCCCCTAAAAACTTTCTAAAAGTTAAAAATAGTTATACTCTGAAGTGAAGACTGCAGCAGCAAGGTCTGTCTCTAACTCTCTCTCACTTTCCTGCCCTTCACCTCTCCTTCTCCTCCAAGGAAACTAGAATTCCTAGAACCATTCAGGTTGGCATTGTGCTACCCATGTGGGAGATATGGATGGAATTCCAGGGTCCTGGCTCCAGCCTGGCCCACTCTCAGAAGTTATAGCCATTCGAAGCATAAAACAGCAGAAGGAAGAGCTCTCTGTGTGTCTCTCTCTCTCTGTGGCTCTTCCTTTCAAATAAATAGATCTTTAAAAAGAAAGAAAGAAACCAGAACACAGGGGCCCTGCCCCAAACCCAGAAAGAAGAAATACTACAGCCAAGTGGCCAAGAAGAATCTGAACAGACAGGCCTTGCTGGGTTTCCCCATGAATTCAGCACCTCTTCATCCAATTGTGTGTCTACACAGCTGTCCCCACCTCATCACACCTTAGGGAAAACGCAGATACTTCATCACGGATCTTGGGATTTTTCAATACGAAGCTGCCTGTGTCACACAAAACTATGATCAAGCAGATTTGCTATGTTTCTCTCTTGCTAGTCTGTCCACCTTCTCTGTCATCCCCTTGTCTACCCCTCCCCCCATGGCCAGATGGACTCAGTTTTGGCCAATGGGATGGGCTACTTACCACTTCCATAAAATGGAATTTACATGGCTTCCCATGACCCATCACTCCTATTTACTCTGGACAGTCCTGGTTTTAGCACTGACAGTTCTCCTCTTTGAGGTTTTTCCTATCACCATCCCCAGCCCAGCTGGAGGGAGAGGGTCTCAGGGTCCTGGCCATGGTTCTCAAGCTCCAGGTTGTGTTAGCATCACCCAGAGGTCTTGTATAATCACAGCTTGTGGGGCCAGAGCCGTGGAGCAGTAAGGTAATCCTCCACCTGCAGTGCCGTCATCCCGTATGGGTGCTGGTTCGAGACCCGGCTGCTCCACTTTCAATCCAGTTCTCTGCTATGGCCTGGGAAAGCAGTGGAAGATGGCCCAAGTCCTTGGGCTCCTGCACCCACATGGGAGACCAGGAAGAGGCACCTGGCTCCTGGCTTCAGACTGGCACAACTCCAGCTGTTGTGGCCATTTGGGGAGTGAACCAACAGAAGGAAGACCTCTCTCTCTGTCTCTGCCTCTCTGCCTGTAACTCTAACTCTCAAATAAATAAATAAATAAAATCTTAAAAAAAATCACAGCTTGTCTTGTGACTCAGTAGAAATGGCATGAATATTTATTTGCATTTTTCACAAGTTCCCAAAGAAAATTCTGACTACCGCTACTCAAAGAAGAGAAGAGAGTGGATTCTGAGCAACAAACAACAAACGCTCATTATCCTCAGGCGGATCCCGGCTCACTTTATGGAAGTTCTCACATTACTGAAACACAGAGACATTCCCGAAAAGATCATGGGAGGTGGAATTAAAGACTGAAAATTAAAGATATAAACTTTATTTTTCAATGTACTCTCCAGAGAGTTTAAGACATTTTTTCAAAGTGATATCAGCCATGTAGTCCATCTCTAAAGAACTGAGAGGCAAGGGAACTTAGGCATGTCAACAGAGGCAGAGAGGAAGGTCTTCCTTTGCTGTTGGTTCACCCTCCAATGGCCACTGCAGCCGGCGCACCACGCTGATCCGAAGCCAGGAGCCAAGTGCTTCTCCTGGTCTCCCATGGGGTGCAGGGCCCAAGCACTTGGGCCATCCTCCACTGCACTCCCGGGCCACAGCAGAGAGCTGGCCTGGAAGAGGGGCAACCGGGACAGAATCCAGCACCCCAACTGGGACTAGAACCTGGTGTGCCAGTGCCACAGGCGGAGGATTAGCCTATTGAGCTGCAGCGCCTGCCAACGCAGTTTTTTTGTTGTTGTGTGTGTGTGTGTGTGTGTTTTTTTAGCATTTTAACTGAAAGAAAATGTTTGCCCTTCGAAGGACTTTTTAAGAAAGAAAAAGAAGTCAGAAGGGGCTGATGTGATGCGGTGGGTTGAGCTGCCATCTGTGTCACTGCATCACATATGAGCTCTGATTCAAGTCCCAGCTTCTCTGTTCCCTATCCAGCTCCCTGCTAATGCACCTGGGAAAACTACCTCAAGATGTCCCAAGTACTTGGACCCCTACAACACATGGGGGAGACCAGGATTGAGTTCTTGGCTCCTGGCTTGGGCTGGCCCAGCCTCAACCATTGTGGTCATTTGGGGATTGAACCAGTGTATGGGAGATCTCTCTCTGTTTTTATCTCTCCCTCTGTCAATCTGCCTTTCAACTTAATAAATCAATCTTTACGATAAGAAGTCACCAGTCATCAAATCAGGACCATAGACGAATGCCCAATGATTTCCCATTGAAACTCTTGCAAAAATCACCCTTATTTGATGAGAGGAATGAGCAGAAACATTGTTGCTCATGGTGGAGAGAGGCTGTTAGCTGAAGATTTTTTGGCCATTGTTTTGCTACATCTTTGCCTAACTTTCTGCAAACACTTTCAAAACAAGGAGATGTTATTTGTCCTTGTGTCCCTGAAAGGTCAACAAGCAAAATGCCTTGAGCATCCCACAAAGCAGTTTGGCATGGCCTTTCTGCTTGACTGGTCCACCTTTGCTTTGCCTGGACCACTTTCTCTTCAAAACAGATTAGAAAACAGATTAGAAATATCTCATTGTCAATACCATTACTTCTACAAAAAAAAAAAAAAAAAAAAAAAAAAAAACAGTAGCAACAAATGTGAACAGAAGTGCTACCACCAGTACTACTGCTTCTGAAACTGGTTAACAGGTAGAGGCAGCTTTCTAAGTACTAGGCTCTCTGTCAGAGCACTAGAGAGTGTGCCCTTACTATTCCCTGTGAGAGAAGAACCATAACCGTTCTCGCACTGTGATGAGGGAGTCGAGGCACAGAGAGCTGAGTACCATGTCAGAGGTCCTGAAAGTACAACCAGGATTGGAAGCCAGATGGTCTGACTCCAGATTCACAAACTGTGACCGAAAAAGAAATCGTCAAACATCGCTATTGAAGATCATTATCAGTGGGGATCTTCCGTCCTTCCAAATTCATAAACTTGTGGTTTTCACGAAGGAACCCAGGGGCTCTCACTGTTTACAGAGAAAACATAAAACTACAGAAAACGAGGACATGAAATCATCAATCCAGAGCTAAAGGGACATGGAAGGTCCCCAAGTATCTGTTCTCTAGCAGGAGCTCTGGAAAATGGCAAGTGAAATTGTCCTAGCCCCTGTTCTACCGACGACACTGAGAGTGAGTCAGAGGCATCTTCCAACCCAGCTGTGATGTTAGACAAGTTATTTCCAGACACTTAGCTTCAGTTCCATCATCTAGAAAAGCAAGGCTAAGAACGAAAACTGCTTCATAGGACTGCTGTGAGAATTAAGGTATTACACACAAAGCACTCACTTCCATCTGCCCATGTAAACATTAAAGAAGTATTAAGTTTTGACCTCCTATTATCATCAGTAAATAAATCACCAGGAATTTACTTTGTAGGGTTATTATGAGAGTTGGGAGTAATATATGGGATGTGTCGGGCAGTAAATGAACATAAAAATGTTGGCTAATATTAATGTCCCCACAACGGGCATGTGTAATGAGTTCAATGAGACACTACCTTTGAATAAGTCAGTATTTTCAGAAAATATTGTGTACCTAGCATTCATTCATTCATTTGTTCATGCAACTATTATAAAACGTTAGTTGTGCATGCAACTATTATTTGCGGAAATTGGTTACACTTTTTGTATCTTTTATAGGTGGAGCCTATGAGATACACAGATGGATTAAATATGGAGTTGAGGGGGGGCAGGGATTGGGATTCTCACCTCCCATTCCAAAGTGCCTGGATTTAATCTCAGTTTGAACCTTGATTCTAGCTTCCTGTTATTAGGTACCCTGGGAGGCAGCAGGTGATGGCTCAAGTAGTTGGGTTCCCACCACCCACGTGAAAGACCTTGATTGCATTCCTGGTTCTTGGCTTTAGCCTGGCCTTGCCCCAGACATTAGGGAATGAACCAGGATATAGGAACCTTCAATCTGTCTACACATCTCTTTCTCTGTCTCTCTGCCTCTCAAGGCATGTGTGAGAGAAACAGAGAAAGAGTCAAAGGTTATTGTGAATACAAAGACCTATTCCCTGCTGTGACACTAAGTGAGCAAGGATGAGAACCCAGGGGTGTGGCTTGAGGCATAGACAAAGTCAAGATCGTGAGGATGCCTGTACACAAGGGATCTTCATCCACTGAGGGATGGAGGAACCCATTGAAAGGCAATGGGCAGAGGAACACTCACTCAAAGATGAGCCAGGGTCCAGCGGAACCAGTAGAAATTCCTTTATCATGTAGCAGCTTGAGTGGAAACCATAAGGTTTGAACTAAAGCAAGCATGGCAGGGAGGAATTGGAAGGCTGTGTGGGTGTGAAATGCTTTCTTTTTGAATAGGAAAGAAGGAAAAGAGGAATCCAGATGGAGCCCGAGAGTTCTGCCTGTAGACATTGCCACTTACAGCCTGTCTTGGTTTCCCTTGGAAATCCACCTACTGGGAGGAGTAGTTGGCACAACAGTAAGATGTGTGCATGTCATATTCAGGTGCCTGCTAATGTATGTCCTGGGAGGCAGTAGTGATGGCTCGAGTACTTGAGTCCCTGCCACTCACGTGGAAGACTCAGGTTGAGCTCCAGGCTCCTGGCTTCAGCCTGGCCCAGCCTCAGTTGTTAAGGGCACTTGATGAGTGAAACATCAGATGGAAGATCTCGATCTCTCTCTCTCTCTCTCTCTCCCTCCCTCTCTCTTTCTCTCTCTTGCACTCTCCCTCTCTCTCTCTCTCACTCTCTCGCTCTCTACCTCTGTATCTCTCTCTGTGTATCTTTGCCTTTCAAATAAAAAAATTAAAAATTAAAAAATAAAAATCCATGCACCACATGATCCTCTTTTTTTAAAATTCGCAGAAGTCCTTGCAGAAGAAGGTGACCATGTGACACTCTCCTAGCTAATGAGATGTAAGTGTTGAGTGAGAATTTTCTAGACAGCACCTTAAAGGGGCTCCCTTTGCTGGAACACACCATCTCAAGTCATCCTTCCTAGAAAGTGGCCGAGAAAAGAGGTTCAGAGAGAATGTGCAGGGGCCATATTTATTGTACAGAGAGACAAGTACATGCTAAAGATGACTAAGCAAAAATGTTGGGTTCCTGAAGACCTTGTGCAGCCAAGCTGCTAGCCCTGGGAAGCTGACTCAGCTACTGAACAAGCACAAATTTGGGGGGAAGCTAACATCACAATTGTCTTAACACAGAGAGAGAGATTTCCAAAGAATCATACAAAGGGACATTTTATTGCTTCTTGAATCATCTGGTCTTGGGTGGAGCAGTGTGTGCTATTGTCTTTCAACTTTTCACCATTTGCCACAGAATAGAAGTGCAGAATTCAGAGATTGGCAATTTTTGCTTTTAAATCGCTTTTGGGGCCGGGGCCAGGGTGCAGTGGGTGAAGCTGCCATTTGCAATCCCAGCATTCTCTATGAACACCGATTCAATTCCCAGCTGCTCTACTTCTGATCTAGCTCCCTGCTAACGCACTTGGGGAAAGTGGTGGAAGATAGCCAAAATGCTTGGGCCTCTGCACCCATGTGGGAGACCAGAGAGAACTCCTAGCTCCTGGCTTCAGATCAGATCAGCTCCAGCCATTGTGGCTATTTGGGGAGTGAACCAGTAGTTGGAAGATTTTCTCTCTCTCTCTCTGTCTCCCTCTCTCTGCAATTCTGACTTATAAAGACATACATAAATCTTTTTAAAAAGTCACTCTCATCAGTTTGGGGTGATTAAATGATGCAGAACTGCCTTCGTAACTATGGCATCAGCCCCAGATGAAAATTCTCCTTGAGGTCGCAAACCTGTTCCTCCTGCTGGACTCGCCTTCATCCACCCCCAGCCTTTGTTGAGCTGTCTGGATTCAGGTCCATAAGCAGCTTACTTAGCCCCTTTACAAACATTTCAAAGAATAGCTGTCCTGTCTTTCTAGAAGGTAACATTTTGAACTTCTTGACTTTAAAAGGAATGGAGTTGGAACATGTCTCATTCCATGAAAGCCAGAGTGATTCTCCCCCATGACATTCCCACATGGTGTGGTCACCCTGGCCTTGTTTAATAACCACAGCCCAGGAGTTTTCCTCTGCCTTCCATCCCCTCTGCCCAGAAATGTAGAATCATTGGCTCATATACAGCTGCTCCTTCTCTCAGGGACAAACTCACATTAACCCAACTTACCGGCTTGATGTCTAAAACCAAAGAGTGGTTTCTCAGTTGATAGCCAGACCTTTACAACTGCTCTGTAAAAAGAGTGTTTGATGGAGAGTAAGAATTTGTTATATGGACAGAATCTTTTAAGAACCTTGGAATGAGTCAGTGTTAGCCTTAACAGGGAGACTTGGGGTGGGTTGACCACAACTTTTTTTTTTTTTTTTGACAGGCAGAGTGGACAGTGAGAGAGAGAGAGAGACAGAGAGAAAGGTCTTCCTTTGCTGTTGGTTCACCCTCCAATGGCCGCCACAGCCGGTGCACGGCGCTGATCTGAAGCCAGGAGCCAGGTACTTCTCCTGGTCTCCCATGGGGTGCAGCGCCCTAGCACTTGGGCCATCCTCCACTGCACTCCCTGGCCACAGCAGAGAGCTGGCCTGGAAGAGGGGCAACCGGGACAGAATCTGGCGCCCCGACCGGGACTAGAACCCGGTGTGCCGGCGCCGCAAGGCGGAGAACTAGCCTAGCGAGCCGCGGCGCCAGCCCAGATGGTCTCTTCAGGACGACTTTGCAGTGTGTCTGGTCTGATCCACGACGTATCTGTGTGAAATTTAGAAGGCATCTTTGTTTCCTTCATTTTTAAGTTCTTGAGGAAGGCTCGCTTTTGGCCCCAAAGACTGAAGCAATGAAACTAGTCCAATTGCAGCCTATGGTGTTGGAACCCTTCTCATAACTTCACCATTGAATGTTTTCTTGGGCACCAGCGTGACTTTCAATTCTACGCTGCAGGGAACATCTTCTGCACAGTACTGCTCGGTTTGGAAAATAAAGCCAGAACTGACTTGAAATGGATTTCTACCCTGGTCTGCATGGAATGCCCAGACTGGCTTCACACAGTGGCCAGTGCACGGCTGAATTCATATTTGAATCTTACAGGAAAGTCACTTTCACCACAACATTCCAATTCTCCTAACTGTTGTCACTTCCTTATAGTTCAAGCTCTCGCTCCTCTTGCTAACAGGTCGGATTCATCAGACTCTTCAAACAGCTGAACAGTGAACCCACGTAGGAGAAGCAAACGTTGTTTGCCTCTGGCGGTGTGTTTTGAAAATGTTCCTAATAAGATCTGCGATTTCTCCGGGGCAGGGGCCGGTGTTGTGAGAACAACTTGTTGTTGAAATGCAAGTCACCTTATGCAAAAATACTTCATTCCAAGAGCCAATTGCACGGGGCAGCTGCAGTAGCTAAAAAACACAGCCTGGGAAAAGGGCTCCATGGGCTCCCTCCTCTCTCAGAGGTGCCCCCATGTCGCTAAACAAACAGCACTGGGTGTGACATCAACCCTTCAGTGGCCTGGCCATCCTAGCCGGAAACATTGGAAGGGATTTGAGGATAGTACACCAGCTGCTTGCTCCTGAGATCCGGTCTCTGGCCATCTTCTAGGAAATGCAATGAATGGTTGAACTGGGAAGGTTCGTAAACCCCTCCCAATTCTTATATTCTATTTTAATTGGCGCTTTGTTAATCACACACACACACACACACACACACACAACACAGATCTCCAGGCACACGGGGACCAATTTATTTCTTAACAGGGTAGAAAATGAAGCAGTAATTCATTTGGCAAATAGTCCCAGCCTCTTCTGCTGGGACAAACACAGTTTCATAAACAGGGACGTACAGTTTTTCTGCTGCCATTTTGTTTTGTTTTGGCGACACGCTGATGCTGTTGGAACGAGAAGTGGTTCCAGTGGCAGAGTGTTGATGCTCTTGGTTCTTTCTCTCTACGTCCTGGGAACGTCAATCCTTCCACCCCGTCCCCACAGATCTCACAAGCTACTCAGAGCTTCTCACAGACTCACAGCTGTGGCGAGGCCGGGATGGAAGTCACGGAGCCGAGTGAGTGTCAGAAGTTGGCACAAATCACGACTCAGGTGGTGGTCAGGGATGGATGGGGGTGGAGCCTAGGTCACCGTGGGATCTGAGTTCCTGTCCAGAATCTGTCACTAAACTCCATCTCCCTTGTATAAATTACTGCTGAGAATGGACCTCCCCATAGGCCCCTGTGAGATCAGAAGGACTGCATGTGACAATGCTTATAAGGAATAAATGTTCAATTAAAATATAGCTACTGGGGCCGGCGCTGTGGTGTAGTGGGTAAAGCTGCCGCCTGCAGTGCCGGCATCCTATATGGGCACCAGTTCGAGACCCAGCTGCTCCACTTCTGATCCAGCTCTCTGCTGTGGCCTGGAAAAGCAGTAGAAGATGGCCCAAGTCCTTGGGCCCTTGTACCCACGTGGGAGACCTGGAAGAAGCACCTGGCTCCCAGCTTCAAATCAGCTCAGCTCATTGTGGCCATTTGGGGAGTGAACCAGGTGATGGAAGACCTTTTTTCTCTGTGTATCCCTCTCTCTCTCTCTCTCCTCTTCCTCTCTCTCTCTCTAACTCTCTCTCTCAAATAAATAAATTAAATCTTATTTTTTAAAAAAAAGAAATAGAGGCTGTGCCTTTATTTCTCCAATTTTCCTCCCAACTCCTGCAAAATATTACTTTCATTAGTTTCAAATTTGGCCATTTTAATTATTTATCATCTATCTAGTGGATAAGTTTAAATTTAATATCCTTCAACATCTAACCTAAATAGTATATAGAGTTGGAATCCATAGAGGGGGAGGGATGCTCCATAGATACCCAAATCCAAGCGAATTCCAGTGCCTTAAGTAAAATGGTGGATTATTTGCACGGTCACCCTCTCATATGCTTTACAATAAGCCAGTCCTAAAAAGACAAATGCCGTATGTTGTCCCTGATCTGCGGTTCCTAATAGAGTACCCAAAATTTAATGTATGTGACTGAAATTGGCACTCTGAGATTTAATGATTGTTTACAACCCTTGCTCTACTGTTGAGGACCAGCGGTTCTTTTTTCTATGGGTTTAACTCTTTACTTAGTGTAGGGTTAGCCTAATAGGAGAAGTAACAGACAGTAGATCACTGTAAAAATCAGGAATGGGAATAGGCGAGGGAGGGGGAGGAAGGGTGGGTGCACGGGTGGGAAGGAGGGTAAGGTGGGAAGAATCACTATGTTCTTAAATCTGTATTTATGAAAGACATGACATTTGTATACCTTAAATCAAATTTAAGAAAAAAAAAAACCTCTTGGTTACTGACAGCACCTAATACAATGTGAATTTTCTAAAACCAGCCTTCATATTGTAATTTTAGGGAGCCGTGACAAGAAAAGAAGTCTTCATATGTTTGATACAGGAGCAGTCATCATAGGCCTGACTGGCTTTTGCATCCATGCTTGGCTTAACCTACGGTAGAGACTCTAAGGAGATGAGGAGCCTGTTGCATTCAAACACATTTCAGGAGATGCCCCCTGGAGCCCTCAGCATTCTTGGCTAGCCTGGCACAGGCAGTTTTTGCCAGGGGTGAGGAGAGGCAGGAGAGCATCAGGGTTACAATAACCCACTGTCGCAACAGCTGGCTTGCCTGGCATTCAGACTCTGCTGCTCATTGGCTGTGTGACTTTGGCTGGGTTATCTTACTGCTCTGTGCATTGTCCCCCTTTTCAAAAATAGCAAAGCCATTGACACGACTCACCTCAAAAGGTAGTTTAAAGGTCGGCGCCGCAGCTCAATGGGCTAATCCTCCACCTAGCGGCGCCGGAACACCCGGTTCTAGTCCCGGTTGGGGCGCCGGATTCTGTCCTGGTTGCCCCTCTTCCAGGCCAGCTCTCTGCTGTGGCCCGGGAGTGCAGTGGAGGATGGCCCGAGTGCTTGGGCCCTGCACCCGCATGGGAGACCAGGAGAAGCACCTGGCTCTTGCCTTCGGATCAGCACGGTGCGCCCGCCGCAGCGCGCCAGCCGGGGCGGCCATTGGAGGGTGAACCAATGGCAAAAGAAAGACATTTCTCTCTGTCTCTCTCTCTCACTGTCCACTCTGTCAAAAAAAAAAAAAAAAGCTAGTTATAAAGATTGGGTGAAATATAAGTGTACACTTGTGTGGTGGATAAGTTACAGCTATAAATATTTGCTTTCTATTAAGATTTACTTATGTATATGAGAGAGAGAGAGAGAGAGAGAGAGAGAGAGAGAGAGAGAGAAACTGATCTTCCATCTGTTGGTTCACTCCCCAAATGGCTGCAACAGCCACTGCTGAGCCTCGCTAAAGCCAGGAGCCAAGAACTGCACCCTGCTGCCTCCCAGGCACTTTAGGTGGAAGCTGGGTCAGAGACAGAGCAGTCTGGATGCCACCTGCTTCTCTGATACAGGATGCTGGTTCCATAAGCAGTGGCTTAACTCTCTGTGCCACAATGCCTGTCCCTATTCCCTTTGTTTTTTTTTTAAGTGGCTGCATTTTGTGTAAAGGAATGAGCTTCCCAGGGCTGACTGCCACACTCTGAAACCATGGAGTGTTTGCTGGATCCAAGGAGAAGCAGAAGCCCCAGAGTGCTGTGCTTCCTGTCAAGTCCATGGCCACCAACCATGCCCCTGAGTAGAACAAGCCTCGCCCGGGAACTTGGCTTTGTCAGTTCTAAAGCCCAGGTGCCTTCCTCTTCTTTATGTGGTGATGTGATGTCTGGATTCCTTCCCTCTCCAGAAATATCATTGCTGCATTCTGTATTTACTACTCAAATTGATGCATTGCTCCACAAGCTGTTTATTTTTCTTCATTCTGAAAGAATAATAGATCTTTTTCCCCCCTTGTAATTCAATAATTTGGTTTTCCATATAAAGCAATTCAGATTTCTAGTCCTGAGGGAAAGGAGGAAAAAAAATGAAATAAGCAAGTAGCACCGTCTGGTCAGGAATATGGGAAAAACATAAGAAAGAAGAAAAGAAAAACAACAAAACAGAGACACGGTTTGGTGCAGGAGCCCCGAGAGTGACAAAGATTTGGAGTTGCCAAGGGACAAATGATCCTCTCTCGTGCATCTGAGGTTTCTCACACTGTCTGAATTCCACACAACTGTTATTGGGGAGGGCAGGGCCAGGCAGGAAGATGGGTAACAGGTCTGAACAGGGTGCAGCAAACAAGAAGATTCTCCTTTTCCCGAGGGCCACAGAAGCCAGAAAGAGCAGCAGCAGCAACAAAAAGCCATCTGGAACTTGTATCAGAGGTTGGAGGACACCCACGTGTCACAGGGACAGCTGCACACAGCAGCCTAGGAGGAAATCAGCCCTTTGAGATGGATCTTGAGTATTTTGCCACCTGCAGGTGGCAGGTGGAATTGCAGTCTTAGCCAACTGAGCAGCCCTTGGATTGCATGGACTGCGGGGGAGGTGCCAAGTGGACTCAGACAACTCTGGGCTCAGCCCCTGAGCCTGCTGCTTCCCAGCTGGAAAACTGGTACAGTTGGGATAAAGATTCCCTCCAAAAAAATCATGTTTTGAAGCTTGGCCACTGGGACCGGTGCTGTGGCATAGTAGGTTAAGCCTCTGCCTGCAGCACCAGCATCCCCTATGGGGACCAGTTTGAGTTCTGACTGCTCCACTTTTGATCCATCTCCCAGCTAATGCACCTGGGTAAGCAACGAAGATGGCCCAAGTGTCTGGGCCCCTGCACCTCCATGGGAGACCCAGAAGAAGCTCCTGGTTCTTGGCTTCCAATTGGCCCAGCTCCTGCCATTGCAGCCACTGAGGAGTGAACCAGCAGATGGGAGACCTCTCTCTCCCATTCTCTCTCTCTCTCTCTCTCTCTCAAATAAAAAAATCAATCTTTAAAAAAAAGAAACTTGGTTACCGCTTGTGTTAAAAGAATGGGGACTCCAGCTAACATTCATATGTTGATGGTATTTGGAGGCAGTGGGGTGTTTAGGGGGGAATTAAGACTAAATGAGGGCCGGCGCCGCGGCCCACTAGGCTAATCCTCCACCTTGCGGCACCGGCACACCGGGTTCTAGTCCCGGTCGGGGCGCCGGATTCTGTCCCGGTTGCCCCTCTTCCAGGCCAGCTCTCTGCTCTGGCCCAGGAGTGCAGTGGAGGATGGCCCCAGTCCTTGGGCCCTGCACCCCATGGGAGACCAGGAGAAGCTCCTGGCTCCTGCCTTTGGATCAGCGCGGTGCGCTGGCTGCGGCGGCCATTGGAGGGTGAACCAACAGCAAAGGAAGACCTTTCTCTCTGTCTCTCTCTCTTTCACTGTCCACTCTGCCTGTCAAAAATAAAAAATAAAAAAAAAAAAGACTAAATGAGATCATGAAGTGGGGCCCCGGCTAGCATTAGTGGCTTTGTAATCCGAGGAAGAGGGACCCCACTGAGCGCACCTCTCCCCTGCCACCACCTGCTACCTTCCACCATGCTGTGAGGCAGTAACATGTGGCCCCTCCACCTTGACCTTCCAGGTTCCCGAACTACTAGAAACAAATCCCTTTTCTTAATAAATGGCCCAGTCTGTGGCGCTGTGTTGTAGCAATAGGAAAAGGCTGAAGTTGCTGACATGGGCAGCTACCTCCATGAGCCTTGGTTTCCTGTGTACACAACAGGGATAGAAAATGCACTGAGCTCCAAAGGGTGCAGTGGCATGATGATGACACAAGGCTAAATCTTTAGCATTGGCTCTGGCTGTTAGGATTATGTGTCTAGCTGTTCCTAGGAGAAAGGTTCATTCACACCCCCAATTTCCTACCAACTACCCATACGATGATCTTAGAAACTTCCTTCCATGAATCTGATCGTACTTGACATCATGTCCTGTAAGCTACCCATACTTATTCTTTTCTTTAAGATTTTATTTATTTATTTATTTGAGAGGTAGAATAACACACAGAGAGAGAGAGAGAGAGAGAGGGAGAAAGAGAGAGACCGTCCATCTGCTGGTTCACTCCCCAAATGGCTGCCAGGAGCCAGGAGCTTCTTCCAGGTTTCCCACGTGGATGCAGGGGCCCAAGCACTTGGGCCGTCTTCCACTGCTTTCCCAGGCTACAGCAGAGAGCTGGATCAGAAGAGAAACAGCCAGGACATGAACCAGCACCTATATGGGGTGCTGGCACTGCAAATGGAGGCTTAGCCCACTACACCATGGCTCCTGTCCCCTACCCATACTTAATCTGTGTCTCCCTCCCGTGGGCCATGGGTGAAGATACTATAAGGCAACACCCTTAAAAGTATGAGAAGTCTTTTGACACTGAAGAGTTTGCTAAGCGCAAACTTGTCTTTCTGAACACTTAAAAAACAATCTTATAGTCATAGCCTTCTTTAAATACTATCCCAAGGCCATTTCTTTGGATCGATACAAGGGGTTCTTTTTTTTAAGGATCTATTTTTTAAGATATTTATTTTTAAAATTTGTGATTAGTTTTTAATAGACTCAATTCTAAGGATATAATAACATTCCCTCCCCCACCGTCCTCCACCTAGCTCCCAGCCACTCCTCTTCCCTCTCCCTTTCCTTCTTTTTTTAGCCTTTGCGGTAACATTTTAAATTTACATCACGGTAAAAAGGCTTAATGCTTCACTGAACAAGAAGTTTAACAAGTAAGAAGCAAAAAGATCCTAGTTTAGTGGGAATATACACAACAGCTCTAAACAATAATTGAGTGGAAAAATGACCATTTCACCCATATACAGTAAATTTTAAAGTAATCACAGATCATTAAAACTACAGTGGATAACTTTCTTAACCATTGCTTTGACAAAGGTATAAAACAGAGTTCTATAAAACCATATTTGTAGCAATACTGATACCTGCAATTGTTTCTTTTTCTTTGAAATATGCATTTATTTATTTGAAAGGCAGAGCAACAGAGAGAAAGAAGAAGGAGGAGCAGAGAGAGAGAGAGAGAGAGAGAGGTCTTCCATCTGCTGGTTCACTCCCCAAATGGCTGCAACACCTTGGTCTGGGCTAGGCTGAAGTCAGGATCCAGGAACTGCATCCAAGCCTCCAGCGTGGGTTGCAAGGACCCAAACACTTGGGCCATCTTCTGCTGCCTTCCCAGGTGCATTAGCAGGGAGCTGGACTGGAACAGGCACTCTGATAGGGGATGTCAGAGTTGCAAGTCAAAGTTGCAAGTTGTGGCTTCGCCAGCCAGCCTTCCAAACTATTAGACATATCTCCTATGTGTACTCCTAGCCCTGCCCTTGTATATCTCTATATTTCTGAATGAACTTGTGTTGAACCCAGAGCAACCTTAAGCATGGGCTGTTCCAATCTGACTCTTTTATTTTTATTTTTATTTTTATTTTTTGACAGGCAGAGTGGACAGTGAGAGAGAGAGAGAGACAGAGAGAAAGGTCTTCCTTTACCATTGGTTCACCCTCCAATGGCCACTGCAGCCGGCGCACTGTGCTGATCGGAAGGCAGGAGCCAGGTGCCTCCTCCTGGTCTCCCATGCGGGTGCAGGGCATCCTCCACTGCACTCCCTGGCCACAGCAGAGAGCAGGCCTGGAAGAGGGGCAACCGGGACAGGATCCGGCGCCCCGACCGGGACTAGAACCTGGTGTGCCAGCGCAGCAAAGTGGAGGATTAGCCTAGTGAGCAGTGGCGCCGGCCCCATCTGACTCTTTTTTACTGAGCATAAAGTCATGGGGCTTTTTCAGACTTGCTTAAGGTTTCACAGCTGAGACTTGAACCTGACAAGACACCTGACATTTGATCCGTCAGATGCCCCTGGAGAGAAGCCTTCAGACTTGGTATCACAAGATAAACATGTGTATAGCAGGCTCCAGATGCCGGCATACTCACTGCAAAGAGGGATCCTGCTTACAGATTTTTCTTCCCCTCTTCTCACATTTGCACCTGCTGCCCAAACACTTTTGTCACCACGTTGCTTTATACATGGCTGTATCCCCTACAGTACTTAAACACGGAAGTTGCCCAATAAATGTTTGTAAATGAATGAACGGTTGAATGGGACACAAATAATGGGCCTTCGCCAGGAGGTCTGGGGGGAATAAAGATTTACCTAACAATTTATGTCGCTCTTGACGTGCGATGCTTTTTCCCCTTGCCCAGGAGGCCACTAGCACAAATACATGCCTTGCCATGAAAAATTCACAACCGTGCATTAGTCAGATACCCTGGTGACATTACTTGCAAACTGGAAAGCCAAGGTCACGGCAAAAAACTGCTGTAAATCAAATGTGTCTTAAACGCAGCCTCTTCCTGTTGGGAAATCTGACTCATTTGCTGTGTTTCCCCCAGGATACAGGCCACTTAGCACACCTCCTATTTAAAGAGGGAGAGAGAGAGAGAGAGAGAGAGAGAGAGAGAGAGAGAAGAGTATCTGATGCCAACTTGCAGCCTTGGCCGCTGGCCCTGAAACCTTGACCTTCCCGCCCCACCCCCAACAGCTCAGAGGCAAGTTTTGACTTCAGGGCATTAGGCAGTTGCAGCAGAGGATAGGAAAGGCATTAAAACAGCATTTCTCAGAGATTCCACGTGGTGTTCCTAGGGGGTTGGCGCATAAACGCATTCTGTTGTCAAATCACTGAGGCATGCCCTATATGCCAATGGCTTCCTCCTGATGGTTTCACGAAGTGCCCATGAAAAATCCTGCAGGAAACACTCTGGTTTGACTTTGCTTATCCCAGGGTTTTTCCAATTATTTTAACAACAAACCATTTATGGCATGTAATAGCAGCTTCCACTCGGCAGTTACAGATATTTATAAAGATAGAGGTCATTCGGGGTGCTTGTGCCAACTTCCATTTGCCTTACTGTGGTCCCTGCAGGAATGGAAGAGTCTCAGGACCACCTGGACTGTGAAGAGTGACCCGGCTTTACTTGACAGCAGTGGCAGAAGGGAAATCCTGCCCCTGGTCTGTCCTCCAGTGCCTGTCCAGTGCCCCCTGCTATTTGGGGATTGTTAGAGAAAAAAATAAGATCTGGGCGGGGTGAGAGAGAGAGACGCGTGTTCAAAACGTGCATTGTGAAGAGTGTGTTGGAGGAGGAAGGTTGAGAAGGGTCGATTGCCATAGGGAAGGGAGGTTCTTCAAGAAGGGGAAGGGGACAGTTTGCAAGGGGACCCAAGGGGCAGCTGCAAACAGTGAGAGCACTCAGACCACAAAAGCAGCAAGCCGTTCAAGATGGACGCCCAAGGGATTTCACTTTACAGAGAATGAACAAAACTAGGAAAGTAGAAGGCAGAGGGCCGTGGGGTGTGAAGGAAGCAAAATGGCACAGTGGAGGGCCAGTGCTGTGGTGTAGCGGGTAAAGCCACCACCTGCAGTGCCGGCATCCCATATGGGTGCTGGTTCAAGTCCTGGCTGCTCCACTTCCGATCCAGCTCTCTGCTCTGTCCTGGGAAAGCAGTGGAAGATGGCCCAAGTCCTTGGGTCCCTGAACCCATGTGGGAGACACTCGTGGCATCCACGAGTCTTGTCTACGTCGCACAGGGAAGGGTGGTTCTTTGGCGTAGGCTCCTTTTCCAGCATGGACTTCTCGACCTTGACTGCTTCCCAGAAGCACAGCCTGCAAGTAGAAAGCATCACACCATGGACTTCACTGCTACGTTTCTGTAGCAACATTAGCACTGGGGAACTCTCTTAGTCTCTTCAATGGGGTCCTCACATGAGACAGGGTGGCTCTTAGAAAGCACTGGGGGTGGGGGCGGCACTGTGGCACAGTGGATTAAAGCCTTGGCCTGAAGCACCGACATCCCATACGGGTGCTGGTTCAAGTCCTGGCCGCTCCACTTCTGATCCAGCTCGCTGCTGTGGTCTGGGAAAGCAGTGAAAGGTGGCCCAAGTCCTTAGGCCCCTGCACCAGCATGGGAGACCTGGAAGAAGCTCCTGGCTCCTAGCTTCAGATCAGTGCAGCTCTGGCTGTTGTGGCCAATTGGGGAGTGAACCAGTGGATGGAAGACCTCTCTCTCTGTCTCTGCCTCTCTCTGTAACTCTGTCTTTCAAATAAATAAAATAAATCTTTAAGAAGAAGGAGGAGGAGGAGGAGGAGGAGGAGGGAAAGCATTGGGACTTTTACAGGGAGGGGGCAGACATGTGCAGTCCCAGTGTGAGGACATGTCTGGTTGCCTGGACTGTGTCAATTCTTCCCTTGTCCTTGATGACAAAGTCCAAATTTCCCAGCCTTCCTTGTGGATGTGCGACTCAGTCTTCTTAGTCCTGACCACTAGGTACAAAAGGGACCATCTTCAAAAAATGCACAGCACATGGAATTAAGGAATCGGTGTCCTGGGGTATAAAAACTTAGGAAATCTGCACAGAAGAGGGCTCTTTATTTTTATTTTTATTTTTATTTTTTATAGGCAGAGTGGACAGGGAGAGAGAGACAGAGAGAACGGTCTTCCTTTGCTGTTGGTTCACCCTCCAATGGCTACCTCGGCCAGCGCGCTGCGGCCGGCACACCGCGCTGATCCGAACCAGGAGCCAGGTGCTTCTCCTGGTCTCCCATGGGGTGCAGGGCCCAAGCACTTGGGCCATCCTCCACTGCACTCCCTGGCCACAGCAGAGAGCTGGCCTGGAAGAGGGGCAACCGGGACAGAATCCGGCGCCCCGACCGGGACTAGAACCCGGTGTGCCGGCGCTGCAGGCGGAGGATTAGCCTATTGAGCCATGGCGCCGGCCAAGAAGAGGGCTCTTTAAAAAGTTCCTGGGAAAATGGATTATCATGAAAAACAGCATGCAGAAAGTTTAGACACTGAGGGTGCCAAAATCAACCTTGCTTTTTACAATTTTTAATGATCTTTCAAGCACAGAGACTTTCTCAAGGTTCTTTTATTAATTGGTTTTCATTTTACTGGAAAAGGAGAGGGAGAGAATGAGGGAGACAGCGAGGTGTGCATTAGCGCGAATGCTGGATCAGAAACAAAGGAACAGGGACCTTAGCCAGAGGAACAGGGACCTTAGCCAGGTACTCTGATTTGGGAGCGGGTTCCAAGCAACATCTTAACCCACTGTGCAAACAGCCACGCTCTTTTAAATTTTTATGTATTTGCTTGAAGGGCAGAGAAACAGAGACATACAGAGATCTTCCATCTGCTGGTTCACTCCCCAAGTGCCAGGGCAGGGTCCCCCTCCATCCCTGCCCAAAGTCCTCATCTTCTGAGTCTACACTGTCTCACTCCACTGCCCCAGGACAGAGCCTCTCCCTGGTCTGCCCCACTGCCTCCAAGCACCCACTGGGAATCCATTCATCAGCCCTCCCTGATTGGTATTGGTTGGGTCTCAGCCAACCCCTCCACCTGCCTGACCATGGGTTCCTGTGTTTCTCTGAACTCTGTATCACTGCGAAGGTGGCCTGAGAATCACTCTCTGCTTCCTTGGTCACCTGATTCCTCACTCCCAGCCTGCTGACAAGGGGAGGAACTCTAAAAAGGAGGCGGGGCTTCCTGGAACTGGAGCGGCCGCGTAAGATCTGGAAGCTGTGTTCTTAGCCTGCTGGCTGCTAGCTGGCTGTCCCCAATGAGAACATCACCACAACACGGTCAAAAGCAAAGATACCTGAGCTCAACCTCATACCTACCATCTGTTACCTGGGTGACGTTGGACAGCTTTCTCAACCTTCGGGTACCTGAACTGCTGAGTGAGGAAGGCAGTAGACCTATCTCCCATTGGAAGAGGAAATGAGGTATTTAGTTTAAGACATTGAGAACAGCGCCTGGCACCTGGCACATCCCTGATAAATATTGGCTGCCATTGTTATTCAAAGACACCTCTGGCTGGCTTCTTTGGCTCCTGGGCACAGCTGTAATTTCCTTAATTCCTCTGATTAAAAGCATTGTGAAGCAATCAAAGAGCATCAAGATCTAGTTCCCTCTTTGCCTCACACTCTCTAGCTGAGTCGTCTCGGCCCATGTTTTTTCTCACCTGCAAAACAAAGGGATTGACCTAGATCATCAGAGCAAAGAATCTTTTGCAGCTTAAAACCTCCCAGAGGGAGCTCCATTTCCTCAGAGCCAGGAACGGAAGAGCAGACACGAATATGCTCTGTGTGGCTCCTGCACCACAGATCCTGCCCCTGCTGGGCTCCTCGCAGGAGAGAGAGAGCTCACAAGGAAGGGAGGGTTTGGCGACAACGCGCAGGCGCACACGTGCTCGCTTCCATGTGAGCCGTGCGTATCTTGTTAGTCTTCTTCATTGTTGGACTTGTGCCTGGTTTGTTTGCCTTGGAGCCTGGCGCCAAGCCCAGCGCAGCATAGCTGTTCAATAAATACCTGCTGAATAAATGAGACAGGTGGCAGGGGGAGACATGGCTGTTCTACCCTCGTGGTAGTTGCAAGGTTCTACCACCTGGAAGTCTAAGAGCTTCGGAAGGCACAAGGTCTCCTTGTCACTGCCCTGCTGTTGCACCCTAAAGCACCTCTATGGCCCTTTGTTTAAATGTTTCCTAAGCATAGTGGAGCAGAAACAGGACTGGATGGATCCCAGGGGCCCAGCTTCTAGTCTTTGCCTCCAATCTTCCCCAAAATGTTAGAGATTGAGACTCCAAAGAAATACAGGGGCACATGTTGAAGAGCTTAAAGTGTTTATCTCACAGTGATGCAATTTCAGGCAACAGTGCATTTCTTCCTTATTTAAATCTTCCATAATGTGAGATGGCTCAGCTTCCGCTTTTCCTCTTTAACATTGTGCAAGGCCAGCATTATGACACAGAAGCTAGGTCTTGGCTTGGGACAGATGTAATCTCATATCATAGTGCCTGTTCAAATCCCAATTGCTTTGTTTCCAATCCAATTTCCTTCTGAAGTTTCCTGGAGGACAACCAGTTATGGTTTAGGTGCTTGGGCGCCTGTCACATACATGGGAAACTCAGGTGGAGCTCCTGGCTTCAGCCTGGCCAGACCTTGGCTGTTGCATGCATTTGGGGTGCAAACCAGCAGATGGAAGATCTCTCTAGTTCTTTCTCCCTATCACTCCACCTGCACCCCAACCTTTCAAGAAGATGAAAATAAAAAACCATTTTTAAAGGGTTGTGCAAAAATCAATATACATCTAGAAATATATGCTTTGGATTTTGAATTCAGATCTTCTGGGCTAGCAATGGATCCCCTCTTGCAATGAGAGGCAGCAGCAACGAACTTGGACATCAGGCAGCCCCACAGTCAAAAGGGGAAATCACTGATGCCCTACTGTGTGCTGTGTTGCTGAGCTGTGATTCTCAGTAGGTGAGATGTTTTTTCAGTGCATCTTAGAACGATGATATTGGCAACTTATAATGGATTTATCAAGACAGAAGCCTATTATAGTTGAAGAGCATCAGTACTTCATCTAAATTCCCAAAGTGTCTAACAGCAGAAAAACATACTTTTATATGAATAATGCTATTAAAGTGGAAAATAATTCTAGATCCTATGCTTTGGAGATCCAGAGGAATAGTAAAAATACACATTGTGTTTGAATACTTCCTCCCTCTTATTTCTAAACCTGCCTGCAGGTAGAAGGATCTTTAGCTGGTGATGAAAAGTTGAGCTGTGGGGTATTAGAAATGTCACCAAAAGCGACGTTACATTAGCTATGTCATTTAGCCTTTCAAATACTCAGTTGCCTCCTTTACAAAGCGAAGGCACTGAGTTTACATTCCCCTGGCTCTGGAATTCTAGGCTGCCTCATGCAATCAGCCCGGCACACTCTGAATGAGCCTCCAGAGAAGGGAGATGTGCATTACGAGAAGCAGAAAAGTGATGCTGAGAGCCTGGCTTGTCATTTCTGCGGGAAGAAGCACCAAGCCTCACAGAACATTGAATCTCCTGGAACATGAATCAATTCTCTTAGGGAAACTGGTGTTGATTGGGTCCCGAGCACTTGGGTCCTCACCAGACCACCTTGGCTGGTGGGAAGAAGAGAAATCTCTCCGATCAAATCTGCAGTGTGTTCTGAAGTCGGCAGTCAGAATCGTTCCAAACTTCTGGGTAAAGAACAACAAGGAACGTGCAACCAAGGCTGTCTCAGCCACCATGGTCTATACCACCTACTCTACCCAGAATTCTTTGCCAAACTTGGGGGGGGGACTTTTAAAAGAAGGGGGAAAGCATCCTTTGCCTGCCTTTTTCCTGTCTCTCTCACTGGCAGTCACAAAGTTAAATCTTGCTTCCTATCGTTGGCTATGAACAGCTGGTACCTACCTGTTGGCAATCACAGATCCTTGGAGGTGACTTGTATGGCACAACTGCTGTTGTCTTCCTGTCAATGTCCTCTGGGTTGTTCAGACTACAGAAGAGGGAAGTAAGATGAGAGTCCTAAGGATACTTTCTTGAGTGTTCAAGCTCAAGAAAAATTAACTTTCAACGTTATCAAGGCTTTTCTTATTCTACTTCTTTATTAAAATATTTATCTATTTGGGAAGCAGAAAGAAAGTTAAGGAGCACTCCCAACCACTGGTTCAGGACCCAAATGCCCACAATGGCTGGGCTAGGGCCAAATCCAGGAGCTGCGAGATGATTCAGGTCTCCCGGGGCGGGGTGGGGTGGCGGGTGTCCAGTCACTTGAGCCATCACCACTGCCTCCCAGGGTCTGCATCACTAGGGTGCTGGATGTAGAAGCCAGAGATGGGCACCAGACTCAGGTACTCCAGTGTGGGATGTGGGTGTCTTAGCCAACGATGCTAAATGCCTAATCTCATGTCTACTTTTTTATATTGAAGATGATGATGATGGGATTTTTGGTTATCATCAAAGCAAACTGCAGTCCGCAATCAAAGAATTCAAGAGCATCCTGGAAGCCCATGGAGGATAAGACTGACCTATGATCTGAGGTCTTTTAAGGGATTCAGATAGTTAAGTAGCAGCCATCCAAGAGGCGAGCAGGCACTAAAGGAGATCTGAGTGGCTCTTGGGCTACAATCCTAGGGAGCCACCCTAAACCAATTTGCCATTAATCCAAGCTTATACAACCAAATGCAGATGAACCTGGTCATTGAAGAGGAGGTCTCCATGTGTCTTCATCATTCATCCTGCAAGGATGAAAACAACCTGCACCCCCCACCCCCAGCAGCTCAAAGGGGGGCCCTCCCTCCATGCCCTTTGAGCCACTCAGCATCAGAAAAAGTTAACTTCTGCTTCATTGCATAGAATCTCTCAGACACTGACCCCCGTGCTTGTCCTGCACCCGTTATCAGACAGGACCTGGAGGAGTTAGCAAGAGAATATTGTTTATGCCCTGAGCATCACGCAAGTCACAAAAAGCGTGGACAGCAATGTTTTCCCTTCCACCAAATAGACAGAGCCAGGACGGCCCCCAGGGGCACAGCAGCAGACTCGGAACTGAAAACAGAGGAGTGTGGAGGCTGAGTAAGGGGAACCCAAGGAAGAATGTGATCAGCTCCACCTGCAGAAGTCAGAAGGTGCTTGCTAAGTAACCTGACTGCAGCAGGAAGCTGGGGAAGAGACGGCTGCTGGTGGACAGGCATGATTGTAGCTGCTTGTGTAAGAGATCCTTGTTGATGGTTTTCCAGTGGACCGACGCGGGAGGAGAGGAGTTAAGACTAAGCTCCAAGTGGGCGAACTTCACAATGAGGGGATGGTGGTTCCACTGAACAATGAGGGCAGGACAGGGTTGAAAGAGCTTGTTCGTGTTCATGCTGCTCGCACAGCCTTTGATGCTTGACAAGCACCATTTGGCCTGAGCCTCCTGGGTGCTTCTGCAGCCCCTGGGAAAGTCTGTGAGGTGCAGGAATGGTGGAGACAGCACTGCCCTGGGAGACACAGCACAGAAGTTCAAGGGTCCAGTTCTGGGCTCTCACTGACCCTGAGTACTCTGTTCCCTCTCACGGTCACATACGGATGTCACCTTTCAGTAGGACTCCTCCATCTTCCACTGGAAGACCAAAATCGTATCACTAGAAAGGTATGACAGTGACAGGAGCCACAGGAAAACAAGTTAGGGCCAGAGGTCCTCCACCCTCCTCCCGCAGGCTCCCAACCTTCTTGCAGCGCCCCCTGCTGGCAGAGTTTAACATGCAATCAGCTAATATCGAAATGTGGTGTGGCAGAGTTCCAGTCCCCAGAGTGGCAATTCAGAGTCCGGGGTGGATGCCTCAAGAGCTTCATTCTCAGCACCGCGTTCAGGACTTCCACTCTCACCTCCACCAAGACTTTCATACTTAGTTGGCAGGGTTATGGATATTTACAGCTGAGTGTGAATTGAGAACGGTACTAGGCTGGCGCTGCGACTCACTAGGCTAATCCTCCGCCTGCGGCGCCGGCACACTGGGTTCTAGTCCCGGTCCGGGCACCGGATTCTGTCCCGGTTGCCCCTCTTCCAGGCCAGCTCTCTGCTGTGGCCAGGGAGTGCAGTGGAGGATGGCCCAAGTACTTGAGCCCTGCACCCCATGGGAGACCAGGAGAAGCACCTGGCTCCTGGCTTCGGATCAGCACAGTGCGCCGGCCACAGTGGCCATTGGAGGGTGAACCAACGGTAAAGGAAGACCTTTCTCTCTGTCTCTCTCTCTCTCACTGTCCACTGTGCCTGCCCCCCCCCCCCCCAGAGAGAGAGAGAGAGAGAGAGAGAGAGAGAATGGTACTAGTTGGGGCTATGAGGATAACCCTTGGAGAAGTTAACCAAGACACAACTTGAGGTTCCCAGGGCTTGTTCCCATCAGCAAGCCACCCTCTCCTCCTTCTTTCAAGATCTTCTGAAAGTATATCTTTCATCTGGATGTCCCTGGGGGGTATGAGATGCTGATTGTTACCCCGGGCAGGAAGGCCTGCATCTCACCAAAAGAACAGGCTGCACCTCCTAGAAATGATCACAAGGATTCCTATTACATGGGACAGAGAATAGACCCCATTGCTCAGTGCTGAGCCTCCTCCCTCGCCTTGGTGGCCCCTCAATGTGTCCTTACATTTCCCTCTCGAAACCACCTTGATACTCTACTCAGACCAGGGACTGTGTTTAACTGGAGGGATACTAGTCCAGACCTAATGAACTCGTGACTCTGAACTCTTCCCAATGCCAATGCCAATGCCACACCATAAGAGATCCCAAGGAGGAAGTGAATCAGGACAGCTGGACAGCCCTACCACACAGATGGTGTTGGTTTATATTCGATCTTTTTTTTTTAATAGGCAGAGTGGACAGTGAAAGAGAGAGAGACAGAGAGAAAGGTCTTCCTTTGCCGTTGGTTCACCCTCCAGTGGCCGCCGTGGCTGGCGCACGGCACTGATCTGAAGGCAGGAGCCAGGTACTTCTCCTGGTCTCCCATGGGGTGCAGGGCCCAAGCACTTGGGCCATCCTCCACTGCACTCCCTGGCCACAGCAGAGAGCTGGCCTGGAAGAGGGGCAACCGGGACAGAATCCGGCGCCCCGACCAGGACTAGAACCCAGTGTGCTGGCGCCACTAGGCGGAGGATTAGCCTATTGAGCCATGGCGCCAGCTTATATTCAATCTTAAGACCTTGCCAACCACATCCCTACTACTTCCCCCTTCCTCCAGAAGACAGCAGGACTTATTTTTTAAAAAATGTTGCACACCGATATCGGGAACTTTCTAAGATTCAATCTACAAGGACAAACAGGGGAAAATATTGCATTCGTAGAGGTCTGTGAATTGGGTATAATAACGCCATCTGTATAGACGGCCCTAAGGTCAGATGAGTGAAGGTACAGCTGTCTACAAACCAGATAATATAGGGGAACATGACTGCTATCAGTTATGCCCTTGTTCTAAGCCAGTTTCCAAGTTTAGAGGGAGAGAGAGAGAGACCAGTAAGGGGGAGAAAATCTTAGAAGCAAATCTGTTTGGCCTCTTTCTGGATTGCTATGTTTCGTCTGCTGTTCTCCGAGAGAACAAACCTCATTCCTGCCCAGAAAGAAGCGGGAGAGCACAATTGTTTATGTTTTCTAGAAGCTATCAGGCTAATTTCAAAATGCCCTAAGAACAAGCTCCATTTTATCCAAGTGAATAATACGGTTTTCCTTCTGTAAGCAAAACCATGATATATAGGCAAACTCCACGTTAATTGGATAAACCAGTGGTAAAGCCCCAAATGAACAATTAACTTTCATGTGAAATACTCCCAGCTGAAATCTTGGAAAACTTGGATGTAATTAGTACTCTCTTCCAGCTCTCCAAAGTATAAAATACAATACATTAGGGCTTGTAACACTAATATAGCTGAGAACAAGACTAACGTGGGAAGTCTAATTTGCCACTAATATGCGGCTGGCAGGCTAGTGGGTGTTCTCTTTCACCTGTTTTGGTTAATTGTGTTCATTGTGATTTAGAAACTCTATATCCTGTGACGTGGTGTGCACAAGGCATCAAATTGCCTCGACTGTGGAGAGCCACGATGTTTAGATTGCAAACTTTAGTGGTCATCTGGCCCAGTTCCCAAACAATACACCTGTTGCATCATAATCAGCTCAGAACAATGTATAAATGATAGCTTCCTGGCTGGCACCCTCAGAGATTTGATTCAGCAGGTCTTGGTTGAACCTCTGAAGTTTCAATTAAAAATAACAAAGACTCAGTGCCGGCGCTGTGGCATAGCAGGTAAAGCCACTGCCTGTAGTGCCGGCATCCCGAGTCCCTGCTGCTCCACTTCCGATCCAGCTCTCTGCTATGGCCTGGGAAAGCAGTAGAGGATGGGCCAAGTGCTTGGGCCCCTGCACCCGTGTGGGAGACCGGAGAAAACTCCTGGTTCCTGGCTTCGGATTGGCGCAGCTTCAGCCATTTCGGCCAACTGGGGAGTGAACCAGCAGATGGAAGACCTCTCTCTCTCTCTCTCTCTCTCTCTCTCTGCCTCTCCTCTCTCTGTGTAACTCTGTCTTTCAAATAAATAAATAAATCTTTAAAAAAATAAACAGACTGGGTGAGTGTTTAGCACAGGAGTTAAGCCACAGCTTGGGTATCTGTACCTGTGTGAGAGTGTCCGGGGCTCAGTTTTGCTTCAAGTACTGATTCCAGATCCCAACTTGGGTAGCTGTAACAATCTTGGGAGACCCATATTGAGTTGCTGGCTCCTAGCTTTGGGTTGGTTCATCCCCAGTTGTTGTAGACCTTTGAGGAATGAACCAGTAGATGGATGGAAGCTCTCTCTGTGTCTCTGCCTCTCACACAGAAGTCAATATTTTTAAAATAAGTCAAATAAACAAGCAAAGTCTTTCTGAACGCCATCAGAAGATCCTGTGGTACAACCATGCATGGGAACCACTAAAACTCTGAATCTTCTGCCCAACCCATGAAGTCCCTCCATCAGTTGAGTGAGTCTGCTTGATCACTCCAAGGTATAAGCAGCTCATTTGCCCAGCTAAGCGGATGTCTGCACTACACGCAGAGGGTGTGTCTCATTTCCTTTACTGTAGCAAAATACCTGAGGCTGGGGAATTGGGAAAGAAGAGGTTTATTCATGCACGCATGAGCACCAACACAGCTCTGCCTAGGATCTCCTTAGCTGTGTGACATCACGGTGGGTAGCATCATGGTAAGAATGCAGGTGAGAGGGAAACATCACATAGCAAGACAGGAAGAGAGAGAGAGAGAGAGAGAGAGAGAGAGGGAGACTCGGGCTCACTCTTTTGTAACAGCTCACTCTTGGAGGAATCGACCAAGGCAGAGTGCCAAGTGGATTAGTGCTCTATGCCCTGGGCACGGGTGAGGCCAGCAGGTCTACACGTATCTGTTATCCCTGGTGAGAAATGTCTTAGACTGAATCCCATTCTAAAGCTTTGAGTCAATGGAGATCGAAAGCAGTGGGCTAATTCACACGTTGACCTTCCATCAGAGTATTTCGAGAGAAGTAACTGGAAGATCAGAATCGGAAACGTGGGTTTTAGCTGTGGCTCCAGTGCTTCCTCAGAGCACTGCCTTAAGAAACGTGCCTAACTCGCTAAGTGTCCCACGCCTATTTATCAGCGAAGGACGCGGTATCTGCCCGACAAAGTGCGTGAGATTGTTTCGAGAAGCAAATAAGCTTATGAACATGAAGAGGCTTTGAAAATGCGATAGCTTTTTAAACAGCAAAGGACTCTCATTGTTAGTAGACTGTCAAACACTAGCAGTGTTTTCCCCGGAGTAAAGGTGCTTACGCAGGTAGCCAAATGTGTACAAGCCGGGATACAGAATTCAAAACACCCAGCCTTTTTTCCCATAATGATATCAGGACTTCTTTTGTTATCAGAACAAAGGCTCGTTCAAAGCCAGAGCAATCAGAAAGCAGGTTGGCTGGCTTTTTGCAGGCTTCTGTAAACATTTTGTAAACATCTACCTCTCCAGATTTCCCTCTATCTCCAGCTGCGGCTCTGCAGCCCAGCTGTTGATGGGGAAGCAATGGGCCTGCCATTCGCTGAAGCTCATTTGCTGGACTGGTGCTGTTCAAATGGTGATTCAGCTTAGTAGGCCTCCCTAGCCCTTGTTATTTTGAACTGAGTAGACCTAATTCCCTAAATCCTAGGTGGCATAGGCAGAGGCTGCATTGTAATGCTTACTGAATAATGGGTTAGTTTGCTAATCATCTCCTTAATGAGCCGGAGTAGAGTTTCCTACCTCTGTCTCTTACGGTGTGCAGCATTGCATTTTTGCATGCTGGGTAGACTCAACATCTGCTTGTTGAGTGAATAAATTCACTTGTGCACTAGGGCTATTTTGTTCTACTCTAACAACTAAGATGTGTGTGTGTGTGTGTGTGTGTGTGTGTGAGAGAGAGAGAGAGAGAGAGAGAAAGTACAAATTACACATGTTACCTCTATGCTTCAATTCCCTCTTTAGTAGCCCCAAAATCGTGTTCATCTTATCTACATCTCAGCAAACAGGTGGTGTGCTCTTGAGGGGATTCCAGAAATCAGTACCTTGAAATTGCTAAGGCCAGCATCTGCCACCATGGCCCATGGTCCCTAAAAGTCTGGGCATGTCAAATGGTATCCTTGGGGCAGGCATGGTGGCAGGGTAGGTTAAACTGTGGTTCATCATGCCGGCATCCGTATGAGCACTGGAACAAGTCCTAGCTGCTCTGTTTCTGAGTCCGCTCCCTGCTAATGCTCATAGGAAAACAGCAGAAGATAGCCCAATGACTTAGACCCCTGCCACCCATGTGGGAGGCCTAGATGGAGTTCCTGGCTCCTGGCTTCTGCCTGACCCAGCCTCAGCCATTGTAGCCATTTGGGGAGTGAATCAGCAGATGGAAGATTCTCTCTCTCTTCTCTCTCTCTCCCTCACTCTATCACTTGGCCTTAATAAACCTTTTCTTAATGATAACCTTCTGGAGAAGACAAGCTATCAAATCAAGAAAAAACACCAAATTGATTGGCAGGGTTTATATCCTATTAAAAGCAAGCAAAGTACTGTTCAGTAGAAGCTCCAGAAATCCGGATGGCAACCAGTGAACTCTGCTGAGACTTTGACTCTTACAGGGACCACAAGAAAGGGAGGAATGGATGGGGAGGGTGGGGTTTTAGTAAACTGATTTACTGAGGGTTGGGGTGTGCTGGGTACTTTGCTTAGCACCGTAAGAACATGGAAATTCCACTTTTAGGTATAGCAGCCATAAGAGCTAGGATTATTCATCCCCCCTCCTCACCAGTAAACCAAGAAGCAAAGAACTGATATGAAGTTCAAGGGCCCCTGGCTACAAAGCAACCTGCTTAGGATCTGAACCCAGGCCTGTGTGATTCCGAAGCCTTCCATGTCATCGGCTCACAGCTACATGTAGATAGTTATTATTCAAAAGACCCCATGTGAGAGGCAGAAGAAGAATAAGAAAGCTGCTATGCTGCCTTGAATCGAAAATCCCATTCTGACTTTCCCAACTCTGCCCAAGTCACCTGCCATAAATAAAATATCTCAGCTATAGACTTGACCTGAGCCCAAATTAGCTTCTGCTTTTAAAAGTTGCTGATTAGGTCGGCGCCACGGCTCAATAGGCTAATCCTCCGCCTGCGGCACCGGCACACTGGGTTCTAGTCCCGATCGGGGCACTGGATTCTGTCCCAGTCGCTCCTCTTCCAGGCCAGCTCTCTGCTCTGGCCCGGGAGTGCAGTGGAGGATGGCCCAAGTCCTTGGGCTCTGCACCTGCATGGGAGACCAGGAGAGGCACCTGGCTCTGGGCTTCGGATCAGCACAGTGCACCGGCTGCAGTGGCCATTGAGGGGTGAACCAATGGCAAAAGGAAGACCTTCCTTCCTCTCTGTCTCTCTCTCACTGTCCACTCTGCCTGTCAAAAAAAAAAAAAGTTGCTGATTAAATCTTCTTGGGAGGATGGGAGTGGGGATAAGCAAATGTTGTCACACACATCCATTGTATGTGTAGTCTGGGCACTCCTAGGGGTTTATCCACTACTCTGCATCTGGTCTTAAGGATTTTGACTCCTAGAGCAATATTCTCAGATTTAAAAATAAATGACGTTGATTTAGCTTTCGAGTCTTTTTTTTATATCCGAATTTATCTCAACAGAACTTTTAAAGATGTAAAGCCTACAGTTTATGTAGCCTTAGGTTTCTGAGCGCTGAATCAAACCGAATAATAAAGTAAAAGCGGAATAATAAAATGATCAAATAGTGTGAGATGGAGTCAAGACTGATTTGGAAGCACCTTTTATAATTACGAGGCTGGAAGCCGTCTCTGCAGATTTGGCAGAACTGAATCATGAAATGAATTAAGACCATGCCAAATTATTAATACTTCTCATATGCTGTAAAAAAAAATCTGCCTCCATGCCTCTCTGGCAACTGGAGCAAAATGTCTCAAAGAGCAAGGAGGGCCAACTGAGGGGAATTAGTAAATGGGAATATTGCTTATTGTTCTTTAATATCCACTCGCCTAATCCTTTGAACATTTACGCACCTTGATTCAGTTCAAAGAACTTGCAAGTGCCTTATCCTTTTGCATCTGTGTAACACCTCTGTGAGATTTCTGAACCGGGTCTCAAGGTGCAGCTCCCGCTTATATCTCGGGCTGTGACACGGCTAACTGTGTATCTGCACCTGCAGGCAAGCTCCTTAACTGATCCCAGCTTGCACCTGCACCTGCTGAGCTGACAGCCTGCAGCTATAGCAAAGCTTAGAGGCTGACATCCTCTGGGGCTCTCAAGTGGCCAATGACTGAGCAAGGGAGCAGTGTGGGGCTCCGGCCAGGGCAGCCACCAGCCAAGAACAGAGCAAGGCAATGGTGTTCAGACCAGCCCATTTCCACCTATGCAGGACCCCTGGAGTGAACAATCTGTATTCTGGAACATTCCATTGGGGGCAGCTTCCCTTGCCTGCCCCAGTCTCATTTTTCCTTTCTCTTTTAGGGCTGCGGTGCCTATCTGATGATTTGACTTACCTAGGCTGACTGTCCTGAGACAATGTAAATGTTGTTCTTAGCCCAGCCCTGGCCTAAGCTCAACAAACATTCGAGATTGCTCATTTGCATTCTTGCCCCGGCTTGGCACTTGAAAGAACAGAGGCAGCGCTGTGCAGCGATGAACCAACTCAAACACATTTGCTCCTCGGGGAAGTCATCCCAGTGGAGACCTCCTAACAGCTGTGTTATTGGACCTGCGGTGTCGGTCACTGCCAGGAAACAGTATCTGGGTCAGTCTCAAGGGTATGAGGCCATAATGAAGGCCCCTGTACCTCTAAAGAGAGCAGTTTGCACTAGGAACTGTGTTTGCACAAGGGACTCTGGCCCCTCTGGGAGTGGTTCTGCATATCAACTGTTCTCTGGGCCCCAACGAGGCAGAAGTCCAGGTGTTGTCCTCAGAGGCTTAGACTACATGACAACAGCCTGCTTGCTACGTCTCCAGTCTCCACTGCCTGGCTCTGTCATTCTACGGCTCTGTCTGCACCCGCTGTCTCCATGGTGTGGGTTTATAGGTGACCTCCAAATGATGCTCAGGGCCCAGCAGACTGTACAAACAACTCGCAATGCAATGCGTTGTTTCTCCTTCCAGGTGTCGTTACCGTTCTATGTGTTCTGCCAACTGGAGCATTTTTTGTTTTAATGAGAGGATTTGGGGGGCTTTTATTTTTACTTATTTGAAGAGCATGGACAGAGAGACAGCCAGGGATCTTCCATCTGCCAGTTCCCTCTCCAACTGGCTGCAACAACACCGGGGCTGGGCCTGGCTTGATCTGGGAGCTGGGAAATACATCCAGATTTTTCAGCTAGCTCGCTCACAGGAACCCAACTCCTTGAGCCCCCGCTTTTTGCCTCTTATGGTAGCAGGAAATCAGATTAGGGAGTAGAGACGGGATTCAAACCCAGGCACTCTGCTATGGAATGTGGGCATCTCAATCAGTGTCTTTTTTTTTTTTTTTTTTTTGACAGGCAGAGTTAGACAGAGAGCGAGAGCGAGAGAGAGAGTCTTCCTTTCTGTTAGTTCACCCCCAAGTGGCCGCTACAGCCGGCACGCTGCACTGATCCGAAGCCAGGATCCAGGTGCTTCCTCCTGGTCTCCCATGCAGGTACAGGGCTCAAGGACTTGGGCCATCCTCCACTGCCTTCCCGGGCCACAGCAGAGAGCTGGACTGGAAGAGGAGCAACCGGGACAGAACTGGAGCCCCAACCGGGACTAGAACCTGGGGTGCCGGCACCGCAGGCAGAGGATTAGCCAAGTGAGCCACGGCGCAGGCCCTAGCAGTGTCTTAACCACCACTTTAGACAGTCGCCCCTAGGATGAGATAACAATTACTCAATGAATACAAGACATGGGCAGTATTCTATACTCCCTCTTCCCTTTCCATTTATGAAGTGTTTCGCAGGGGTGAGGACCTTTGGGAAACTTTATTTAAAAGCCTTCTCCTATTTGCCTGTGCCCAAAGCTCTTGACACTGCATGCAGAAACTGAGAACAGAGGGGTCCAGTCACTTGTCCAAGGCCGCACGGCTGCTAAGTGTCTGAGTCATTTGGGGAGCTTAGCTGCCAACAACAGGAGGCAACACGAAGCAGAAAGGGGATTTATTTGAAAGATACTGGGAGGGGAAAGGGATTAAACATGGAGGGAGCTGGAGGGGCAGGCATTGGAGTGCAGAAGGTTAAGCTACTGATTGGGATGTGCACATCCCATATGAGAGCGCCAGTTCAAGTCCCAGTTACTCTGCTTCTGATCCAGTCTCAAGCTAAATGCACACCCTGGGAGACGGTGGATGAAGTTCCAATTGCTTGGATTCCTGGATGTAATTCTTAGCTCCCCCTTGGGGCTGGCCCAGCTCCTACTGTTACTGGCATTTAGAGAGTGGCTGGATAATCTCTCTCTCTCTCTCCCTCTCTCTCTCTCTCTCTCTCTCTCTCAGTCCTTTTCTGTCTGTCATTCTGCTTTTCAAATAAATCAGTGAACCTTATTTTTAAATATTAAGGTGAAAGGTGCAGGGAGATTTAAAGACTCACTGAGAGGACCAAAGAACCAGTCCTGAATCTCAACAGCCAAGAAAAATGCCCCACGCTTCACTCAGAATTCCTTCCCTGCGTCTTGTGCATCCCTAGCCCAAGTCCAAGGTCGGTGCCAACCTCAGCCTGGAAACACAAGTGGCCAGCCTTGGCCAGCCTTGCAAGGGGAGGCAGCGCTTGCACGTCACCAACCTTGACTATCAGGAGTCCTCTGAAACGCAGACAAATGTCCCTTCTAAGATGTCGGCAGACCCTCTGAATATAATGCGGCTGTTCAGCAAAAGGCAACTGAGCAAGCAGACAAAATTAAAGCTGCCAATCAGCTGACCTTGAACTAGAAGCTTATCCTGGCTTATCCAGCTGGGCTCAGTATAATCAGCAAGGGTTCTCATAAACAGACAAGGAATGCAGAAGAGTCCGGGCCCCAGTGATGGGACATGAGACTGACTCAATGGGCCATGCATTAAAGGGAGAGGGGGTACTGTGGCATATTGGGTAAAGCTGCTGCCTGAAATGCTGGCAACCCATATGGATGCTGGTTTGGGTCTCAGCTGCTCCACTTCTGATACAGCTCCCTGCTAATGCGCTTGGGAAAAGCAGTGGAAGATGGCCCAAGTGCTTGAGTCCCTGTACCCACATGGGAAACCCGGAAGAAGCTCCTGGCTCCTGGCTTCAGCTTGGCCCAGCCCTGGCCATTTTGGCCATTTGGGGAGTGAACCAGTGGAAGGAAGATTCTCTCTCTCTCTCTCTGACTCTGCCTTGCAAATCAATAAATAAATCTTAAAAACAAGACAGGAAGTGGAAGAGGAAGGGGGGAGGGAGAAGGGGCCATGAGCCAGGGAGTACGAATGGCCTCTTGAAGCTGGATAGGACAAGGACACAAATCCTCCTCTCAGGTCTCAGGAAGGGACACAGTCCTGTTGTCACCTTGATTTTATCTCAAGGAGACCTGGCTCCAACTCCGGGCCTCCAGAACTGCTTAAGGCACTGAAGTTTGTAGCAGTTTCTTACAACCGTAGCAGGCAGCAAACACAGTAGGTCAGAGGCTTGGTGGCCCAGGACAACGTCTACATGAGTTCAAAATCAGGTCTGGGGGCCGGTGCTGTGGCATAGCCAGTAAAGCCGCCACCTGCAGTGCCAGCATCCTGAATGGACACCGGTTCAAGTCCCTGCTGCTCCACTTCCGGTCCAGCTCTCTGCTATGGCCTGAGAAAGCAGTGGAAGATGGCCTAAGTCCTTGGGCCCCTGCACCCACAGGGGAGACCTGGAAGAAGCTCCTGGCTCCTGGCTTCGGATTGGCGCAGCTCCGGCCGTTGCGGCCATCTAGGGAGGGAACCAGTGGGTGGAAGACCTCTCTCTCTCTCTCTCTCTGTGTCTATGCCTCTTCTATAATTCTGTATTTCAAATAAGTAAATGAATGCAGGCTGGTGCCTGGAGGAGAGAATGAGCTGAGTTGGAGTGAAGCGGCTGCCAGCCTGTGTGTTGGCTCTACTACTGTGTAATCCTGCAGGTGAGGGGTGAGGTTTCAAAGAAAATCTATAAAACATCAGGACCTAAGTAACACTAGGCACCATTTTGACTAGCTCAGTACAGGACATAGAGGTTCTAGTAAGATCCAAGAAGATAGCATTAATAAGCACAGCAAAATCAGAAACACTATGAACATCTGGCTAGAGGACTGCATTTGGAGAGACTCTCTTTGGCATGTATCTTTTTTTTTTAAGATTTATTTTATTTATTTGAAAGAGTTACAGAGAGAGGTAGAGACAGAGAGAGGTAGAGACAGAGAGAGAGGTCTTCCACCCAATGGTTCACTCCCCAGATGGCTGCAACAGCTGGAGATGCACCTATCCGAAGCCAGGAGCCAGGAGATTCTTCCAGGTCTCCCACGCAGGTGCAAGGGCCCAAGGACTTGAGTCATCTTCTACTGCTTTTCCAGGCCACAGCAGAGAGCTGGGTGGGAAGTGTTTAGCAAAGCAACATAAATGTAAAACTGCAAAGGAGGCGGAGGGTAGAAATTTCTAGAAGTGTGGCTAATGAGAACTAATCATGCAATATCACTAAATTAAGATAGCCAACACGAGATGGATACTTTCTACATTTGGTGCGTCATTTCTCCCTTTTAAAAGTGACATTGCTGGGGACATTGTTCATTACTGATCCCTTTGTGCCTAGGTTTCACCTTGAGATCTCGGATTCCTTGGTGGGAAACCAACCATGCAGACCACGTTTGGGTAGTGAGTGGGCGGAAACACAGGTATTCGAGGGAGAAAGCTAGAAGTGTCTGGAATTCAGCTTTCAATTTGTCCCTAACCATGTGGGGCTCTTCACTACTCCCACAGAATGTAAGATTGCTTTCAGTTTTTTCATGTGTCCTCCACTTTTTATTGCACGTATTTAAGGGGTACAGCAGGGGGTTTTCATACACACATACAAATGATCACTGCTGTCAAGCTAATTAACATAGCCATCATCTCCCAATGACCTTTGTGTGTGTGTCGAAAGTACCGCAAGTCCACTCTCTCAGCCACGTTCCCATAGATAGTACAATCTTTTTTTTTAAAGATTTATGTATTTCTTTGAAAGTCAGAGTTACACAGAGGGAGAGGGAGAGGAGGGAGAGGGAGAGGGAGAGGAGGGAAAGGAGGGAGAGGGAGAGGGAGGGGGAGGGGAAGAGGGAGGGGGAGAGGGAGAGGGAAAGGGGAAGAGGGAGGGGGAGAGGGAGAGGAGGGAAAGGAGGGAGAGGGAGATGGAGGGGGAGGGGGAGAGGGAGGGGGAAGAGGGAGGGAGAGAGGGAGAGGGGAAGAGGGAGGGGGAGAGGGAGAGGAGGGAGAGGAAGGAGAGGGAGAGGGAGAGGGAGAGGGAGAGGGAGAGGGAGAGGGGAAGAGGGAGGGGAAGAGGGAGAGGAGGGAGAGGAAGGAGAGGGAGAGGGAGAGGGAGAGGGAGAGGGAGAGGGAGAGGGAGAGGGAGAGGGAGAGGGAGAGGGAGAGGGAGAGGGAGAGGGAGAGGGAGAGGGAGAGGGAGGTCTTCCATCTGCTGCTTCACTCCCCAGTTAGCCACACAGCCAGAGCCAGGAGCTTCTTCCAGGTCTCCCACATGGGTGCAGGGGCCCAAGCCCTTGGACCATCTTCCACTGCTTTTCCAGGCCATAAACAGGGAGCTGGATCGGAAGAAGGGCAGCCAGGACATGGACTGATGCCCATATGGGATGTAGGCACTGTAGGCAGGCGCTTAGCCCACTACGCCGCAGCTCCAGCCCCTTATCCACTGTCCCTACTCCTCCCTCAGTGACGTCTGTGCTGCCCACTGCTATTTTCCCTGTTCTATGTTTCACCCCCACTTAAAATTTCACCAGTGGATGTGACCCCTACAGCACACTCCAGCATCCGGCTCGCGACTGCCCCCAGCTAAAAGATGCCTACACCCCCATCCAGCCCAAAAGAGCAGTACCAGCCTGCCTTGGGGGGAAGCCCATCCATCTCCCTCTCCCCTGGCCCGGATGCTCATCAGATTCCAAGGGCGG
Organism: Oryctolagus cuniculus; assembly: GCF_051225735.1. Lineage (NCBI taxonomy): Eukaryota > Metazoa > Chordata > Mammalia > Lagomorpha > Leporidae > Oryctolagus > Oryctolagus cuniculus. The sequence continues at coordinate 15,779,184 of NC_142885.1, read as the reverse complement.
CCAAGTTCAGTTTGTCTTTCGAATATCTAAGTCCTTCATCATCTTTTTTCCGATTCGGTCTTGATTTCTTTCTACACTGCTTTCTCCCTTGGGGGTGTATGTTCAATCCAAGCATCTGTTTAAAGCTTCCTTTTGAATGCTCAGGCAAATATTCATTGAATTTCTGTTTCATTGTTCCCCTCCACTCTCAATAAATTATCCTGTCTCCTCTTCGAGGCCACCATGTCTCCCTTCCTGAACTCCAGACTCCTCGTGTGCATGAAAAATCCCTCTGCATTTATCTTCATCCGCACTGCAAGCCCACCGTGCCGTGAATGCACTCCGTAACACACAGAAAAGTTGGCTCACTCCGTTCCTTCTTGGTGGGTGCCGCCTGGCCTCCTGAATGAATAAGCTACACGAAACAAGAAGAGCCCCTGCACATTCTTGAGGACCCTAAAGGGAACAACCTCATCCTTGCCACTCCAAACAGAGAAGAAGGAGGGGAGAAAGTTTCCTCATTGCCTACATCAAAGTGGGGAGCATTTCCCTAGGCAAATCCCCCGTAGAGCAAGCTGGAATGGTCCAAGGCTCTTCACTGAGGGGGATACACCATGGCCTTGGGATTCTGAGAGGCTACCACCGCTTCTAAGCTGCAAAGACCGGGACAAGTCATTTAACCCTCCTGAGCTCCATGACCTCTAACATAAATGGAAAGCCATATTTTCTTGTAGCATAGTCACCTTACAAAGGAAATGAGACAGCATGTTCCATTCCAGCACTCCCCCTCTTCTCTCTGGCTTCCAGTTTGGTCGTGACCTGCTGGGGTTGACTTTGTGAGTGTCTTCTCAGTATAAGGAACCCTCGAGGCATCCTGGACATGGACACAGACCTCGGTCCACAGCACTTCGGTGGGTGAGGAACGCACTCCCGAAGCAGGGTGGCCTGGGTTCAAGTCTTCTTTCTGCCCCTTGGTTTCTTAGTGCTTTAAGGAAGCCCTAGGCTTGATAGAGTTGATGGGATTTTATGAGCACTGAAATAAACAATCCATGTGGAACTGATAGCAAGTAACTTAAATAAGTGTTACTGTATACATGAGTCCTTAGAGTTAAGGTTAGAGTTAGGGTTAGGGTTAGGGTTAAGGTTAGCATTAGGGTTTAGAGGTTAGGGTTAGGGTTTAGGGTTAGAGTTAGGGTTAGATAGGGTTAGGGTTAGGGTTTAAGGTTAGGGTTAGAGTTAGATAGGGTTAGGGTTAGCATTAGGGTTAACGTTTTGGTTAGGGTTAGTGTTAGGGTTAGATAGGTTAGGGTTAGGGTTAGGGCTTGATAGAGTTAGTGTTAGGGTTAGATAGGGTTAGGGTTAAGAGTTAGGGTTAGGGTTAGGGCTAGATAGGGCTAGGGTTAGGATTAGGGTTAGGGTTTAGGTTTGGGGTTAGGGCTAGGTAAGCTTAGGGTTAGGGTTTAGGGTTGGGGTTAGGTTTAGATAGGGCTAGGGTTAGGATAGGGGTTAGGGTTAGGGTTAGGGTTAGATTAGCTTTGAAGCCTCACGGTGCAGGAGAATTTACTCTGTTTCCTTCCACCTAAAAGAGAAGACGGTGTCCACAGTGCCTGTGGGTAGTCTCTGTGTTCCTTGTTTCTCAACATTGAGCAGTGAGCGAGGCAGTCATTACCGCTCCTATTTTGCCAAGGAGGAAATGGAAGCGCGGCAAAGTTCAACAGCATTTCCAAGGTCACAGCGCCGGCTGGCGAGAGCACCAATCCTTCTGACATGTAGCCCAAGGAGCTACCGGGGCCCCCCGCCTCTGAGGGTGAAAATGAAGTCAGGCCTTCCCTGTGGGCTGGAGGTAAGACCATTTCCTTTGAGATCTTTAATAAAAACCATTTGTTTGTTTCAGTGGCCCGCGAAGCTTTTCACCTTCTCTGCCTGCCACTTGCCTGTTAGCAAGAAAAGGACGTCCGCTCAGTTCTTCTTTGAGATTCTGAGCATCAAATGGAATCACTCTCTGAGGTCAATCCAAATGATTATTCGAGGGACTCAATTTCCTTTAGACAAGGCACATTGTCAGTTCAATCTACTGTGGAATTTGTAGCATTAATGAATTGAAGTATACTTTAGGGATTTCTCCCAGATGCTTATTTTAATTTAAGCTCTAGGGGTTTAACTTTCCAAAATACTCAATTTTGTTCATTATGAAAACTAATAACTGGCTTATTTCGCTGCTAATTTGGGTACGAAGGTTAATTATCTATAGTGGAGTGGGCTCCAGCTAATCTAAGTCTACCTGAACACGGCACTGTGGCTAATTGATTCCCCCATGCACTGAGCAATGGGTATTTCTTTGTAAGATATAAAAAGCTCCACTTAAGTAGATCCCTTTTTGTCTCTTTGTCAAAGGAGCAGTTTTTCTGCAAGAGGGCAGGAAATCTGTCCCCTTTGCAGGATACCAGGGGCCGCCATCAATTATGGCTGGGAGAGCCCCCCCCCCTCAGTTTCACCTCTGCAGCTCCCTTCTCCTCTATGGGGCGCTCAGGCATCCCCTCCTCCCATCCCATGGCGCTTTGGGTGTGAGCCGAGGGAACGTGTAGAGATGGAATCTCACTGACACCATGGCAATCACGCTGGAACACCACCAATAATATCAGAACAGCCCGCCACCCATAATATCAACAACAATAAGCAAAGCCGTAAAACCAAGCTCTCTTTAGGTCTTGGAAGTGTAAAATTTCCACACTCAGGGCTGGCATTGTGGTGTAGCTGGTGAAGCTGCCACCTGCAAAGTCAGCATCCCATAGGAGCGCCAGTTCATGTCCTGGCTGCTCCACTTCCAATCCAACTCCCTGCTAATGCACCTGGGAAAGCAGCAGAAGATGGCCCAAGGGCTTGGGCCCTTGCACCCATATGGGAGATCTGGAAGAAGTCCTGGCTTCAGCCTGGCACAGCCCTGGCTCTTGTGGCCATCTGGGGAGTGCACCAGTGGATGGAAGATCTCTCTCTCTCTCTGCCCCCTCCCCCCATAACTCTTTCAAATAAATAAATAAATTTTTAAAAAATTTTTCCACATGCATTCCTTGCAGCTTCCCACGAGTCCTGGGAGCCACCTCATGCACTCTTTAGCAGGTGGAGAAACTGAGATCCAGAGAGATTCAGATGCTCACAACAAGCAGGTGTGGAGAAGGGAACAGAGCACGGGTTTCCCTGTTCCCAGTTTTGCGCTCTTACTACTTTGCCATAGCACCTCTGTCACTCACTCACACACACATGGTGAGGGGAATCGTCCATCCCTTGGTTCACCCTCTAGAGAGTCGTAATGGCTAGGGCTGAGCCAGGTGGAAGTCAGGAACCAGGAGCTTCATCTCCAGATGATACTTGGGCAGGGACCCAAACACTTGAGCCATCTTCAACTGCTTTCCCCAAGTGCATTATCAGGGAGCTGGATTGGAATTGGAGCAGCCGGAACACAAACCAGCACCTATGTGGGTCGCCAGTACACACACTGTTTCTTGCATGCTAAAAAATCCCATTTATCTGCAGGAAGTAAAATGGACTAATACCGCCCATAGGATTCCAGAGAACACTCTGTCATTTGATATATCTCTGCCTATAAGGCCAGTCCTCCTTCCCCTCCCCCTCCCCCTCCCTCTCCCCTCCCCCTCCCCTCCCCTCCCCCTCTCCCTCTCTCTCTCTTTCTGCTGGTTCCTCTCTGAGCATAGGAGGCCAAGAGTCTGGGTGTAATCAACGCTTGCTTCCTCTCCGCTCCAAGAACTAAAGCCAGATTTGGCCTTGAACTTGCTGTGCACACACGTGAGCCTTTGATGCTAGGGTTCCCCTTCCACCCCTGATGTATTTAAAAATTACTTTCTAAACCAACTTGAAGCAGCTCAGAATTAATTTAAACTCCTCCAAAACTGAATTTGTCAATGTCCACCATTATAATTTGTTACGTTGCCTTATAACCTGCTACAGAGCCGCAGCAGTGTCAGAACTCCGATGATAGAGTGTGGTTTCCATGTACCATATATCATAAGAGCAGTTTGCACTTGCATGATAGATGGAGCCGGCCTGGGAAGAATTTAAAAAGAGACCTAAATTTCTAGAAATTTTTTTTATTCCCTTTAAGTGGTTAAAGGCGTCACCCCCGAGAGATTACCGAGAGTCTAAATCATTTTTTCTCTTCTTTGCTCTCTGTCAAACAGAGGCCTGCGAAGGCAATTAACCCAGCATGTTGGCAGAATTGCTGTCGCCGAGGCATAATTTGCTTTTGCTATGGCCTTATAGCTCTGGCCGTGACATTGACCTCTCAGTTGGGAAGGAGGAAATGAGCCTGCTTTTGCTCAAAGGTGTCCACAATTAGGTGCAACTGTGCTTCCTCTACCCCTTTGAGTGGCAGGTCCTTGGTAAGGTTTGTCCCTGAGAGAAGGGAAGGAAGTTACCCGCAGTCTTTCCCCACCATGACCCGGATGTATCCAGGAGGCCAATGCCCACCAGGCAACCTGTTGACTCCAGCTTAGCAACTCCCAGCCAAGACTCTGCACCCATGGAGATAAATCGTGGTACTCTGGGAGACTAAATAAAGTGCCCCTTACTTTTGAGATAAAATACTTTTGTAGAAAGTGAGATACACCCTCTCCAACAAGCAGCAAATGCAATGGATCCACAGGTACAGATGACATATACCATTATCCTGGCCCTTCCAAGAAGCCAAGGGTCCTGTCACTGAGTGAGCTCAACAGCCCAGCCTTCTCACTTTATGGAAGAAGAAACTCAAGCCCACTGACTCAGGTTAGGTCAACAGCTAGACTCACAAAGGGGTCCCCAGGCTCTGGCCTGGTGGCACAGTGTGTTAGGCTGCCTCTTGCGAGGCCAGTCTCTCCTATAGGAAAGCCAGTTTGAGTCCTGGCTACTCCGGTTCCAATCCAGTTTCCTGCTAATGCACCTAAGAAGGCAGAGAACGGTTCAAGTGCTTGAGCCCCTGCCACCCATGTGGCAGACCCAGATGGAGTTTTTGGCCTCTGGCTTTGGCCTGGCACAGACCTGGTTATTGCAACCATTTGTGGAGTGAATTAGCAGATTGAAAATCAATCTCTCTCTCGCTCTCTCTCTCCCTCTCACTCAGCTTTTCAAAAGAATATATCAATTATCTTTTAAAAGACCAAAGAACCCCTCTGGTGCCATATGTTTTACGCTCTAAACAACAGGTCTTCATGTAACTGCCATCCTGATGTGTCCTGGTGAATCCTGGTGAATTGTGAACTCGACTGTGGGTAATTTTTCTTTCTAAAAAACTATGGATTGGGGGCCCACGCTGTGGCACAGTGGGTTAAAGCCCCTCCTGCAGTGCCAGCATCCCTTATGGGTGCCAGTTCATATCCCGGCTGCTCCACTTCTGATCCAGCTCTCTGCTATGGCCTGGGAAAGCAGTAGAAGATGGCCCAAGTTCTTGGGACTCTGCACCTGCATGGGAGACCTGGAAGAAGCTCCTGGCTCCTGGCTTCAGATCAGCGCAGCTCCAGCCATTGCAGCCATCTGGGGGAGCGAACCAGCGGATGGAAGACTTCTCTCTCTCTCTCTCTCTGCCTCTCCTTCTCTCTCTGTGTTACTCTACCTTTAAATAAATAAGTAAATTTTTTATAAAAACTATGGATCAAAGTAGCAGTCTTGGATGACGTGTCCTCTCTGAAGCCGTCTTACTGGGCTTTCTTGAGTGAAAGAGAAAGAAGGAGCTGTGATGACTGCCTTGAGACTCGTAGCTACACCCTTGGGACGTGAATTCATACCCAAGTGTAACTGGCTTATGTGAGATCCTAATGGAATCCGAAGTGGGAGCCTGGATCTGCCAACACCCTGGGAAGGATAAGACTGTGACTGGGGCCGCCGAGGACAATGTCATGACTTCAGTAGAATGATCACCCTTTCTTCACTGCTGTGTCCCTGGAGCCCATCTCTGGTTGTGCATAAACACAAGCATGCATATGTAAATTAGGGGGGGCGTTGCTCAAGGCAAGCCCAACCACTTATTCACAGAGACCTGCTGAGTTCTTCAGTTCTGCCCTAAGGCGGGGCTCCGGGTCATGGTTAGACCCAAGGACATGAATGGATGTGTGCCAGCCTCCTGCTCACATGGCCTCGCTGTAGCTCTCACTCCCAGACCACTGCTCCTCCCAAACAGACCAAAGGATGATGGGATGCCTTCGGATGGGATGATGGGATGACGGTGATGGGATACCTTCAAATGGCCCTCTGCTCCGGCCACGTCCCTGCCGTGGCTCCAGTGTGTCATCACCATGACGTTGCATCTGTCAGCGAGGACCCCAGAGCCGTGCCCGTGTTTGGTCTTGCTCAGACATAATAGCTCTTGTGTCTGCCCTGGCACCTGGCCCCTGCTGCAGGAAGGGAGATGGTGTGGGAAGGAGGACTACGACCCCATGGGAAACGTCTTCCACGAATGACCTTGACTGCTCAAACTCCACGTCTCGTGCTGATATCAGTGCTGTGAGCTCATCAGTACTGCCCAGCTCAGCACAGACCTGTACACAAGTTGACGAAATGCCGAGTCTCCTGTTTACCGAATACAAAACGTCCATATCCTTCAAGGGTGGTATCTTATGGCTTAACTCTGTCTAAGCTTCAGGATGGAAGCTCGGGGTATCCTTGCAGCTTGCACATCACTGACCACCATGGCCCCACGGAGGGCAGCCCAAGGAAGAAGAAGACACTGCTAGAAGATTGGCTAACTCCGCCGCGGATGATAAATACACTGTGCCCAGACAAACCAACTTGAATTAATCGTGGCTGCCCTGCTTCCTAGCAACTACTACACAATTTACTCTTGCTGTGGGCTCCTTTAAAAATGGAAATACAGAGCGCAAACACTGGGGAAAATATCATTTAATGAAGAATCAAAATTTAATCTAAAACGCAAGGAAGAACTTCAAACACCCAAGCTTTAAGAACCAGACATGAGAGGATTTTTAATAATCAAGAAATCAGATCTATCCATCCCAGGTTTACTGGCCCTGCTAATCATTCCAAATCACATTTTATCAAGATGAAACCTAACCTATGATTTAGTCCATGTTCTCAAAGCACACCTCTAAGGGTATGGAAGCAACCGAGCTGTCTTTTCATCCATTTCTCCCAAACCAAATCATTGTGTTTATTAAAATGAGACCGGATTCCACTAGATTTACTAATCAAAGTCTTATACATGAACAGGGGCAGCAAAAAGGTGGGGTGGGAGGAGCCAGTTCAGCCCTGTTGTCTGGCTTTGCTTTGTCTCAGTTTCCAAGGCTGTAAGGAGAAAACCCCCAGGGTGGTTCCCCAGGAACCCCCTGAATAGAGAGTTTATTTGAATCCTGCACACGATGCCATCTGCAGATTTCCTGCTGTGGGTTTTCAAAGGGAAATTGTCCTCCCTCTCCCTTCCCAAGACACATGGGTGATTAGTGCTCTGGAAACTCCCTGGGGATGGGAGGGGAGGAGAGAAAACCCCAAGACCTAGAAAACCCATTCAGCAGCTTCTTCACTCCTCTGCCCCCAGCATCCACCTGTGCTATCTGATGTTGGGGAGGAGATGATGGGATGCCACTGGGAACAAAGAGAAGACTCTCCCGAATTCTCCACCTCTTATTGTTTTGGCCATTGCCAAATGACTGGATTTAAAAGCCCACATGAGGGTGGGTTAGTGTCAAGTGTTTGGCTTAGCAGCTAAGACAATGGTTGGGACACCTGTATCACATCTCAGAGTGTTTGGATTCTAATCCCAGCTCTGGTTTCAATACCAGCTTCCAGCAAATGAGCCATCTGGGAGGCAGTATTGACGTCCTTCAAGTACTTGTATCCTTGCTACCCACATAGGAGACTGAATTGAATTCTTTAGTTTCAGCTTCCATTCTACCAGCACCAGCATTTGGAGAGTGAGACAGTAGATAGGAGTGCGTGCTCTCTCTCTCTCTGTCTCTCTCTATCTCTGCCTTTCAAAATACAAGTTTATGAAAATTGAAGTTAAAAGACAAACTTATTTTGGTTCAAACAATTATTGAACTCCATGCATAGTTTTTCTTTTAGGTAGGAAATCAGAAATGAGCTTATGTGTGTGTGACAAAGGCCTAAGGATTTGACATCTGGCTCTAGCATCCTCATCTCAAAGTCATCCCGACAAACTTCCAGGTGCAACCCAGTATCTGCACTTCAAATGTCCCGTGGGATCCTTCCAGGGAGTCCTGCCCCTTCTACCCGATAACCATCCTTCCTCTAAGGCTCCTCTAAGGTGTGGCGACGCCAGCCAGGCTTCCCCTGCCTGATAACTTCAGAGGGAAAACTCAGAAAGGAACTTTTCATATTTACATCCAAAAAGTCCTTTGTTCCAGGAGAAGAGGGGAAGCAAGGCCCATCCCCTTAAAACCCCCAGCCTCAACCGGACTGCGTGCTCAGCCCTTGGCCTCTCTGCTGAGCCGCCCACCTGGCCTGGTGGTATTCTCCACTCAACCACGTAACATCGCTCTTCCCCCAGTCCGAGTGACTGGGCACTCTCTCTCAGGTTCTGTCTGGAGAGGTGCCCATTGTTCTTACGGATGTCCCTACCCTAATAAACCTTGCTATGTTGCTTTCCACTATTCTCTGTCTCACACCTGAATTATTTTTTGTAGGAAGACAAGAACCCTTTGCTTCTCCTGTAACATTTCCATAATATCCATGACTGTTCAAAAGCCCTCTTGTATGCATAGATTTCAATTATTTTGCATCCAACTAGACTCCTATGTTAATTCCACACTTCGGCAATGTTTTGAAGCTCCCTTGTTTATATAAACAGGGAAACAAGTGCAAGTTCAAGGGGTGGGAAGTACCCTTAGATAGGGTGGCTTCCTTAGGGAGGACTCGGCAAACTGCCTCCCTGAGCAGGTTCTAGAAGTAAAGGAGGAAGAATAAGTCATCAGTTAGCTGGGGACGCAGGAAGTCGTGGCTGTCCTGTCCCAGGCAGAGCCCAGAGAAGAAGCAAGACTCTAGCAAACCAAATGGGTCTATGAGAACCTCATGGTTTTCCCACCCATAAGAGCAGTTTATGTGAGGAATGCAGCAGAAAATGATTGAGAGAGCCCTAAGAGGCTGGCTAGGACAGAGTTATCACAGCGGAGCTGCCACTGCTGTCCCTGGGCTCTCTCTCTTGCAAGCTTGGACTGCAGCTGTCATCTTGGGACCTGGGTTTCAGAAGGGCTCTCCCCATCCCCTCACTGATAGGAGTGACTGGCTGTGCCTCAGTGTTTCCTACAATGGGATTTACGCTCAAGACTTGCCTTGCTTCTGGGAGTCTAGAACTTTCTAGAACTGGGAGTCTAGAACGTTCTAGGCAGAGAGTTCTTACATAACCAGCCCCCCATAAACATCCGGGACATTGAGTCTCTGAGGAGCGTCCCTGGTGGGCAGCACTTCTTACATGCTGTCACCACACATGGCTGTAGGAATGGAGCGTGTCCTCTGTGACTTCCCTGGGAGAGGAGTCTCAGAAACTTGAACCAGGCTTCCTTGGACTTCGTCCCCATGTTCCTTTTCCTGGGGCGACTGTGCTGTATGTTCTTTCACTGTCATGAATCGTGGGCATGAATGCCATGACAGAATGAGGCTGGGAAGTCCTCAAAGGGAATGCTGAAGCCCAAGGCTGACCTCAACACAGAGGCCATGCAGTGGGTAAAGAAGGTACGACTTAGTGTGATCTACAAGAACCAACTCCCAATCAGATGGGAAGATGGAATGATGCTTCAGAGGCCACCAGTCCATACAGACAACAAACAAGACCCCCACCACCACCAGGATTGGCACCACCAAGCCCCCTCCCCTGCCAGCCCAGAACCGAGTAGGTAGATCATGAATTAAATCACATAGAATCCCTGCCTCTTGGCAGAATAAATTCGTGAGTGATATGACTTTGTTTTAGAATTAATTTCTATTTCCATCAGTCCAAAGGTGGTTTTCACTACATGTAGGCTCTCTAAGGAGAAAATTGAAATCATACAGGACTAAGGGGAGGCAGTAACATAAAGGTGTAGCTCAGAGCAGCCTTCCAGCTTCCATTCCTCTTCCTAAACATGGCAGCTTCCCCTTCCAGGACAGCCTGGAGAAGACATTAGTAGAAGCAAGTAAGTCCCACCACATGGTAAAAGCATTCCCTTAAAGAGTTCCTTTGTGGAAAGTGTCCCGAGATGTAAAATTCATATATTAATGGCTGATTTATATCCTGACTACATTGTAAATGCTGAAGGGTAAGACCATCGTCCGTTGGGTCCTATTTCTCCGAATCAGCAGGTTGGGCCTCCAACCCAGTGTTCCCCGTGTGACAAGGTCCCTCTGAGATGTATGAGAGGAGGTGTGGTAGTTCCTGGGGTCAACCTCAAAGGTGAAACTTTCAGCATTCAGATCTGTTATTTATGAATGAATCTAAACCTTCATTGAAGTCCCTTTCTCTACATTCAACCTCTGACGTAGTCATATTTCTCAGAAGACATTTGGAAGTGAAGGCAATTTGGACTTCTGTAGAAAATTCTTCCTCAAGTCAATCCATTGAGCGTTTCCCCCAGAACCCAAACCTTAGTTGGAGCTTTCTTCTTTCTTGAGTGTAGACCCTCTATCAGCTCCCACCCCTGCCCTACCTCCAGCCACTCCAACAGAACATCTGATACCGAAGCAGGAAAAAGCAATATTGGAAATAATGATCTCTGCCTACTTTTTCTCACCAGAGTGCCCATTGAACCCGACATCCCAATTTAATTGCTGTGAGAACCTTTTCCACCATAAAAGCTTCATTCATCTCAACAAGGCCTCGACGCTCTCTGCCTGAACTTTGTTCATTCCACTCTTTAATGTGAACAGGGCACTTTTATTTTCTATTCCTCTGAATGCTTTATTTTAATTACCAGAGGAATGTTTTTGTAGATGAAAGGAAATGGGAGACCAGGCTACAGCCTCCATCTGATTCAGTAGCATCGAACGCAAGGAGCCCACTTAACACTAAACACAGTGCAAAGTGCTACGTTTGTTGTGAACGGAGCATGTGTCTCTGAAGAGAGGGATATTCTAACACAGAGGACAAAGCATAGTCAGAGCTTCACACTTTGGGAAGTGCTCTTCGGGTCATGGTCTTAGCCCTGTGAAAAGCGGGGGTCAGTAGAATTGTGGTTATTTCACAGAGAACAAGTTAAGCACTCAGGGGACATTCATAGCCAATCTTATTCTCTGGTCATGATGTCATGATGCTATACAGACATGTAAAACACACACACACACACACACACACACGTGCGTGTAGAACAGATGAAATCTGAATAAGGCTGGCAGGCTGTTCCAATGTCAATTTCCTTTGGATTTGTGTCATGGTCACGTGAGATGTTACTACCAGAGGAGATTTGGTGTGACATTATCAATAGCCCCCTGCACCATGTTCTGCAACCTTATGTGAATCTATAATTATGTCTAAGTAACAACCCCCTACCAAAAAAAAAAAAAAACCTTGATTTTTGCTGAACCTATTTTCTCAAATTCCTTTATTCTTCATCAGACTGTTTAATTTTGCTCTTACAAGAATAAGAGATTCAATCGTCACTTACACGCACACACAGTGAGGTACTGCTCCCCTACACAAGGGAAATAATGGCATATATTTAGCTTCTGTTATTTTTCACTCATAGCTTCTAAAATTACTATCGCAATGGACTTCCATCATGAAACCAAATAATGAATTATGTGAAAGAATTGGGGGAAGGAGTAACATCTTCTAGAATTTAGTACAGCGAACTATAAATGTGGCATTGAGTGACATGTCCTAGCATTTAGTACAGTTAACTGTAAATGTAGCATTGAGTAACAAGCCACACATGACTCACTGTGGAAGGGCCACCAGCAGGGCTTAGGTAGAACAAAGTCATCCCTAGAGAGTCCGTCACCTGTTTAGATCCACATGGGCCACAACACGCCTACAATATTGTTCTCTTCAATTTGGATTTGGGGCACTATAGTTGGAGGACATCAAATAGCAGAAGTTGAAACCAAGGAGGATGACAGATCTCTCTCCATTGATAAAACATGAAGAAAGGTCCAATTCAGAGAACATAGAGATCTACAGGAAGCTTCAGAGCTGTCTTCTCATATTCCATGGGCCAGGAGAAATGAGACTGAGCCAACCTGTTAGAAATGAAAGCTGAGACCAGTGATAGGCATTAGATGATGGATCACTGGACTGCAGACAAGGCAGACCTAGAATCTCATCCAGACTAGCCTGCTTCAACTATATTCTCTTCTGCATGGCTTCAACTCCCCAACATCCTTGTCTCTCTTTCGGGATACAAATGGTTTTGCCAGGGGGTTCTTATTAATGAGTTATCGAACAAGGATAAAGCCCAGGCTATTCTTTCCTCTTCGTGCTTTGTGCAGATTGGTTCAGAAACCAGCTGGCACCTCTGAAAGGAGACAGAAAGTCCCTAAAAGAAGGGAACACCCAACCATAAAGCTTAAGGGAACATGCATGTGAGGTGTAGCAAGGTAGGCCTCAGCCTATGTGTGTGGGAGGGGTTAAAGAAAAGGAGAATTTTTGTGGGGGTGATCGAGGGAAGAAATATCGAAGTAAACCTCAGAACCAGACCGCATTTGCATATCAACCTTTTAACCTAGCTAAGTGGGTTCCAGGCCGCTCCTGGGGGCAGGGTAGGAGCTTCATCCCTTCTCTGCAGATCTAACAACACTGTGCTGATGAACTTCTGGGAGGAAGTTCATGACTCCCACACCCAGGAAGCCCTCCACCCAGCACCAATCCAGAAGGCAGGAGGAGAAGAAATGGCAGGCCCATACCCCTGTCTGTGACAACTCCAGTCTGAAGGCGGACTGGGCTCTCAGCTCCATCCTGAGGTGCTCACCAGGTCCGTTAGATGTGTTCTCTTCATTCAGCCTTGCTACAGCACTGACCACTACTCTCCGTCTCATGTCTGAAGTTCTCTTCTGCTGTGAAGACAAGAATGTCTGCTCAGGGGTCTGCAGTAGCGTGTTGAGGGAGGGGAGTTGGGAGGAAGAAGCCCACTCAACACGAAGGATCCACAAAGCTTTGTCTTCAAAGTCTCATTTGCAGGCAACAGGGACTTCAACCAAAATGCCTACCTGTCCACAATGTTGCTCCAAAGAACCCTTTCTTTCTTTTTTTAAAGATTTATTTAATTTATTTGAAAGACAGAGTTACAGAGAGAGGTAGAGACAGAGACAGACAGAGAGAGAGGTCTTCCATCCACTGGTTCACTCCCCAGTTGGCCACAGTAGCCAGAGCTGCGCTGATCCGAAGCCAGGAGCCAGGAGCTTACTCCAGGTCTCCCATGCGGGTGCAGGGACCCAAGGACTTGGGGCATCTTCTACTGCTTTCCCAGGCCACAGCAGACAGCTGGATCAGAAAAGGAGCAGCCAGGACTAGAACTGGCACCCATATGGGATGCTAGCGCTTCAGGCCAGGGCTTTAACCTGCTGCACCACAGCACCGGCCTCAAGAACCCTTTCAACACACACACACACACACACACACACACAGAGGAATGTATGCAATGAATGAAATCTATATAATGTCTCTGGTAGCTCTAATGTCACTTTCCTGGTTGTGATACTGAATTACAGTCATGCAAGACATTACCGCTATAGGAAGCTGGGTGAAAAGTATTCAAGATCTCTCTGTAGTACTTCTTTTTTTTTTAAGATTTATTTATTTATTTGACAGGCAGAGTTACAGAGAGAGAAAGAAGAGAGAGAGAGATCTTCCATTTGCTGGTTCACTCCCCAAATGGCAAGAGATAGGCCAATCTGAAGCCAGGAGCCAGGAGCTTCTTCCAGGTCTCCCACATGGGGTTCAGGGGCCCAAGGACTTGGGCCATCTTCTACTGCTTTCCCAGGCCACAGCAGAGAGCTGGATTGGAAGTGGAGCAGCCAGGACACCAACCGGAGTCCATATGGGAAGCTGGCTTCACAGGCGGAAGCTTAGCCTACTATGCCACAGGGCCGGCCCCTCTGCTGCTTCTTGTAACTTCCTGTTCATATACAATTGTTTCACAATAACAACTAAAAAAAAATTCTTGATTTTAGTTGAATCTAATTTTGTTCATTTCTTTGCTCCTCAGCGGGATCATTCTTGATTTGGTGACCATATATAGATTCAGTGACCAATTACACACACACCTACCCAAAGTATCTGGCCCCAAGGTCAGTCATTGGATCACCCCCGGGCTGATGGCTCCTCAGCCCTGTTCTGACAAGACAGCAGGTCCCAGCCTGAAGCCTGCGCTCTCTCCTCCGATGGTAGGAAAACTGCTGAATGAGAGAAGAAGGAAGTGGGTTAAGCAGAGAAGAAAACAACAGGAAAAAGGAAGAAAGAAAGACAAAGGGGGAGAGAAAGAAGAAGGAACCCAGCATTTGTCATTCTAAAAGAGAAACATTTTACCGCCCATCTTGACTGTGTCGGGGACACTTTTGTTTTAATACTATGCCTTGCAGCGTTCAAAACAAGTGTTTACCTGTCACAAGCAACAGTTATGAGTGAGGAGCACAAAACAGAGAGAACCCGGAGCTGGCAGGCTGCCAGCCCTGCCAACGCGCTGCCTGCACCAAGCCTGTCATCCTGTTGTCTCTGCCTGGGGCAGCCACTGTCACAGGTTGCTGAGCCTGCAGGCTCAGGGGAGGCCATTAAGGGGACAGAGGACAAGCAGAACTAGGGCCTCAGAGGACACGGGGCAGTGGCTGGCCAGAGGGCAGCTCACTGGAGCCACCAGGTCCCAAGAGAGAGGAAGCCCCATAGACTTTGGTAAGGGTCTTTCTAGGGGAGCAGGTGCACACGGCTCTATGCACCTCTCACCCTTTCTGCCTTAAGCAACCATCACAAGGTAAGGAAAACAGCAAGCCGCTTACCTGCATTTATGTTCACAGTTTGTTTCCAGGAGCTGACAGTCTCATAAAAACGAACTTTTATGAAGTGTTTTGCAGCATGCTAAGAGTTTTCCTATCCATCTGTGCTCATTTAATCTGCACAATATTCTCTAGAGGTAAACTCAGAAAATACGATCAACCTCATTTTGAGGAAATTTGGTAAGGTCCTCTGCCTCTGAGCTTCAAACTCTGACCTTTATTTTAAAGATTTATTTATTTATTTGAAAGGCAGTGTTACGGACAGGCAGAGGCAGAGAGAGAGAGAGAGCAAGCAAGAGAGAGGTCTTCCCTCTGCTAGTTCACTCCCCAGGTGGCCACAACATCCAGAGATGGGCTGATCCGAAGCCAGGAGCCAGGAGATTCTTCAGGGTTTCCCATGTGGGTGCAGGGGCCCAAGGACTTGGGTCATCCTCCACTGCTTTCCCAGGAGCATTAGCAGGGAGCTGGAATTTTAAATTTTTTTAAGATTTATTTATTTTTATTTGAAAGTCAGAGTTACACAGAGAGAGAGAGAGGTCTTCCATCCGATGGTTCACTCCCCAGATGGCTGCAATGGCCAGAGCTGCGCTGATCCTAAGCCAGGAGCCAGGAGCTTACTCCAGGTCTCCCATGCGGGTGCAGGGGCCCAAGGACTTGGGTCATCCTCTACTGCTTTCCCAGGCCATAGCAGAGAGCTGGATTGGATGTGCAGCAGCTGGGTCTTGAACCAGTGCCCATATGGGATGCTAGCGCTTCAGGTCAGGGCATTAACCTGCTACACCACTGCGCCGGCCCCTGGAATTTTAAATTCATTCACACTGATGCTTCTAATTCAAATTCAATCAGATAGAATTCTTTCCTCTTTATTTTTTCACCCAAGATTTATTTATTTATTTATTTATTTGAGATCAGAGTGACTGAGAGAGAGAGAGAGAGAGAGAGACGAGACTGGGGGTGGGGAAGAAGACAACTTCTAAAGACTGGAGCCTGGAACTCCATTCTGGTCTCCCAAGGACTTGGGCCATCCTCCACCGTTTTCCCAGTCCACAGCAGAGAGCTGGATCAGAAGTGTAGCAACCAGGACTCGAACCGGTGCCCAGATGGGATGCTGGCACCACAGGTGGTGGCTTTACCAGCTAAGCCACAGCACCGGCCCCAAATTCTAACTTTCATAAGCAACTCACAAACCACAGTCCCAACAGTGCAGAAGAATCTCTTTGAGTTACTTGTTTTAAATACTGATTTCCTGTCCTTACCTCCAGGATCCTAGATTCAGTTGACCCGGGCGGGGGTACAGGGATCAACATTTTTGATCCTTCAGGAAGCTGAATGACAGCCAGGTGATTTTTTTTTTAAAGATTTTTTAAATTTATTTGAGAGGTAGAGTTACAGTGAGAGGGAGAGACAGAGAGAAAAGTCTTCCTTCCATTGGTTCACTCCCCAAATGGCTGCAACGGCTGGAGCTGTGCTGATCTGAAGCCAGGAGCCAGGTGTTTCTTCTGGGTCTCCCACACAGGCTCAGGGGCCCAAGCACTTGGGCCATCTTCTACTGCTTTCCCAGGCCATAGCAGAGAGCTGGATCGGAAGAGGGGTAGCCAGGACTAGAACCGGCGCCCAAATGGGATACCAATGTCGCAGACAGAGGATTAACCTACTGCGCCATGGCACTGGCCCCAGACAGGTGATTCTGAAACAGGTGGTCAGGGAGGCATCATCAGAAAAACAGTGTCCCTAGAACCTGGGGGACAAAGGTGAACCACCTGCCTCCCAGCCTCACTCTCTGAATTTGCTATCCAAGTGGCGCTGTTGGACACAGTAGCAGGTAACCCCACATGGCTATTGAACACACTTGAAATGAGGCTGGTGGCAAATGGAAAACTGGTATTTGGATATTTGAGGTTAAATCAAATAGATGGTGAAAATCCCACCCTTTAATTAATTAACTTATTTTAGTTTTTCAACTAATTAACTTCCTTGAGAGAGAGAAAGAGACCAACAAACGGAGCTACCATCCATTGCTTCACTTCCCAAATGTCCACAATGGTGTTGGTTGTACCAGGCCAAAGCCAGGGACTGGGAACCCAACCCGGATCTTCTTATTGGCAGCCAGGACTCAACTTTCGCCCACACTGCTGTCTGCATTAGCAGAAAGCTGGACTGGAGAGAAGAGCCAGAACTCCAACTCGGACACTCCAATGCACAGGACGCAGGCGTCTCTGCTGGTCTCTTAACTGCAGTCCTGGATGCTGGCCTGTCTTTTTCACTTTTAAAATGTGGTTACTACATGATGAAAATGACTCAGGTATGCATTCTTTTTCTACCAGACACTCCAGATCTACAGGAATCCAATAAGGCTATGGAAAGCAGATCAGCACGTTATGATGAGGGGGGTCCAGTAGTCCCAGAAACAAGCAAGGAGGCGTTTCTGCTCTGCCTAGTCTGGTCTCAGGGATGAGCCAGAGGTATCGCTAGAACAGAGACTGCAGCCACTCACAGTGCATTCAAGGCAGTCACCAAACCCCTCAGTGTTAGTCTGCAGGGAGCGGAAATAAAGCAGGAATGGCAGGTGCGGGCCCATCACCATGGCCTTGAAAGCCGTGCCAAGAGGGCCGAAGATGATCTTGAGCAAAACAGACAGTCACCAAGGGCAGGGAAGAGAAAAGCACCAAGGTCAAAATAGATGTTGAAATCATTCACTCTGGCTGCAGGGGGAAGGATGGGCTCTGGAGGCAATGAAATTTACATCAGAAACCCAGCTCCTTAGTGACAACAATAGACCAAATAGCAGTAATAAAAGCCTAAATTAGAGAAATGACTGGGAACTCGAGAGTAAGCCATAGAATCAAGACATCCAAGAGACGCTTAAGAGATCGGAATTGGCAGAGCTTGGGAGACTTGCCTTAGATCCAAAGACAGAAATAGATTGAAAGTGAAAGGCTAGGAAAGGATGTTCCACACAGTTACCAAAAGAGAGCGAGCGTGGCTATATTAACATCAGACAGAATAGACTTGAAGTCAAAAAAAAAAAGTTTACAGGAGGCCAAGAAGGACATTTGATATCAGTGAAAGGTTCGATACAGCAAGAAGATATAGAGACTGTAAACATGAATGCATGGCATAACGGGCCATAAAAATATATGAAGTGAAAACTGAGAGAATTGAAGGGAAAAATAAATGGTTCTCTGAAAATAGTTGGATTCTTCAACACCCTATTCTCAACAGTGGGTAGTACAGCCAGACAGAAGATAAAGAAGGAAACAAATAACAAAATAAACTGACTCAACATAACAGGCATACACACAACTCTACTCAACAGTGAAATACACATTTTCCTTAAGTTGATATGAGGCGTGTCTCAGAATAGACCATGTGGGACCACAAATGAACCGAGATGTAGTATATATATTTAGTGATTTTTTTTAAGATTTATATTATTCATTTGAAAGGCAGAGTGACTGAGAGAGAAGGAGAGGCAGAGAGAGAAAGAAAGAAAGAGAGAGAGAGAGAGAGAGAGAGAATCTTCCACTCACTGGTTCACTCCCCCAATGTTAGGAATGCCTGGGGCTGGGTCAGGCCAAAGTCAGGAGCCAGGAATACCATCTGGGTCTCCCAGGTGAGTGGCAGGGGCCCAAGTGTTTGGGCCATCCTCTACTGCCTTTCCAGGCACATTAGCAGGGAACTAGATTGGAAGTGAAGCAGCCAGGACTCGAACTGCTGTTCATATTGGACGCTGGCATTGCAAGCAGGGACTTAACCCAGCACCACAACGCCAGCCCCAGAGTTTCTGGTTTCTATGGCTTGCATTACAGAGGAAGAGTTCTAGTTTCCATGGAAAACAAGGAGTGATGGACAGGAGAGCAAGAGACAGAATTCATGGCTGAAGTCTTCACTCAGGGTAGCATTACTTTTAATTTTTAAAAATTTTTACTTATTTGAAAGGCAGAGATAGATGATGCATAGATAGACAGATAATTGATAGAGATGATAGATGATAGAGGTGGTAGATGATAGATAGATAATTGATAGCTGTGATAGACATGATAAATAGATGTATCATAGATGATAGGTAATTGATAGAGATGATACATGGTAGAGGTGATAGATGATAGATAATTGATAGCTATGATAAATAGATATCATAGATGATAGAAATGATAGACTAGATATATAGATGGATGATAGCTATGATTGATAGAGATGATGGATAGACAGATGGATAAGACAGAGAGATCTCTTCCACTGTTGGTCCATTCCCCTTAACCTAGCACACCACAAAAACCAACCCCCATTCAATGGAATTGAATTCCCATTCAAGGGAATTGTGACAATTGCTACAACACAGATGAATCTTAAGGACATTATGCTAATTAAATAAGCCCATCTCAGAAAGACGATTCCTGTCATTCCATTGGTCTGAGATATTGAGTAGTCAGTTTCAGAGAGAGAGAGAGAGAGAGAGAGAGTAGAATAGTGGGTGCCTTGGGCTTGGTTGAAGGGAAATTATAGAGTTTTTGCTTCTTGGGCATGGAGTTTGAGTTTTGTAAGTTGAAAACTCTTGAAGATGGTCAGTGGTGGTCTGAATGCCACTGGCCGTATATTTAAACGTGATCAAGATTATAAATTTTATGTCATATGCATTTGACTGCAATAAGAAAATTAGGAGGAAAATTAGCAGAGCTTGGAGATTCACTGAATGTGAAGGAGGAGGAGAATTCAGACTTGGGCTCGGGAAAACACAAACTCTGGAAGGCGATGGTGAACCTACACGCACGTAGGCTGCACGTAGGAGGAATGCAGGAGGATTTCCAGCAAATAGGCTCTGTGTTACATTCGTGAGATACGTGAGCTGGAAGTTCAGAGCTGAGAGCAGTGGGATTGATCTTTGCAGGGCATCTGTGTGCAGAGAGTGATCCAAACATCCAAACCAGCCGCGTGGATGGAGAACCACGGCGGGAGAACGGGACTGGAACCCAGGGCAGAATCCTGGCCACAGCAGTGTTTACTGCTGTAAGTCAGTTTAGTCTACACGTGTTGACCCACATGCACAGGACTCAACTTCTACCCCACACTTCCACCTCGGCCCGCTCTGCTGAATCGAATGCCTTTGTTCTGAACCAAGGGGCTCAGGCAAGCTCCTGGCCCCAGAGCAAGAAACCACTGCTGAACTTTTGCCTGCTGGGAAAGCGGTTTGCACGTGTGCATTGGCAGCAGCAAACACAGGAAGAACTAGACATTATGTTCCTCTGTTTCTACAACTTTGTATGCATTTGTTTGTCTTGTTGGCTGCAGCTACACGAGAAATGTACAATGTTACTGAGCCATCCTCACGTCTTTTCAAGTCTTTTAATAGAATATAAATTCTGAAGCCCAGCACCGGTTATTCAAACTCCTTGTGCATCAGCATCCTATTCCTGCCTTCAGGGATTAGCTGAATACGAGATATTTAAGGTGACTTACTCTCAAGAAAACTAGGCTTTCAATAAAATTTGCTCAAAAAAAAAAAAAAAGAATCTAGATCCCATTAAATAGCTGAATTATGGGAAATGAATGGGACTATTATTCGGTAAAGTGGCCTTAGGCTGTATCAATAAGATGATTAAAATAGTTATTGACTATTAAAAGTTCCCCCAGGCAACCCCGGACTAGCCCATGGTTCAAATCCCATCCACATGGCTGTGATTGCCAACAGTGTATTTCCATGATCTCTGCTTTAAATTGCGAGCAGGTGTGCCCCACATGCATCAAATCAGTGCCCTTATCCAGTGGTCCGCAAAGAGCTATCTTGCCTGCTTTACTCCCCCTGTGGGTACAGCAATCTGACAGCTTCCTGGAACCTGCGTGGGAGCCCTCACCAGATCTGGGCTGGCACCCTGATAGCACATTTCCAGGCTCCGGAACAATGAGAGGTCATTTTTTCTTGTCAATGATACTTTTGCATAGCAGCCAAATGAACACAGACAATAGAGTGTTTCCTGGGCCCAGCATTGTGGTGCTGTGAGTTTAGCCTCTGCCTACAGTGCCAGCATTCCACATCAGAGTGCCAGTTTGAGCCCCTGCTGCTCTGTTTCTGATCCAGCTCCCTGCTAATGCACCTGGGAAGGCAGTAGAAGATGGTTCAAGGATTCAGGCCCCTGCCACCCCACGTGGGAGACGAGAATGGAGTCCCAGGCTCTAGTCTTCAGAAGTTGTCTTCTTCCCTACCCCCAGTCCTGTCATCTTTCTCTCTTCTCTCAGTCACTCTGCCTTTCAACTAACTAAATAAATAATTCTGAGATGAAAAAATAAAGAAGAAAGAACTCTGTCTTGTTGAATTTGAATTAGAAACATCAGTGTGAATGAATTTAAAATAAAGTATGTGAGGGGTGTGTGTGTGTATGTGTGTGCGTGCGCGCGTGTCTGTGTGCTTGCCTCCCAGATAAATATAAAGTTTAAAAGAAACATGGACACTTTGATTTGATTTTCATTACTATTGCCATTTTGTTAGTTGTTGTTATTGTTGAATGAAAGGATTCTAATGCTATTACTTACCAAGGAAGTCTGATCTTGCATCAATCATTCATCTGAGCCTCAGTGTCCACACTCACCCAAAAGCATTGATAACACGCAGCAAGCAAGGCTATACAAGAGTTAAACAGGGCATGGATTTCAAAAATCCATGTCTGCAGCACGCACCCACTAATTAGCCAACTGATTCATGACTAGCTATTATCCAATCTAATATTGACAATTAATTCTCAATCATTTGTCCCTTCTCTCGGTGACAAACTTAGTGTTGCAAACAAGCTCAACAAACAAGTTCCCGTTCTCTGCTCAGCCAGGGTGACAGCCATCAGCAGCACGCAGGGACTCTTAATCTCGAGGCAGCCGCTGAGGCTTGCTTGGCCGTGGGACCGTCAGTCCAGCTCCGATCACAGCCCACACTTTCAGAGGAGAATGGCTTGCGAGCTGCCATGCTAGGCGTTGCACCCTCCTGGCTGCCCACCCTCTGGCTTTAACTCCTGCTTTGGAAAACCCCGTGGTTCAGATCTGCCTGCACAAGCATCTCCGGAGCTCAGCCCCTTGTGCTCTGCCCCAGCCCCATCTGACTCAGCCCTTTCAAAGCCTGAGTAGCACAGGGTGCCCCCTCCCCAGTCTCTGCATGGCTGCCCTCGGGGCCTGGTTCCAAAGGGCAGAACTTATGAAGATCTGTTTTCTGCCGGGGTTTGCTGTGCTTTGTGTCCTGGAAGCTCAATCCCAAATGTCATGGTGGTGAAGTGCTGGAACCTTTAAGAGGTGGAGCCCAGTAAAGAGGTCCTTGGAAAGGGATTAATGTAGTTCTTTCAGGTTCTCAGTGAGTTCCCTTGAAATGTTTCCTTTTTTTACAGACGGATTTATTTGAAAGGCAGAGTGATGGAGAAAGAGGGAGAGACAGAGACAAAGATCTCTCCCATCTGTTGGTTCATTACCCAAATGGCCCCATTGGCCAGGGTTGGGCCAGGCAAAAGCCAGGAGCCTGGAACTCCACCCGGGTCTTCCAGATAGGGGGCAGGAACCCACACAATTGGGCCATCTTCTGCAGATTTCCCAGATACATTAGCAGGGAGCTGGATCAGAAGTGGGGCACTTGGGGCCGGGGCTGTGGCATAGTTGGTAAAGCTGCTGCTTGCAGTGCCAGCATCCCATATGGGTGCTGGTTTGAGTCCTGGCTGTTCCACTTCCAATCCAGCTCCCTGCTAATGTGCCTGGGAAAGCAGCAGAAGATGGCCCAAGTGCTTGGGTCCCTACACCCACGTGGGAGACCTGGAAGAAGCTCCTGGCTCCTGGCTTCGGATAGGCACAGCTCTGGCCATTGCAACCAATTGGGGAGTGAGTCAGTGGATGGAAGACCTCTCTCTCTGCCTCTTTGTGTAACTCTGACTTTCAAATAAATACATAAATCTTTAAAAAGAAGAAGTGGGGCACCTAGGACTGGACGAGCACTCCAATAAGGGAAAGGCTCTTGATCCACTCACAAATATATTATCAGCTCCTTGCAGGTCATTTAACGATGGTCCCAGGTCATTTAACAATGCACATCAAAGGGCCAGCGGTGTTGTGGCATAGCCGGTAAAGCGGCAGCCTGCAGTGCCAGCATCCCTTGTGGACATCAGTTTGAGATCCAGCTGCTCCACTTCCAATCCAGCTCCCTGCTGCTGAGCCTAGGAAAGCAGCAGAGGATGGGCCAAATCCCTTGGCTCCTGCAACCCATGTGGAAGATCTGGAAGAGGCTCTGGGATCCCAGCCCAGGCCATTGTGGTCATGGGGGGAGTGAACCAGCAGATAGAAGATCTCTCTCTCTCTCTGTCTGTCTGTCTCTCTGTAGCTCTGCCTTTCAAATAAATAAATAATCTTTGAAATAAAAATACATGTCAAGCAACAAAGAGGTTCTGTTTTTAGAAAAGCAACTGAGCCCATAGATTTTCCAAGAGGTCACAGGAGCCTCTTTAAAAAGACCTAGATGCTGATGGATAAGAGGAACAACGAACCCTGCAGTGCTACAACCATTAAGCACACGTGTGATTTGCAGCCGGTTGCACACTCAACCAGACAGCAGCTGCAGAAAACCAGCCGCGCACACACGTCTGAAGGAGCTGCAGTCTGATTTGTTGCAAAGAATGGAAAATCAGTCACATCGCACCATTCAGACACAAGTTCACGTCCAGTTGCCCTGCCCCCCCATTGGAAGCTCTAAATGTGGGCCCAGCAGTGGTTAGGAGAGACTTCACCTTTCTTTCTTTCTTTCTTTCTTTCTTTCTTTCTTTCTTTCTTTCTTTCTTTCTTTCTTTCCTGTTTTTTCTTTTTTTTTCTTTTTTTCTTTTTGGACAGGCAGAGTTAGACAGTGAGAGAGAGAGAGAGAGAGACAGAGAGAAAGGTCTTCCTTCCGTTGGTTCACCCCCCAAATGACCGCTATGGTCGGCGTGCTGTGCCAATCCGAAGCCAAGAGCCAGGCACTTCCTCCTGGTCTCCCATGTGGGTGCAGAGCCCAAGCCCTGGGGCCATCCTCCACTGCCTTCCCAGGCCACAGCAGAGAGCTGGACTGGAAAAGGAGCAACTGGGACAGAACCGGCACCCCGACTGGGACTAGAACCTGGAATACCGGCACCGAAGGCAGAGGATGAGCCTTGTGAGCCATGGCACTGGCCAGAGACTTCACCTTTTCAAAGGTTTGTTGTGACCAATAAGCCCCTAAGCATGTCAGCATTGAATGGCTAAAATAGTGCAGCCATTGGAGGTCCTGAGGTATACCAGGCATTGGTATTACCTGGCCTGCACCGCCCAAGTCAAGTTCATCGAGACTCGGAGCATTCGGCAATTTGGAGTAAACTGGTGCAGTTGTGAAGGGATTGAGGGGGTGAAGAGAGGAGGCTAGAATTGTGATTAAAGCAAACGAATCCCAAAGAGAGACAGGAGCAAGAGGTGGGCCACACGGAGAAAGAGAGGGAAGAGAAGCTAGTAACTTCACAGGAAACAATGTAGTAGGAGGCAGTTGACAGTTTGGAGGGACTTCTGCCATTGAGCCGTGGAGAGAACTGCTAAGAATTGTAGATCCAGCTTTGCAGGTTGCACTCTAATCCCTGGTGTCACCTCGGAGCAAGCAGTTCTGCCTATGCACACGTGGCGTGATAGTTTTCCAGGCTTCCGGGGTGTTTGGCTGTAATGAAGACAGACAGGTGTCCTTGGGAGAATTCACTGGCATTATGGTTTCCAAGGTGGAAGGAAGGAGGGAGTTCAGTTATGAACCCAGAAAGAGGTCTTGGGGGTCTCTTTTGAATCACCTTCGAAGGTCCCAGCAGAGCATCTTGGATAGAGAGATGTTTGATAAACGCTGGTTCTGGAATCTTCTGGAGGTGGGTGTGAATTTTTTGCATCAGCAGCTGCAGCAACACTAATGAATATGTACTGAGTGCTTCCAGGGAGGCTGGCACTTTGCCCAGTACCAGTTGCCTGGTTCCTTCACTCTCCCATTTTTCAGCTGAGTTAAAAAAAAAAAAAAAAGCAGGGGACAGTCTTGAAACTGAAAAGCAGAAAAATAATCAAAATTTCACGTGCTGTGTTCACGTTTACACCATCTAAGGAAAAAGATAGAACAGAAGATATGAAAGGAGGGGCGGGTGCTGTGGGATAGTAGGTTAAGCCTCCACCTGCAGCACCGCCATCCCATAGGGGCACTGGTTCGAGTCCCAGCTGCTCCACCTTCCAATCCAGCTCTCTGCCATGGCCTGGGAAAGCAGTAGAAGATGGCCTAAGTCTTTGGGCCCCTGCACCCACATGGGAGACCAGGAGGAAACTCCTGGCTCCTGGCTTCAGATCGGCACAGTGCGCCTGCCATGGTGGCCATTTGGGGGGTGAACCAATGGAGGGAAGACCTTTCTCTCTGTCTCTCTCACTCTCTATAACTCTACCTGGAAACCTCAAACATGTGGTTAGCTCTGCCAAGTGTTAGCTAAAACTCTATCTTAGCTTAGCTCTTCAATTTCATCAGATGAGGTTATAATTTCCCCCTAGGTTGCTGAGATGAGAAGTTGGGGGAATTTTCCCATTCCTGTAGCAATTCTGATCAACTTTCTGTTACACAGAGTAAACTTCCAATCCAGGTCTAAGAAGTCAGGTTCATTAATTTTAATGAATAACTGGAACAGTCTGAACAAGAGCCCTTGCTAACAAGGACTTGCTAGAGTGAAATGTTATGCATCCTTGGGAGCAGGGGAAAAAAAATCATTGGAAAACTTAAAAAAAATGCATGGCATGTTAAGGCCAAATTGGGGGGAAAAACTGCTTTGGAATCTCTGGTTTTCTCAAGTCACAATTTACAATCTACATTTCAAGGTCAATTGAGCCACTTGATGGCCAATTTGGGGACAAAGAAAGAGCTACATGAGGAATTATAAATGGGCACCAGGGTTTCTGACACCAACCAGGCCCTCACGGCCACACTCGGCTGGGTCTGTAATGATCTCAGATCGTTCCAGAAAGCTTGGGTCAGAGGGTCTTTCTGAGCAGGGGCACTGTTGATTTAACACCAGCCTGGAGACATCCGTTCTGCTCATTCTGTGGGTGGAATTTGAATGTGGAGAGAAGCACTAATGAACAGTGTCGGGGAGGAAAAACCTGACCTTTCTCTGACCATCCATCCCGCTTGAGATCACTCTCCCGAGACTAGCATGAGTCGTAACTGGACAAGGTGAGACATGATGTGAACACCTGTGTTACTAAGAAGGATGGTTTGGAGGTAACTCATTCGTGGAGCCATGGGTGGTCCTCTTGGGGAAGAGATTGGTGGAAGGGGTCGGAGAAATTTATAAGCTGAACTCAGTCGGTGTGGATGGGGGTACTTCAAGTTGAACTTACGGACTAGGTGCTTGACCTTGCCATTAAGATGTCCAAGTCCCACATCAGAGTTCTGGATTTGAGTTCCAGTTCTAGCTCCTGTCTCCAGATTCCTGCTAGTGCAGATGCTGGGAGCCAGGAGTGATGGCTCCCGTCACAGAATTCCTGTCGCCTACCTGGGAGAACTGGATTGAGTCGCTGACTCAGGCATGACCACAGCAGGAATTTGGGGAGTAAGTCAGCAGAAGGGAATTCTTTCTCTCTCTCTCTCTCTCTTTCTCTCTCTCTCTCTCTCTCAAAAAATAAAAATTATTGATGTAAGATTTTTTTAAAATGGTGAATTCATTTTGGTGCAAAAAGTTTTGGAATCCGTGCATATGAGGGAAGTTCAAATGTTCACAGACATACATATCATGAAAAACTTATGTGTGGATTTCAAAATTTTCCCACACCAAAATAAATGTGCCTTTTAATTCCATTTTCCACAAAATTTTGGAAGTAGACTTGGAAGTTCAAACATGATGATTCTCACAATGGCTAAGATAAGTCACAATTGGTTGTTTTGTTTTGTTTTGTTTTGTTTGAATGGGAAAAATTAATTCATCTACTAGGCTAGACTAAATGTCTACACGGATAGTCATATCCAATTCACTTGGGATGCTACATGGAAGGCTATTCGTCTTTGTGTTTGTAGAACTGACCCTAAGATTATAAACTATTAAAATGTGGTATATATGCATGATGGAATATTAACTAACCATTAAAAAGAATGAAATACTGATATTTGCAACAAAATGGATGGAATTGGAGACCACTATTCTAAGTAAAATAAGCCAAACTGAGAAATACAAATATCGTGTTTTCTCTTATTTGTGGAAATGCTATAGAGAGACTATCATAACTGTAGGGATGTTATCACTTGGGCTATAGTTATAAATATTGCTTTACTGAATTACACCATGTACAGACAATACACCCTTTCCCACATTATAACCATTGCAATGAAGCCCTCATTTTTTGTTTTCAAGAAAGGTAGAGGGCTGGCACTGTGGTATAACAGGTTAAGCTGCCACCTGCAGTGCCACTAATTTCTGTCCCAGCAGCCCCACTTCCAACCCAGCTCCTTGCCAATGTGCCTGGGAAGGCAGCAGAAAATGATCCAAGTGCTTGGGCCCCTGCATCCATGTGGAAGACCCAGAGGAAGCTCCTGGCTGCGGTCTGGCCCAGCTCTGGCCTTTTTGGCCACTTGGGGGAGTGAACCAGTGGATGGAAGATCTCTCTCTGTCTCTCCCTCTGTCTCTCTGTCTCTCTGTCTCTCTCTCTCTGTAACTCTGTCTTTCAAATAAAAGTAAATAAATCTTTTAAAAAATAGTATGTACATACATATCATGTCTACATATGAGATGCATGTGGCAAAATGTTAAAAATGGTTAAATTTTCAAACAGAATAAGTGTAGAAATGGAAAAAAAAAAACTATTACATCCATTATGCTGGAGTATATGGAGACTCGAGTTAGATGGGGCAGTTATCAGAACCCCAGACCCCAAATCCCATTTCCAAAGATCTGAGTCGAGTGCTCATCAGAAGTTCAATTCTCTCACTGCTCCGATGGAGAGACCGAGTGGTGGCAAACGGGGATTTATCATTCACAGTATCATATTGACTTCTTGCAAAACACAGGGTAGATATGTAGTGAAAGATAATCTGGGATGATAGGGAGCCACGGCTGGGACTGAAGTCCTTGGTTACCAGTGCACAATCACCCCTACCTAAGCTGACTCATGTTTCTGTCCACATGGAGGATTCAATTTCTCCTAAATATCCCACTTGCCTGGCTAAAACACCTTACAGCCTAAATGTCGCCTAGTCCATCCCCAAAGCGCCAGCAGAACACGTGCTCCTGTGTGAAACCCCTACAGCTCCGTCCCACACTTCATCTAGGTGCATGTTCAACCACCGTACTTACACATGCCCCTAATACATTGTGACACCCTATTACTACAGCGCCTTTATGAGTTTCAAGGGAAATTACATTTTAAATTATAGCATACAAGTATAATGGAAAATCTAATTGTGGCAATGACAGTTTATTTATCAATCATTTATCATTTTGATTTATAAGGTGCCCAACTTGATTTAAAAGCAGCTAATGTTGAAAAATCTCAAGGCACCCATACAACAACATACACAGTGAAAATAACAAAGTAAATAACTCCCCTTTGCTCATCTTTTCCAGACCTGAAGCTAAAGCCGGAAGTGGAACCAGCCAGGGACCGCCTAGCTACATCTTAGAACCTCTTGATATTAGATGGTATTTATTGTAGAACCTGGCTGCTTTAAAGTGTCTGTGTTGACATGGAAGGTAGGTTCAGCCATGCTCGTATTTCTACCTCCCAAGTTCACAGAGCTTCAGAATTCAGAATGAGAAAGACCCTCCAGGAGTGAACTTATCCCCCCTCCTCCCCAGCCGCCCCATGATGGAGTCCTAAGGATTTAAGATTCACCCGGATGAGTCTGTCCATGCCGGTCATTAGCCTTGAACTCACTGTGCCGCGTGAACTCCCTGGCTAGCACACGTGTCCTTGTTCCCAAATCTTTCCTCCCTGCCACTTCTCGGGGGGCTTTGCTCTGAGATTCCGGCTCTCAATTCTCTCTGATTTGTATCTGACATCTCCTGCCATGCCTGGCCCCTGGCCCTGGCCCACCTCTCTCTCTGAGCCTGTGTTAGCCTCACTTCCCACCAACAATGTCTACCCAACACCTGACTTCCTCTTTGCCCTGTTTTTTCTTTTTTTTTTCTTCGCTGCTCCCATTCCAAGCCTTGGCAGCTCCAAATGACCTCACTGGGAAACACGGCCCCAGTTAAGGCATCAGACTTGCTGTAGTAGACTTGCTGTAGCAACTGCATCAAAAGCAGAACCTTCAAGTTCAGGCCATGGCCCCGGCGCCAGCTGTGGTGGTCACAGAGGGTCTTTCAGAGCATGGTTCCTAATTTGACGCAGCACACCTCTTTATCTGCCAGGCACGGAGCTTCCCTGGGCCCCACCATGCAGGGATTTTTCCAAGTTCCCACGTTATCTGAATTCTCATCTTCCGTTTCCAAAGATGTCTTTTTTTCCACGACACCACCTTATTCTCCAATATGCTCTCAGCACAGCCCGCTTTATTTGCTATGTTCAACCACCTTGTTTGTAAAAGGCCACTAACCTGCCACTGTGAGAGAGGAACAGAATTCTCATTTCGTTCTTTAGGGCTCTGACATTTGTCTACACAAGAGGAATATGATCTGTTTCCAAATATGTGGATACTTGATTGTCAATAGGAAGTCTAATTAGCAAATATCTTGATAACTTAATACTGATCGCTTCTTGAATTATGCTAAAATGGTCTGTAAGGATGCACCCCCTCCCTGAATGAGAAAGACTAGTATTAGATGACAAGTGACAGCTAGGGCATCTGTACTAGCAGATAGACAATTCCTTCAGGTGCTCCTCATACTAACACTAGGGCACAGGCTGCTGGCATTCCAACATGCAGCCTGTTGTTGGTGGGAACTGGGCCTGGCTCCATTGTCTGTGTTACTCGCAAACATCCCCCTGTGATTGGTCCACATTCCGTATCAAGCACCAGCCCCGATTCCAGCTTTCTGCTGATGTGCACACTGGGAAAGCAGAGGCTAACGGCCCCGGGAGGTTGTCTCCCTGCCCCTGACATGGAAGACTCAGACTGAGTTCACAGAGCCTGTCTTCAGTCTGATCCTGACTGCTGCAGGCATCTGGGGAGTGAATCAGTATGTAGAAGGTGTGTGTGTGTGTGTGTGTGTGTGTATGTGTGTGTCTGTCTCTCAAATAAACAAAAATAATTAAAAAAAAAAACCTGTTAATAAGGGCTGATGCTGTGGCATAGAAGATAAAGTCACAACCTGTAGTGCCAATATCCTATAGGGGCTCTGGTTTGAGATCCGGCTGCTCCACTTCCAATCCAGCTCTCTGCTATGGCCTGGGAAAGCAGTAGAAGATGGCCCAAGTCCTTGGGCCCCTGCACCCGCATGGGAGACTCAGAAGAAGCTCCTGACTCCTGGCTTTGTATTGGCCCAACTCCGGCCATTGTGGCCATCTGGGGAGTACATCAGTGGATGGAAGACCTCTCTCTCTCTCTCTCTCTCTCTCTGCCTCTGTCACTGCCTCTCTGGAACTCTGCCTTTCAAATAAATAAATAAGTCTTTTGAAATAAATCTATTAACAATGACCCAATTGAATTGACTGATATTTTGTAATTTTGAGTGGGACCATTTTACCTTTGGTTCCAGGAAACCATAGTTGTAGGTTTTTTTTAATCATTACAGCAGCTTTTTGCATTTTTACCAGCTTTCAACTTTGCATAAAGGTCAAGCTCTTAGAAGTCAGCTCGAACATCAAAGCAGTGTTCCCACAAAGGAGCAGAGAAGCAATCAGGGTGTCGGGAGAAGGGACTTCCCTGTCACTCCTACCCTGCCCATTTCCCACCCCAGTCCGGAACAGCTCAGCATCACGGGAAGCAGTTAACCTCAACACCGTCACCAAGCAGGGAGTGCAATTGACTGTGCCAACTGCCACAGCCCTAACATCTGTTGGTGTACCATGCTCCTTTGAGCAACTGGCTTTTCTCCAATCTACATCTACACCTCTGGCTACGTCTTGCTTTGTGGTTTATGGGGGATCCAAAGTTCAACAGATAGTCCCCATCTGAGCCCTGGGAAGCCCGACACGGGAGCTGTCTGTCAGCCTTCTTCCCAGTTTGCTCTTAATACTTTCACCAGGCTCTGAGCACCTCAAGGGCAGGGATCAACTATTTGATTTACTCCCTAAAATGCCTGGGAGCTGGGAATGCAATCCAGGTCCCCCTCAAGGGTGGCAGAGACCCCATGACTTGAACTATCACCACCACCTCCCAAGGTCTGTATTAGCAGGAAACTGGAACCAGTAGCAGAACCTGGACTTGAACTTGGGCTCTCCAATATAGGGCACCAGCATTCCAGGGGCATCTTGAGTGCTGCACCAAATGCCCACCTCAGGGACTGAATCTTAATGTTTACATCCCCCGTGTCCAGCAGGGATCAAGTTACATCTCTTGTGCTCAGGTGATGTCTGTTGATTGAACAAATCAATGGATAAATATCCCAAAGATCTAGAAAATGCAAGCTCATTTTTTTTCTCTACCAGACCCAACGCATTAGCCACATGCTATTACTGGCATCTACCTTAACAAGTCATTCTTCTAACCAACCAAAAATCATCCAAACATATTTGTTAAGGAAAAGGGAGTTTTCTCAATTAAAGCTGTAGGTGGGAAGTGAGGTACCACTTCCCACTCACTGGGAAGATTATACCAATAATGTTAGAAAGCAGGAAAGAAGTTGACATGGTAAGAATGTGGAGAAATTGGACCCCTTTGTGCACTGCTGGTAGGAATTTGAAATGGCTCATTCCAGCAACTTGGCAGCTCCTTAAAAAGTTGAAAATACAGATACCATGTGACCCAGCAACTCCACCTCTAGGTATATCGCTGAAAGAACTGAGAACAGATTCTCTGAGAACAGAGGTGGACAGTCAAAGGCCATTCAGAGAGGAGAAACTGGGGCAAAGGGTTGGCACTTCTATCCAACACACATGTGTCAACTTTCAATTGTGAACCTGTAGAACATCCATGTCAAGATGCATTGTCATTGAAAACAGATGATAGATACAGATGGATGACCAGATAGAGAGATAGATAACTTCTTTCTCTTTTCAACAACACTTTCTGAAAACCAGGATACGCAAGAGTCTCCAAAACATTGCTGGAAGACATTTGGTTAAGGCACTGGTTGGAACACCCACATTCTGCATCAGGGTCCTTGAATTCCACTCTCAACTTCAGAACCCTGATATCAACTCCCTGCTCGTGCAGGGGCCACAGTGATGGCCCGAGTCATTGGACTCTGGCCACCCACATGGAAGATCTGGATTCAGTTCCCAGTTCTTGGGCCTCAGCTCCTGAGCCATTGAGGCATCTGGAGAAGGCACCTGTGGATGAAAGATAGCTCTCGATGTCTCTGTCTCCCCCATCTTGTGTGTGTGTGCATTTATGTGTGTGTGTCTGGCTCTGAAAAACCTGAAAACAAAAGAAGCAAACAAACAAAAACATTCCTGGAAACCTTGAAGCTTCCTTGTGTTTGCACAGATTTCCATGAATAGCATTTGCTCATGAAATCCTCTAATTGTTTGTAATATTAATTGGATAGAGAATATCCATTGGATTTCCACTGGACTCTTTCCATCAAGCCAACATCATAAGGCTTTTTTTCTGAAATAATGATTCAACCATCCCTTGTTTTCACAGGAAATAATATTACCCTTATGATAATCAAAGTCACTGTGGTTTTTATCTGACATAAAAAATCAGTCATTTTCTTTTCCAAAAAGAAAGTCCAGGAAGGACAATTTGTTAATATTTTGCTAATCAATCCATTCAGATCCCCATTTTGTGTTTCTAAATTTGCATAATTTAGATTGTTAGGATTACAAGGCAATGATTCCTACTTAACGCCTTGGCTGAACAATTTGCTTAAAGCAAGTTCTATCTGAGCTGAATTTGGAATCCAAGCTACATATTTAAAAATGGGGGGAAAGGTTATTTCATGGTAAATATTTTATGCTCTGTTTGTCTTAAATTATTTGGTATCAACTTGTTTTGAAAGTAGACACCAGGGCTGGCGCTATCCACTACCTACAGTGCCGGCATCTCATATGGGTACCAGTTCAAGTCCTGGCTGCTCCTCTTCTGATCCAGCTCTCTGCTATAACCTGGGAAAGCAGTAGAAGATGGCCTAAGTCTTGGGCCCCTGCACCCACGTGGGAGACCTGGAAGAAACTCCTGGCTCCTGGCTTTGGATCAGCACAGCTCTGGCTGTTGCGGCCAACTGGGGAGTGAACCAGCAGATGGAAGACCTCTCCCTATCTCTCTCTGCCTCTCTTTCTCTCTCTGTATAACTCTGACTTTCAAATAAATAAATAAATCTTTTTAGAAAGAAAGAAAGAGAGAGAGGAAGAAAGAAAGAAAGAAAGAAAGAAAGAAAGAAAGAAAGAAAGAAAGAAAGAAAGAAAGAAAGAAAGAAAGAAAGAAAGAGAAAGAGAGAAGGAAGGAAGGGAGGAAGGAAGGAAGGAAGGAAGGAAGGAAGGAAGGAAGGAAGGATGAAGGAAGGGAGGAAGGAAGGGAGGAAAAGACACGGGGCAGGTGTTTGGTGCTACAGTTAAGTCACCACTTGAGACACTTGCATCCCATATCAGGATGCCTGGATTTGAGCCGTGGCTCTGCTTCTGAAGCCGCTTCCTGCTGGTGTGCACCCTGGGAGGTAGGCTCAAACACTTGGGTCCCTGACACCCATATGGGAGACCCAGATTGAATTCCAGCTCCCAGCTGTGGCCTGTTGTGGGCATTTGGGGAGTGAACCCGCAGATGGAAGATCTCTCTGTGTCTTTGTGCCTTTCAGAGGGAAATGAATAAGTTTTAGAGGAAGAATCATGTAGGGACTACTAGTGTCACAGATTTTAGGGACTTCCCTTACGGCCTCAGGAACTGAAAGCAGAGAGGGAAGAAAACGCCCCTGACCACAACCAAGCCCGAGGTTGGGATCCAGACTTACAGAGCTAAACATCTGGTGCCCGTCAGATTTGGAGCTTGCAAATGACCTGTCTTCAGTTATCAGAGGACAGTTGAATTGCAAAACATGAATCACACTCAATAGCCCTTGGCAGATAAACGGGGCTGCTGCCCAAACTCGGCGAGTGGTTTCATCAGGAATGCACTTGGGTTTTGCCTGTGCTAAGAGGTGGGGGATCTAAGGGCAGAGTCTGCAAATCCTGGACCCTCAAAGCAACCTTAAAAGTCATATAGTTCCCACAGCTGTCACCTACCTCGTTTTAATGATGGCACCGAGAGCTACCGCCACATTCTCATTTTGAGCCCCTTCTCACCCATTAAATTGGTACATGTGAGACTGTATTTTCATCTCCGATTCACTTAATTACCTATGCTGTGCTCAAGCTCCAAGACCACAATTCCTGTTTCCATGGGAATAAGATGCACAGTGGCTTTCCCCTCCCCCTCCACAGTCATTTCAGCACTGTCTTCATCAGTATTCCTGGGCATCCTCATTTCATGAATGTTCTCTGGGGTAAACCATGTAGACTTCAGCATGGGCCATCATGCCCATCATGATGGGCCTTGGGGACCGTCTGCCCAGCCAACGCCTATGTTCTTCGCCAAGCTCAATCCTCAGTAGAATGCACCCTTGAAAACATCATGTTCTAGTGCGCAGGTTCCTACCTAAGAAAGCCGACACACAGACATGATCCTCAACCTACCTGCATTGGTTCTAAGCTTGGCTATCTTGGGAGGACTTTCATAGCCTGTTGGTCTTTATTTACCCATCTGCAAAATGGGAACAATGCTAATAATCTCCTGTGGTCTTTGAGCAGGATAGGCAAGATTGTCCAATAGATCTGCATATGCTACAGGCAATTGCAAAGGCAGCTTCTTGTCCAGTTACCGTTTTTCAGATTTGGAAAAATATTGTGTTTATTTGAGAGGCTGAGAGCCAGAGAGATAAATTTCTCACAGGCTGGTTTCTTCACCAAATGCCCACCATGGCTGTTTGTCAGGCTGGGACTCAGGATACAGGAACTCAATCCAGGTCTCCTACCAGTCAGTGAGGAGATCGTCTCTTTGAAGCCAGACAAATTCTGGCACCAAATCATGGATCCACCACTTCTCTAGGAAGCCTGTGAAAAAACAGTTTGCTTTTTGGAGCAGCAAGTGCTTTGCTTCCAGTGGGAACTGTTAAGGTTCACCACGCTGAGCTGACACAGGGCACCGGCACAGAGCAGACGCTGACAAGTGTTGTTTCTTCCCTTGGTTGAGTTCTTGCCCTGGCTCTCTGTATAACCTTGGGAGAGTTATTTAACCTTTCCGAGTTGGAATTCCCCTACCCATAAAACGAAGGGATTTGACAAGCTGCTCTTTGAATCTCCTTCTGATGCGAACATTCTATGATTCTGTGACTTTGAGCCACCCCAGGGAGATGGTAATGGGCTACATTCCACAGCAGACTTGGATGTCATATTAGGAGCTGTAACACAGGCTTCCTGTAAACTCTCTTGCTCTTTCCAGCAGAATTCCCCATTGCCCTGAGTGTAATGAATAATCCAACACAACCCCTGCTCTGTCTGAGCCCTGCCCATGAGACAGGGCTCAAACACCAGGGGCCAGCTGGAGGCAAAATAGTAACGCTGGAGAAAGATGATGTCAACATTCCCCTTCCCGGGCAATGCCCCTGCCAGGTACATGGATTTGTTTACCTTGGCAACGTCTACCAGGCCAGATATGGCGTGCTCTACTTCTCACTCCCACAACAGCCTCAAGATTCATCCTTGTTTTGTTCATTTCCTTTGGGACTCACTGTGCTTTGTGTCGATCGTGTGAAATGATTAATTTAAGCACCTGTCAGCTGGCGCTGCGGCTCACTAGGCTAATGCTCCACCTGCGGTGCCGGCACCCCGGGTTCTAGTCCCGGGCGGGGCGCCGGATTCTGTCCCGGATGCCCCTCTTCCAGGCCAGCTCTCTGCTGTGGCCCAGGAGTGCAGTGGAGGATGGCATAAGTGCTTGGGCCCTGCATCCCATGGGAGACCAGGAGAGGCACCTGGCTCCTGGCTTCGGATCAGCGCAGTGCACCAGCCACAGCAGCCATTGTGGGGTGAACCAACAGAAAAAGGAAGATCTTCCTTCCTCTCTGTCTCTCTCTCACTGTCCACTCTGCCTATCAAAAAAAAAAAAAAAAATTTAAGCACCTGTCATTAGCTTTTAAAAGTACAAAGGTGAAGGGGACATTGTACCTTTCCTTGAGGAGTTTTCCATCTTCAAGGTAGAGGGATCCCAACACACAATCATAGTTTGGAAAAGGTCAAGTGCCGAACTAAAAACACCACAATTCTATTCTTTTAGAATAGTAGTATTCCCCGTAGCAAGAAGGGAAGGCTTTGTGGGAAGGTAGCATTTGAGCTACACCACAGGCATATGCAGGATCCAATCAGCCATGTTGTAAGACAAGAGCGTTGTGGACAGAGAGAAAAGAGAAATAAAGATACTGAATGAGAAAGTGTCTAGTGAGTGTTGGAAACAGAGGAATCCAACTCAACCCTATGGCATGAAAAGAAAGGATGGATGAGATTAGCCAGGTTAGCTGAAGTCCTATCAAGAATGAGATTAGCACAGCGGGTTGATCTGTGATGCCGACATCCCACATGAGTGCCTGTTTGAGCCCCGGCTCCTCCACTTCTGATCCAGCTCCCTGTTAGTGCACCTGGGAAAGCAACAGACTTGGGCCCCTGACACTCACATGGGAGACCAGGATGGAGCTCCAGGCTCCTAACTGCATCCTGGCCCAGCAAAGATTACTGTGGGAAGTGAACCCACAGATGGAAGACTCTCTCTCTCTCTCTGTAACTTATAAACAAAAATGAGGTTAGCAAGTTTGGTTGAAGTCATACATAGAAGTACCTAGAAAACCTAATTAAGATTTCTTTCCCTTCAAACAACAGAGAGTGATTAGAGGACACGGAGCATGGTGGGTGACAGGTCAGACAATCCCTGTAAGAAGCTTAATCTTGATGAAAAGGGAAGATTGGACAAGACTCCTGGGAAGAAGGTATCAAGCTTCAAGAGCCCTGTCGTGATCTGCTAAGAGGTGATGAGATTGGAAACTCAAGCAGCAGCCTATGCACGCAGACTGAAGTGCAGCAGGGAGCTGTATCAGCAGAATGAGGCCACGGTTACAAATGGGAGCTACAAGTGATTACACAGCTGTCAGCACCCGTAGAATGGACAACAACGACAGTGGTTGCTGATGCAAACTGCGGGCGCTGGGTGATAAAGTTGTGTCTGCGCGGGTTCATCAATTGCATCAGCTGCAATGAATTCGCCACTCGGGGGAGACCGCCGTGGAAGGGTCGCAGGGGGATTCTGAGAACACTCTCTGTTCAATTTCACTGTGAACCTAAAAGTGTCCCTAAACACTAAAATCTAAAGGAGAACGAGCAGCAGAGTTGAAACTGATACTGCTTTCCTTAAATACTTGCTTCCATACGTACAT
Organism: Oryctolagus cuniculus; assembly: GCF_051225735.1. Lineage (NCBI taxonomy): Eukaryota > Metazoa > Chordata > Mammalia > Lagomorpha > Leporidae > Oryctolagus > Oryctolagus cuniculus. The sequence goes on along the minus strand of NC_142885.1, from coordinate 15,741,778 downwards.
CTCTCTTCTTCCTGCCCTAGCCCTCAGTCTACTAAAACTTAACCGAAGTACGCTGAAATCCAAGCAGCTTTGGCCTTTGTGGGAAAGTAAGGAAGAGGATAAATTGCACATAGAGAGAGAACCTCTGAGGTTCAGAATCCAGAAGCAGAGGGGACCACTAGAGCCCAAGTCTTAGAGAAGTTATTAAAACTGGGGGGGGGGGGGGTTTGCATTTTCCCGGGCTGGAAGCAGATACATGACCAGGAATATCTAGACCTCAGGGACCAGGGACACTCCACTGACAGCCTAGGTGTGTAGGGAGATCCCAGGCTGGCATGGATCATCAAGGGTGTGCAGTCATTCAGGAGAATAGACTGAACAGATATGAATGCTAGTCCAAGCTCCACCATGAGCATCGGCTTTGAACTTGATGGAGTACTTGGATTTCAGGGACCGCTTGGCCCTTCCTGTTCTAAAACTCTATGTTAATAAACGAGGACATCTGCCTTTTTTGCTACTTCCCAAAGGAAAACATTGTTTCTAAGCACATGAAGCAGTGTGCAATCCGAGGACTGTGTAACCATCTGTATTCCTGAACTCCAACGTGTGTAGCGAGTCCCGCCAGCAACAAGGGGCCTCCTTTCCTGCAGGGGTCAGCAGGGAGCAAACACCGGCTCCACCTGCTTTGAACGGTGGGAGGGAAGGGAGCTCTCACACTTCACCCCGGGGCTGGCTACAGCAAGTAATTACCTGCAGCACCTTGGCAGCTGCCCCAACAAGCCGTCTGTTGTGTCCAAAACAGCAGCAGCCACAAAAGCCTTGTGCATGGTGGAATGATCTTCGCTGACTTTCATTAATCTCGCCAGGGCTCCCAGAGGTCACAGATGTTTAAACAGCGGAGGAGGTTGAACTCGCTCACCAGGCCGGCTCAGCTAATCTGTTCCCCAACGGCTACGGGCTGCCTTAGTCATGGCCAAACCACCAGGTGAGCAAGAGGTGAACTGCAAGGTGTGCAAATATTTGGCTTCATCCATGATCAAATAAATCATTTTTCCTTTCCCTGAGCTCTAGGAAAACCCCAGCAAAGCTCCAGGACCCAAGGAGGAGCAAAGATTTTAGCGCCAAAAGCACACCTTGCTATAAAGGAAATGCAAAGCTACAATTAATAAGGTCCATTTTTATGCACTTAAAAATTACAAGGGAGATTTCAAAACTTTTCTCTTCCAGTAACACTTCTTCTCAAAACACATTAACCTATGCTTAGTCATATGTAATATTAGGCATGGAAATAAAGTCTCTCCACCTAATGAGTTCAAATAAAGTTTACTTTTCAAATCTTCTCACAATTCTTTGGGCTTGTTTATACCTAGTAAGGGAAGCCGCTTAAGGCCTCTGAAGTTTCCGGAAAGTCTAGAATCCTGAACTGGCAACGGCCAGTGTGGCGTCTAGTGCCATTGCCGTAGGGAAAGTAAAGGCAGCTTTGCCTCTGCACTCTGGACAGTGAGAGGAAGGCTGGTGGTGTTTCTGCAGCCAATCCAGGTCTGGGGCCCTTCTGATTCCTTCCAAGCTTGCTGGCAAGAGTGAAACATTTAATCCAATGACACAGCGGGCTTCAAATTTCCTGATTTTTTAAGGTGACTTAACCCTTTGGGGAAATGCCACGGTGGCCAATCTTGAGCAACATTTGATTGAATTTCCATTATTTGGGGGGAAGGCCTCTTATTCTTGTTTCAATAACACAAGGGCAAACCACTCTGTGAGATTACATGTACCTTGTGTGAGTTTAAAATCCCAGGTCTTCCTACTTCGCCAAATAGACAGGGCCAACCTCCTTCTCCTCCACTTCCTCTTAGACTCCCTTAAAGGAAGAAATGACCAGGACCCAGCCCCCCTCCCCCCAATGCCAATACGCACCAGGTGCAGCCACAGATGCACGTAGCCCATTGCTGTGCTCCCACACAGTAGAAAGAAACCAGCCCCCAACGTAGGGATCCACCACGCTTGCACAGACTCCTGCATGACCCCTTCCCAAGCAGAGCTCCGTTCTTGAACTATGCACCCCCGTCACACCTAAACTACTTCCTGCTATTTCTCCACTGTGACTCATCACCAGGCATCCACCCCAGAACGCCGTCTGGGGGATGTGGGTGATTTTTCTATGACAAGGTGATCATCAGGATCCAGGGCAGGTACTCTGCCTTCTCACAGTTTTGTCTCCAGTTTCTGAGGACTGGATCTTTTCCAAAGAGAAAAGTTCTCTCTTGGGTGGCCAGCGCTGTGGCATAGCAGGCTAAGTCTCCATCTGTAGTGCTGGAATCTTACATGGGCGTCGGTTCGTGTCCTGGCTGCTCCACTTCCAATCCAGCTCTCTGCTGTGGCCTGGGAAAGCAGTAGAAGATGGGCCAAGTCCTTGGGCCCCTGCACCTGCGTGGGAGACCCGGAAGAAGCTCCTGGCTCCTGGCTTTGGATCAGCTCAGCTCCAGCCATTGTGGCCATTTGGGGATTGAGCCAGTAGATAGAAGACCTCTCTCTGTGTCTCTCCCTCTCTCTGTCTGTATCTCTACCTCTCAGATAAATAAAGAAAGCCTTTTTCTCCCTCTACAGAGCACAGATATGGTCCAGGTTTTCACAGCAGAACCCCATAACTCTGCCTCTTTCTTAGGCCCCAACCCGGTGGCAAATCCATCAGAGCTCCTTGTCTAGAAACTTCTCTGGCTGGAATTCTCTTCATCTCCTGCTTTCTGTGAATCCTTACTCTGCTTACCTCAGAACCTTTGTTCGGAGCCCTCCCCTCTGAGCCACGTGGGGCTCGCTGGCTTCTTCCCCCTCAGCCTCCCTTCATAGTCATTATAAAGTGACCATCCACCAACACCCACAATTATAACAACAATTTAAAAAAAAGAGTTATTTTATGTATTTGGCAAGCAGAATGGCAGAGAGAGAAAAGCATTTTCCATCTGCTACTTCACCCCCCAAGTGGCCATAATGACCAGGGCTGGGCTGGACTGGATGAGGCGAGGCCAAAGTCAGGAGCCAAGAACTCCATCTGGGTCTCCCATGTGGGTGACAGGGGCCCAAATACAAGGGCTATATTCTGCTGTTTTCCCAGGTGCCTAAGTAAGGAGCTGGGTCAGAAGTAGAGCAGTAAGAATCAAATGGCTTCTTTGATAGGAGATATCCACATCGCAAGTGGTGTTTTAACACAATGTGCCATAATACCACCCCTCCCCCCAGCCTAAGTGCTTGAATCTCTCTGTGACTTTCTATCTGGAGTGTCCCTTGTCATTTGCACTGGGCTGGATTTTCCTTTTCTTATTCAGTCTCTCAATGTCTGTCTTTTGACTTACAAGTTGAATTCATTGATATTGAGTGTGCTTACCAAGTGGCTGTATATAATTTCATCTTTTCATTTTGTACCTTCTTACAGGGTTTATTAAATGCTTCTTTATGTATAGATTTTAAATTTACTTCAAGTTAAACATCTGTATTTTCTCATCACATTTCTCTTACCACATTCAGATCAAGTTATTTTTAAGTTTTATTTATTGATTTGAAATGGAGAGAGAGAGAGAAAGGGAGAGAGTCAGAGAGAGAGAGAGAGAGAGAGAGATCTTCCATCCACTGGTTCACTCACCAAATGCCTGCAACAGCCAAGGCTGGGCTAGCCTAAAGCCAGGATCTCCATCCAGGACTCCCACGTGGATGGCAGGGGCCCAAGTACTTAAGCCATTGTTTGCCACTCCTAAGCATAGAAAGGGGGGTGGACCAGAAGAAAAGTAACAAGGACTTGGACTTGAACCTGAACTCTGATATGGAACACAGGTAACCCAAACAGGAGTTCAAATCACTGTGCCACGATACCTGCCCTCATTGTATTTCTTCCCTGCCTCCTACTTTCCTTTATTTCCCCATCATTTAGTGGTCATCCTCAAAGTTTTAACATCTCTACCTGGTGAGTCAATATCAAAAACTGATCAATATTTCTGCCATCCACCTAGATAATAAGCTGGCCTTGGAACACACCATTCTGGCCAACGTCTTCCTCTTACTGTGAGCCATGGGCCAGCATTTCAATTCCCCTCTCCAGGTATGGAGCACAGACCCTTTGGTCACGAAGCTTCCTGATGATGAAGAAAGTTGATGTAAGAGAACAGTCTGCACTCAGAGAGAAACCCCCAAGGAGAGACAGGAACACATCCCCGTAGCATGTGAACTCCCAGGTCTGGCTGATGCTGACTTTGAGCTGTAACCTTGACCCTCTGCGGCTTACTTCATCCAACCCAGAACAGCACTTCTGCCAGCAGACTTAGACCCAATGTCCCAGGCTTCAGTCTGATCAGACAATGCAGGCAGGTTCGTGCCTTTCCCTAAACCCATCCCCTGTTCAGAGGACAGGCTGAGTCACAAAGAGCAGGATGATGCTAAGTTTCTCCAGTTGACATGAGCCACAGCAGGGAAGGATGGATCCCCCCAAGTGACAATGGCATGGTGTTATCAAGAGAAGGGCAATTTGATGTCATGCAACCACATACAGCAAATATCCATGCCTCAAATAAAAGGAAAATCAACTTTGGGAAAGATGGGTTTCACTCATTCATTTATTTATTCCTTCATGGCATTAACTCAAATATCCAAGATCTGCATGCCAGCCACCTACTTGATGTCCAGGAAGAACTGAGGAATGAGACAGTTTTTCTCCTTGAACAATTCCAACTTTGGTTGCTAGCACACAATGAAAGAACTGAATCGCCACTGAAAACGGGTCTACGCACAGGAAGCTAATGGAAACACAGTGGAGGAAGGCTTCCCAGGCTTGAACCTACAGGGTAAGGAGAAGTCGGGAGTTGGAAAGAGGCAGCATAGGGAACTGGATTTCAGTGGGCAGGACACAGAATGCACAAAGGCTGGGGAATGACAAGGTTGGAAGACTGCACAGCCACTTTCCCGCCTCCTCCACCCTTGAGAATTCCGCATTGTGTGCTTCCAACCATCCCCACTCCACCCACCAGCCCATGGTTATCTGCATCTCCAAGACACTGTAGCTTTTTTTGGTCCAAGGAGTTTTACTTCTTGGCCCTCAGTTTTCCATTTTCTGAGATAATTTAAGCTTAGGGAGGAACAGCCGCCTCTCTAACTTAGGAGACAATCTTACCGTCAGAGGTAAAAATGGTATTATGGGTTAAACTGCTACTTGAAAACCTGCGTTCTCTGTATCAGAGAACCAATTTGAGTCCCTGCTGCTCCACTTCTATTCCAGCTCCCTGTTAAGGCACTTGGGAAAGCAGTGGATGATGGCTAAAGTATAGGGGTTCCTGCCACCTAAATGGGAGACCCATTCAGATAAAATCCCTAGTGCTTGGCTGCAGCCTAGCCCAGCCCTGGCTGCTGCAGTCATTTGGGAAGTGACCCAGTGGGTGGAAGACCTCTCTTTCTTTTTTTCTTTTTCCTTCTCTGTTTATATCTCTATACCTATATCTATCTCTATATGTCATGTTTCCTTTCAAATCATTAAATAAGTCTTTAACAAAACACAAGTTCACTGAGGACCGGATTCCTATCATTGGTACAGGACCTTGGAATTACTGAAAAATAGTTGATAAGTGTCAGGAGGGATTATTGATTATCCTGAAGCTAATTGCTTGTGCCTTCAGATATTGCCAAGCCCTTAGAAGGAGAAGGTAATAATAATTTTTAAAAAAGATTGTCATTCAATGAGTGTTGCCAGCTAAAAACTGTGCCAAGTGCTTTTCACACATCTCCTTCAATTCTTACAATATCCCCCATGAAGTAGCTCTACATTAATTGTAATTAACCCAATAATAATAATTAGCCTCATTTAATTTTTATGGTAATGGAGAACGCCGAGACTCAGCACTGTCAAGCTGCTCACTGTAGGTCACACAGGTATAAGCAGTGCAACTCCAGTGGAACCCAGGGCTGTCTTCGTCCATGGTGTCAGCTCTCAGCTGCTACACCCTGTCTTCTTGCAGATGGCTTCCCTCAGGCAACTGAAGGACGGCTCAGACACAGGAAATGCAATTTACACCTTTATCTATGCCTCTCAGAGTAATGGGCTGCAAAACTTCCAAGACCTTTCCAGTAAAAACACACACATCTGCTTTCTTGGAAACCTGCACAGACACAGAGCTACCCAGCGGCTTACAGGAGAGGCCCAAATGACCGTGCCTTCTCCCTAAGGCCATGCAAACTGTGTCCTTAACCTCCACTCAGCCACCTGACTGTGTCCCCAACCTCCACTCAGCCATCTGTGTCCCCAACCTCCACTCAGCCACCTGACTGTGTCCCCAACCTCCACTCAGCCATCTGACTGGGTTCCCAACCTCCACTCAGCCATCTGACTGGGTCCCCAACCTCCACTCAGCCATCTGACTGTGACCCCAACCTCCACTCAGCCATCTGACTGTGACCCCAACCTCCACTCAGCCACCTGACTGTGTCCCCAACCTCCACTCAGCCATCTGACTGTGTCCCCAACCTCCACTCAGCCATCTGACTGGGTCCCCAACCTCCACTCAGCCATCTGACTGTGTCCCCAACCTCTACTCGGCCATCTGACTGGGTCCCCAACCTCCACTCAGCCATCTGACTGCATCCCCAACCTCCACTCAGCCATCTGTGTCCCTAACCACCACTCAGCCATCTGACTGGGTCCCCAACCTCCACTCAATCATCCAACTTTCCAATCCTTCTCCTTTAAAAGGGACTTCTGGGTGACAAATCACCCTCTGCTCCTTCCACGACCAGCTAAGAACCAGGGCTCCATGCTGAATGCTTTATCAGGTGCTGGGGATCCAAAGGTGGCTCATCCACCCTCAAGAAACAACAACAGAGCAGATGTGAAGCTGCAGTCGATGTGTTAACAACAATGACAACAAGGGAGCAGCACTGGTGGGCATTTAGCCCGGAGGTTAAGTCACCACTTGTTAGGTCCATAGTGCATATCACAGGGCCTGGTTTGAATCTCAGCTCCTCCACTTCTGATCCAGCTTCTAGCTGTCACACACCCTGGGAGGCAACAGGTGGTGGCTCAAGAACTTGAGTCCCTGCCATGCACATGGAAGACCTGGACTGAGTTCCTGGCTCCTGAGTTTGTCTTAGCCCAATCCCCACTGTTGTGGGCATTCGGGGAGTGAACCAGTAGATGGAAGATCTCTCTCTCTCTTTCTCTCTCTCTCTCTCTCTCTTTCTCTGCATGTGTCAGAAGACCTTTCTCTCTCTCTGTCTCTCTCTTTCTCTCTCTCCCTTTCCCTGCATGTGTCTGTCTTTCAAATAAAATGAAACCAGTGAATAAATTTTTAAAATAATAATGGTAACAAGAAGAGCAGGAGCTAACAATGGAGGGCTCGCCAGGTGCTAGAAACTGTATCAAGCACTTGTCACTCATCACCTCATTCATTCTTCAGAACAACTCTGTAGAAGGTGTAGAAGGTGTTATATACATTTTATGCATTCTGCACAGGTGTAGAGAGGAGAAATTATTGCCCAAGGATGCCATAAATGGTGGGATGCAAAGAAGAACCCGAGCTGTTAAATTTCAAAGCCCGCTCTGCCACTGTGCACTTCGAATCTCCTATTCAGGAAGCTCCCTGGATCCAGGAGTTATGGCCACATTGGGTTTCAGGAATGGGGAGATGCTCATCAAGGAGTTCAGAGATGTCAAACAGAGGGATAGTTTCTGATGGCACCTTGTGATCATAACGCAAATCACTGTAGAGTCTGCAGTAGGAAGAACAGCAGAAAGCTTCGTAGGAGAAACATCAACCTCACAGAACTGAAGGCAGAGCCTCTGCCCCAGAACACCTGGGTTTGAGCTCTGAATGTGCCACGTACATCCATCTGGCCTCTCCCTCAACTTTCCCTATTTCTGACTGTCTGTTAATCAAGATGAATGATGGTTCCCATATCCTGGGAGCTGGAGGGAATAAAACGAGATCATCTGTATAAATGGTTAACAACCCTGCCATGCATATAGTACCTGCTTAATAAATGCTCACTTGGGAAAACACGGGAGGTGACTTTCACAGGGAAACCTGGGAGAGTGTGTAACAGGGCTGAATCAGGCATCAAGAGGAAAGAGATGGGAGGAGGTGACGTGGGCAGAGGAAAAGCAAATGAGATGTTGAGTGAGCAGAGCCCTAAAGGAGGCCCAGAGCAGGTGAGGAGATGGAGACAGAGGAGGGATTGAGGAAGGGCCAGGTGAAAGGAACAGCAAGGCGTGCTCATGGGGAACAGAGTATGCAAACCAAAAACAGAGGATTTTGCTGTCGGCACAACGTGTTGATACTGTTCTCTGTCTAAACAGAAGAGGACCAGGATTAGTCTCCTCCAAGAATTCAGGGCCCAGATGATGATGGGGGCTACAAGACTGCATTTCCAAGCCTGTGATTTGGTTAGGGGTGTTCTGGCACAGCAGGCTGTCACCCCTTGGGACACCTGCCTTCCATAAGGAAGTGCCTAGCTCAAGTCTCAGGTACCCCACTACTGATCCAGCCTCCTGCAAATGCTCATCCTGGAATGAGCAGGAGTTGATGGTTCAAGTAATATAGTTCCTAGCACCCACATGGGAGAGTTGGATGGAGTTCCAGACTCCTGGTTTTGGCCTGGCCCAGGTGTTGTAGACATTTGGGGAGTGAACCAATGGATAGTCTCTCTCTCTCTCTCTCTCTCTCTCTCGCTCTCTCTCTGGTGTTGTGGACATTTGGGGAGTGAACCACTGGATGGTTTTCTCTCTCTCTCTCTCTCTCTTGCTCGCTCGCTCTCTCTTTCTTTCTCTCTACCTCTGTCTCTGTCTCTGTCTCTATTTTTCCATCTCCATCTCTATCTCTATTTCTATATTTATCTCTATCCTCAACTACCTCGTTGCAATTGTCTTATTCTTCTATTCTTCTTTATTTCTGGGTGAACACTCCTTGGCTAACCCAGGTATACATCACACCACTTGAATTCCAGATCCCTCACTTGGCTGCTTCCCCTTTTCTGATTGGCCTTTACCTTGTTAGCATCCCTAAATTGGCACCGTCCCCTCCCTGGCCTGTGGAATGTAGTCAGAGCGGCATGGGTTTCTTCCGGAGCTGATCATGCTGTGGCCAGTGTGATGCTGGCGGCTTTTGTTAAGTCAGCTCATCCATCAAGGACAAGCATGTTGACATCTTTGTAAATGACATCCAACCTCTCTGCAGAAGCGGACGGGGAGATTAGCTCCCAGAAGGCAGTCCGGAGGTGTTCCCTGGCAGTGCTCGGTGAGAAATCAATTTTAATCTCTCTCCTATTATTTCAGGGTGAAGCAGGCCCTAGAGTATGCCGGGCTCATTAGCAAAGCAAATGACACAGGTCCCCTACTGCTCCAACCTTCTCTGTTGCCTACTTTCCCTGGATGACAAAAACTCTTCCTGTTTTAAAGCCTAGTGATGCTCCCTTCAAAGCATCCCAGTAGTGGAGAACAGGAGAAAACTCTAGAGATTCACCCAGAGAGGTATTTCATGGAGTGTGGATTCGCTTCGTGGCCCTGTCTCCTAAGCAATCAGGATTCATCTCTGTTGGTCCCACATTCTTTGTCTGCAAGACTCAAAGCTCTCTCTTTTTTTTTTTTCATTTTCTAAAATATGTATTTGTTTACTTATTTATTTGAAACTCAGACTGGCAAAAGGAAGGAAAGACACAGAGAGAGAAAGAGATCTTCAAGATCTTCCAAATGGCAGCAGTGGCTGAGGCTGGTCCAGGCCAAAGCCAGGAGCCTGGAATTCCATCTGGGTCTCCCACATGGGTGGCAGGGTCCCAAGTAATTGGACCAGCATCTGCTGCTTTACCAGGCATAGTAGCAGGGAACTGGATTAGAAGTGGAGTAGCCGCAGCTAAAATCAACACTCTGATACAGGATGCTGGGATGCCAGATGCACAGTTTAACACACTGTGCCCCAACAGGGGGCCCAAAGAATCAGCTCTTACCTACAAGAAGCACATCATTGTTATCAGCTTCCCAGAGCTTGGTAAGAACTGGAGATCATGGAAGTGCCCAGTCCTGTGCTAACCATCCAGCAGGTGCAGCAGTAGGATTATCCGAGCAACCGTCCACCCTATGCAGGGCTTTTCTCCATGCTGTCCCTTCCGAGTGGGCCTTGGTGCCTACCCCACGGCCCTGGACAGACCACTGTACTGGAATATATGCTCAGTGATAGGGTGGATGGATGAGCAATCCCGAACCTGCCTGCAGCGTAGGAAGAACACAAGTGCGGCTATCTCTTTGCCTCCTTGCCCTGTGGCCTCCTCACCTCTTAAAGGGGCGTCTTCATGAGCGCAATCGTGCCCCATAACATTTTATTCAAAGTGTTGGAGTGGATGAGGCAGCTTCATAAAGCAACTGGAGGTTCCCCTTCGAACTACCCCCTCCCAGGATTTTTCTTTCCTGTGGCTGGATGAAATCTTAGGGGTTCTCAAAGCTTTTCTCTCCATCTCTCTGCCTTCCAAAGAAATAAAATACATACATTGTTAAAAAAAATATAGTAAAATTTTGCTGGACTCGCTAATATGAGAGCATCAGTTCAGTGAAATCCAACTCCATTCTCTGTTTAATTCGGCGTCTCCCTTTTTCTTGAGGAAGAGCGGGGCCCTTGGGAAGTTGGCAGCCCTGGGGTAGCGGAGCAGCCACAACACTCTGCTTCTAGCTCCTTCCTGGTTCGTGCTCTGCCCTCCCTGTCCTGTGGTCTCGCGCCTGGGTGACCTGACAAACCAGCGTTCCCAAGTCGGTCCCAGTTTAACGCTGGCTGCCAAGAGGCAGCTAATGAAGAGTTATTCCTTTAGCTCAAACAATGACAGCGTTTGGATAATTAAATTACACAGTTTCCCTCCTTCTGACCCCTTCCCATGCAGCCCAGGGAGAAGACAGAACTCAAAGACCTGGAACTGGCCAATCCGGCTGTGCCGCAGTGCCGATGCCCTCGGGTTGCCCGGAGCTGACTTCTGCCTTTGCTGGCTTTTTTCCAAGTTGCCCCCCACCCAACCCCACTGCCTCTCCTGATAGAAGCTTCCAGTTTCTTCTAGTTTCTCGACTTTCGGATTCTTCCTGATGTGGTTTGCCTGCAGCACCTAAGGGTCCTCCCTCACCCCAGGAGCTTGGTCCCCAGGATGGTGGGCGGGGCTTCTAGGAGGCAGGGTCTGAGGAAACCTGGCTCCTCCCCGTGTTTTGGCTTCCATCACGTTATGCGGTTTCTCCCTCCTGCTCACATTCCTGACAAGGACACCCTCCCCAGTGCCAGTGGCCACCCGCTTGCATGTGCTGTGTGTGATCTTGATACATCTCTTTTATTCATCAAATATTCAGCCACAGGGATTTCACAGTAGGGGCACAAAGCAGACCAATGCACCACCTCTCAGGGATTCTTATTGTTAGGCTCCCTCTGCCCCTCCTGGCAAGCATCCTTAGCCAGATCCCTGGGAGCAGGTGCCATCCATGCTCCACCTCAGGCTGTCTAGACATTTCATTTTTGCCTTGGCTTCAGGGCAGGTGCAGCTGGGACAGTGCCAAGCTGTGGCCGGTTTGAGTAATTGTCCATTTTCCAGAACAAGAACAGGTGTGGAGTATGAGCCCATCAACAATGCTGATAATGATGCTAACTTAATCAATGAAGGGTTTACTGTGTAACAGGTGCTGTACCAAGTCCCTTACATACATTATATCATTTAATCCTCACAGCGATCCTAGGATATATTTGGATATCAACTTAATTTTGAACACATTAAAAAAAAAAAAGGCCACTGGACTGACAAACCTGCAGGCTGCCCAATCCAGACTCTGACTTGGAGAAAAAGATTCGACATTAATGCCGAGGAGGAGCTCGGGGCTGGTGCTGGGGCACACAGCATTAAAGCATCTTGCCTTTAAGTACCTGTACCACTTATCAGAGTGCCAGTTCCAGTCTCCAGCTGCTCCACTTCCGATCCTGCTCCCTGCTAATGCGCCTGGGAAGCAGTCAATGATGGCCCAAGTACTTGAGTCCCCTCCACTCATTTGAGAGACCTGGATGAAGTTCCTGGCTCCTGGCTTCAGCACAACCCAGCCCCGGCTGCTGTGATCATTTGAAGAGTGAGCCAGCAGATGAAAGATTTCTCTCTCCTTCTCTCTCTGTCACTCTTTCTCATAAATGAATGAATAAATAAAAATAAATAAGTCTTTTTTCAAAAGCATATTAACTCATTGGCTAAGCATGCACTAGATGAAGTGATAAAATGAACAGACAATGGAGTAACATACAGTCTCACACAAAAATCTACTAAAGCCTTAAAAGACTCCTCCTTTACTCTCTCAGTAGAAATCACCTCCATCATATCCATACTTCACCAAAAAACCTTGTTCGGAGGTTCTGTCATTAACTCCCACTATAATTTCTTTTTTTAAAGATTTATTTATTTATTTATTTATTTGAAATGCAGAGTTACAGAGAGAGAGAGAGAGAGAGAGATAGTCTTCCATCCACTGGTTCACTCTCCAAATGGCCATAATGGCTGGAACTGGAGCCTTCTCTCGGTCTCTCACATGGGTGCAGGGGCCCAAGGACTCAGGCCATCTTCCACTGCTCCCCCAGGCCATAGCAGAGAGCTGGATCGGAAGTAGAGCAGTTGAGACTCGAACCGGCGCCCGTATGGGATGCTGGCACTGCAGGCGTCAGCTTTACCTGCTGTGCTGCAGTACCGGCCCCTGGGATGTGGTATCTTGAACTCTATGCGTAACACCTGCCCTGATTGGGATGTTTTACACTGCTGGCCTGGCTCCCCACTTCCAGGGGTCACCACGGATGGAAACGTCCCTCAGTGTCGCTCTTCCTAATGTGGGCCCTTGGCCCTTTCCGCCTGGGGAAGCCCCTTGTACTAATGCTGGCATCAGAGCCTGAACTTCATTCCCTCTCTCTCCTCTCTCAAAAGAGTGGATTTTTGTTTAGCAAGTACTACTTTCTCTCTCAGCCTCGATATATTTGGGAAGGCTGAGGCATTTGGCTTTCTGGTTAAGATGCTGTTGAAGATACCCACATCCCGTAGCAGAATGCCTGGGCTGCATTCCAGCCTCATTTCCAATTCCAAGCAGTTTGGGTCCCTGCCACCCACGTGGGAGACCTGGGTGGAGCTCCTGGCTCCCAGCTTCCACCTCAGTCCAATCCTGGCAGTAGAAGACAACTGGGGAGTGAACCAGAGGATGGAAGACCTCTCTCTTCTCTCTCTGTCTCTCTCTCTGCCTCTGTCTCTGTCCGTCTCTGTCTCTCTCTCTCTGTGTGTGTGTTTCTCTCTCTCTCTCCCTCTCCCTCCCTCTTAAATCAATCAATCAATAAAATCTTTCACAAAAACAATGCCTAAGAAGTTAAATTAAAAAAATAATCTTTTATACACAGTGCAATAAAAAGTAGAACAAAGAAACCACTATTTGCAAAGATAACATAACCCATCACAGTTGCCCCCAAGGCACTAGGAAATTACAACAGTAGCTGCAGAAGAAATAAATAAATAATCCTCAAAAATGAAAGCAAAATATTGAGATCAGGCTGTGACACAGGTGAAGCGCTTTCTATGTTTCCAAATCATCTCACATCTCTTACGGTGCTGAATTCAAATCACCCTGTTACCTAGCAAGGGGAGGGCTCATCCTTCCTACCAGGAGGGGGTCAGAGGGGCTGGGCGGGTCAGGGACTGGCCCAGGGTCCCCGGGTCAGTGAGTGACATCTCTCCAAGACTCAACGTCAGCTTCCCCACACTGGACAAATGTCCTCATCTGCATTTCCCGCTGCAATATTTGGAAACAGGTGGGACTGATGCAAAGATTCAGCCACAAAGGTGAGAAAGGAACCTGACACACAGTGCTAGGTACCCTCCAGGCAGGATCAGGGAGTACTCTGTGGGCAGGGGCCAAGTTGCCTCCCTGAGTCGAGTTACCCTGTTCAGCATTCAATACATACAATGTAGAAGCAGCCAACACGCAGAAGTTTAAAAGATTGGTGGCGGGGAAACATGAACAGGTGGGCTCTGTTTTTATTCAGTGCAGAATGGGTGTTTTGGGGAGCAAATGACCAAAAGTTTTCTGAGATTTGTTCAGGTCCACTTCCTCTTTGAAGGCCAGCTGCAGTGACAGGTAGGTATTTGCTTAGAGGTTAAGGCGGTGCTTGGAACGCTGCACCCCATCTCAGAGTACCCCGGTTGCAGTCCTAGGTCTCCTCCCAAATGCAGCCCCTGCTAATGTGCATCCCTGGGGAGACACAGGTGGTGGCTCTGCTACTGGGGTCCCTGCTGCCCACAGAAGAGAACCAGATTGAAGTCCAAGCTCCTGACCTTGGCCTGGCTCAGCCCGGGCTGTTGTTGGCATTTCAGGAGTGAATCAGTGGATGGAAGATTCTCTCTCTCTCTCTCTCTCTCTCTCTCTCTCTCTCTCTCTCCCTTTCAAATAAATAACTATTTTTAAAAACAAAAACAAGATCAGCTACAGAGAGCGGACCCTGACGTCTCTCCTTCAATGTCAAGTTCATCCCCTGTGTTACCTTTGGCGGGTTAGCAGCCTCATCCGCCCGCCCACCAGGGTATGCAGTCAAAAGAGACTATTGTGATTCCCCAGCCTCCCGGCTCTTCTGGCCTCTCCTGAAAGGGGGTCTACTGGTGTCTGTGCCAGCAGCTCTGCTCACGCCTCCCGAGAGCCTTGGGTCGCTGTGTTTCCGTTTAGAGCTGATCCTCTCACCCAACTTCCTAAATGAACTGGCTGACTATTCTGCAACTCTGGCTACCCAGAGGCACTTGGTTGGCTTATTTTCAGTCTCAGAGTTTCCATTACTTCAGTTTTGGCCCAAAGAGCTTTGGATTAGCTGCTCTTAGGCTAGACAATGTTCCTGGAATTTGGAGATGTTTGCAATTTTTTTTAATGAGCGCTGCACTCTCTTGGGTGAAAGAAGAGAAAGAAATAAACATATTTCCCACATGGTCAGTCTTTTGCACCAACACGTCCTGGACATGCTAGCATAATAACATACGTGCTCATTCACATGTCCTTACATTAAAGTAGCAAGGAATCAAGACACAGACCGGCGTCTTAGCTTGGATCCACTCCCCTAAAGGATTCCAGAATTCCTTCCAGAAGAGAGACTTTGGGATGGGCCTTTGATGGGGGAAGTATTTGCAGGAGACACCACCAAGGTGGGACAGGGGAGGAGGAGGAGGAGCCAGTGAGCTGGGCAGTAGTGACCGGGGGGCCACCTGGACTTCACACAGCCATGACTTTCTGATCCACAGCGCTCCCTGGAGCCAGCCTACTACATGACGTCTATCTAAGTAGGGGGATGTGCTACTGAAACCCTTGGTTCCAGAAAGTGGTCCTGGAGATATCAAATGCCTGGCATGTATGCACTGCCCTAGGCCAATCCCTCGGGGTCCTGGGGAAAGCTCCCAGCCCTCAGGGAGCTGAGCAACAGCTACGGGAGAGAAATGAGGTGGAACAATCTCACCACATGCAACAACTCTCAGGCTAGCTCAGAAGGGAGTTGTGCAGAGAGAGGGTCAGGGCGTCGGCAGGATCCTGTACAGAGCTGATGCATCCATAGAATCACTCCCTAGAAAGCCATCTTGAGATCGGCTGCATTGACCAGGGTAGCTGAGACGACCTGCCACCGACTAGGTGGCTGCCGACAACGGAAAGTCATTTCTCAGGAGTCCAGAGGCCAGGGTCAGAAGTGCAGCTGTCCAGGGAGTGTGCGCCCCTGCAGGCTCTGTGGCAGGCAGGTTCCCAGCTCTCTGGGCATCTGGTGGCAGGCACCCCTGGGCCAAGGCTGCAACACCTCCTTCCCTACCTCTGTCTTCTCCTCCACCATCTGTCTACTTTTCTCCACCTCCCTCTTAGAGGATTTTTCATTGAGTTTTCTGTGGTCTACACCCCAGTAAAGCAGGGTGGCCCTGTCTTCAGATCCTTAACTTAATTGGGTCCATAAAGACCCTTTTGCCAAATCAATTGATGTGTCCAGGGGCCGGCTGTTAGGACACGGGTTTCCCTTTCAAGGGATCATCGTTCGTTCCACTCCAAAGAGCACAGGTTTTAAATCCCTAGCATGTAGATTAGGTGACTGAGGCTAGAGAATCTAAATGATTTGCTCAGGAGCTAACACTATGGCACAGTGGGTTAAGCCACCACTTGGGACACTGGCGTCTCATATCGGAGCACAAGTTCAAGTTCTGGCTGCTCCACTTCTGATTCAGTTGCCTACTAACGCACCTGGGAAAGCTGCAGAGGATGGTCCAGATTCTTAGGCACCTGCCACTCATCTAGGAGAGACCAATAGAGAGTTCTTGGCTCCTGGCTTTGAGGTGGCCCAGCCCTGGCCAGTGTGGCCATTTGGGGAGTGAACCAGTGAATAGATGATCTCTCTCTCTCTCTCCCCTCCTCTTGCCCCTCCCTTGCTGTAACTCTGCAGGTAGAAGTCATTACCATACCAGGGAAACCAAGTCAATAAGCACATTTAACTAACAAGTTATATTCCTAGACTGGTGGCCAATCACCACTTCTGCCTCTCGCAGAGAACTCACCTTGTTCTTTTATGAACAAGATTGAAAGCTACAAGTAGGAGAGAAACTGCACTGGGAGACAGAAAGGAATGGAATACTGCTCCCATAGCCGTGCGAGCTGAGCAGTTACAGAGGGTCCCAAACTCCTCCATCTTCACACTCTGAATAATCTTCCAACAACAGGCCCCTGATTTTCCTTTCACACTGAGCCCTGCTCAGTACACAGCCAGGCAACACAGCGGATTCCAGATACCCGTGGAGAACGTTTCTTCTTTTCACATGAATGAATGCTCCCTGGACGCCACGCTCCCCTTCAGCCTAGACATTCCCCTGACGCTGGGCCACCACGTAGCAGAGATGCTGTAGCAATGATTTACTCTGTGAGCACAGGGTTAGTCTAGGCCAGCTCTCTGGAACCATCTACATCACTCAGAGCGATGATAGCATCACAGATTACAGCAAATGAACTCCGTGATGGCTCCGGTATGGATGTAGGCTTCAGTCAGGGGTGCAGATCGGAATCACTTGGCTTAGAGACTTGTTTCAAGATAAATGCTCCAGGGGCCCTACTGAAGTCATCTGGATTAAATCGTCAAGGGCATGACTGGGTATGGATCCTAGGAAATACTCATCTGGTGATTTGTGAGTAAGGACCACTCCCATGGCAGAAGCTGTCCCTCCCTGGTTACTGTCTCTCCCAAGGGCAGGGAACCTCTGGCTCCCGGGTAGCATAAGGCCAGCAAAATCATTTGATCTGACCCTGCCAAGGCAGCTGCAGGCAGCCCAAGATAGTCAATAAATCTACAGCAGGCTAATTTGTAAGTTGATAATTTTGTATGGCCCACGAGGGATGTTATAATATCCAAAAGACCCTTGGCAGGAAAAGGATTCTCCACCCCTAGAAGTCTAGACATTACTGGAAAGGAACACAAGACTTTGCTCAATATAAAGGCAGTATGGGGCTGAGAACTGGACTGTAGCCAGCCAGAGCCTACACCTTTCAGTCTCCCATCAAGTTTCAATTGTGTTTATCCCGCATTACCTCTAATGTTCCAAATATCCAAAAACCCAGGCCAACCAGAAAAGAAGGGCAGACATTTGGCACGGTGGTTCGGATGTCACCTGGGACACCTGCATCCCATATCAGAGTGCCCAGATCCAAGTCTCAGCTCTGCTTCTGATTCCAGGGTCCTGTTGATATACACCCAAGGAGACATCAAGTGATGCTTCAAAGAGTTGGGTCCCAGCAATGGGCAGATCTCTCTAGATCTCTTCTCTCTCTTTCTGTTTGCCTCTGTCTGTCAGTCTCAGTCTGGTTGTCTCAGTTAGTCTGTCTGCCTTTCAAACAAAAAAATCATGATCAATAAATTTTTAAAGTAGAAAATGATCTCAAAAACGTGAAAGGAAGACAGATCTTAAAGACAGATTGTGTTTGGCCAACACTTTCCTTGCCACTAAAAATCTCAGAGAAATTCGGGTCGCCTCGCTCTGTCAGCTCTTCCCTTTGTGTAAGCTCCTTGATTTTAGGAGCCTTCTCCCCCAAGTAGTTATCAGAACCACGTTGAACAGATTCACCAAATCTTGTAGGGTCTCTGGAGACACCCTGAAAGTAGACAGACCCAAATAATGTCTATGAAGGTCAAGGTTACCCAGGCTAGTTATCCCAAATCTGCGTCATCTCAGCGAGTTCACTGCCCTGGAAGCAGCCCCAGGTTTTAAAGTTCTGTCTTCTTCCAGGAAAAAAAAAATGCCAACAATGTTTTAGCACAAAGGGCCACCTGCTGTGTTTTTTTTTTAAATGTGCCTTGAAACAGTAGCTGTTTCAAATTACATGAATCATCTCTAAATTTGGAAGTCAGATCCTACTATGCATTGCCTGCTCTGAATTGTAAATAATATTTTCCAGTGTTTGTGGGGGAATCAGTGCCAAGAACCTCATAACTGGGTGTTTCGGGCTCCCAGAGAGGTGAACATGAAACTACTTGCTCCCCTTGGCAAGTGAACGGCCTCTGATTCTGTATACAGCAAGACAACTCAGTCAATTCTGTGCAAAGATGATAGCATGCCACATGGGACAGTGGACTTCAGCCTGGGGGTGGGAGGTGACACTGTGCTCCTCCCTGACTCACCTTGCTCCCCTCCCTGACTACCCCCCACACCCTCACAGGCCTACCCTACACATAACTCCCAGAACAGTTGGCAACGACTTTATAGGGAGTACAGAGTTTGTAAAAACTAAAAGATGATTCTTCTAATCCCCCTGGTTCTGATGACTAATGGTACGAGCCAATTTCTCCTTTTGCAACTGTTGTCATTGAGGCATAATCTCTGTACTCAGAACCACCCTGCTGACTAATTCATCAAAGAGGGTCTCCTTTTATGCTTGATGGTGTCATCTACAAGTGTACTTCCAAAAATTCATGGAAAATAGAGTTAAAAGATAAGGTTATGTTGGTACAAAAAATTTTCAGTTCCACATACAGTTTTTTGGTACTACACATTTTCCTTGAACTTCAAATACACTTGTATTTCATCCCTTCACCCCATAAAAGGAAGAAGAGAATGTAGGGTACTTAAGGATTTCACATTTTGTGGACCTGTCTTGGTGTTCCACGAACACAGCTTCCATCTTCCATCTCTGTGGGGTGTAGGTGGCGAGTTCTAATGTCATTGGCGGTCTCAATTGGCTTCTTGTGAGACCTACCTGGGCCATCCGGTGACCAAGGGAGCCATTCCCACCCCAACCCCAGTCATCAGAACCTTCCTCAGCAAAGGAATCAAACTGCAGAGCCACAACCCTTCACCGAGATTGCCACGTGCCTCAAACCCTGCCCCTCCCACACCACGACCTTGACCTTGAGAAGAATGGAAAGAAAGTGAGGTCATTACATATACAAGGAGCCTGCACCAATGATGGTCTCTACTCTACCAAGGGCTGAGGTGAAAATGCAAATAAAAAAATCACTCAATGCTATGTTACTTCTTACAGAGAGCTAGACTCACCAAATGGATGCTAGAGTATTGCAGTTCCCAAAAGGTTGGGAAGGTTTTGCTCTAACACACAATTGATGATAGAAGGATTTCAGTCCCAATATGCTACCCACACAAGGTCTCCTTGCCAGGCCCAGTCAAACCCTCATACTTTGGAACCTCACTCTCCCCAGACTCCTCTACACCAAGACTGTAGAAGGACACTTGACCCCAGGCACAGGGATTCAGAGGTATAGCTCAGTTCATGATTGTTCCGTCTCTGACCTTCTGCCTAATAACACAACAGAGGTTGTGATAACAGAATTCTGTAGGCACTCAAAGCTTCTCCCCAGTGTGTACTCTAGGAACAGCTCCCTGCCTTATGGTTTTTTTAAAGATTCATTTATTTGAAAGGTAGAGTTACAGAGAAAGAGAGAGAGAGGGAGAGAATCTTGTATCTGCTGGTTCACTTCCCAAATGCCCACAATAATCTGGATTGGGGCAGCCCAAAGCCAGGAGCCAGGAGCTCCACCCAGTTTTCCCACGTGGGTGCAGGAACCCAAGTACTTGGGCCATCTTCCACTGCCTTCTCAGGCACCTCAGTGGGGAGCTGGGTCAGAAGTGGAACAGCCAGGACTAGAATCATCACTCATAAGTGATACCGGCATCGGACGCAGGACTTAATCCTCTGAGCCACAATGTGCCCTTACCTGCCTTATATTTCTGACTCTTGTAAGCAGACTAACCAGTCACTACATCAAGGACTGGGGCGAGCCTGTTCTAATGAGAAACAGAAGCCCCATCCCTGGAAACCAGAAGCACTAAGTGAAAGAGTTGATAAATGAGTAAATGAATAAATTTAATGATAGATGACGGATGTGATATGATTTGATACAATGATGAAAAGACATGACATGGTTCCTGCCTGAATCATTTACTGTTCTGGCTATTAGATTTTCCATCATTTCTCACTTCCTACTTATTTGAAGCACCTCCAGTTTTCAACCAATTGTAGCCCAAGGTACTCCAGGCCTCCATTGCCACGTGACATATCTATTTGGGTTCTGTTAGTGGAGCAGCAGAATGAGGGGTCTTCTCCTGTGCCTGTTAATGGATCTCCTCCTATCTAGCATCAGCCTTGACCTAGGAAGAACCCTAATTCTAAGGGCTGCATCAATGCCCCGCCCCAATCTAGGGTGAGGTTGAGGCTAAGCAGGCAATGAGTTTCCTGAGCCTGAGGCTCAAGGAGGGAACTTGTTACAGAAAACTGCAAAGGAGGAAGTTCAAAGAAATCCGAGAAACAAACAGAAATAAGCCTGGAGTCCTCATTATGGAAGTCATAAAGGGGCCTGCAGTGATAACCCCTCAGTGTCTGAGCTGGGAGATAGGAGAATTTGGCTGGACCTTGTAAGGGGCCAATGTGGGGCTGGGTTGTGCATTCTTTATGTCACCAATCATGTGGTAGGGCCAGAGGTAAAACTGCAAACCAGAGGATAGAGACATGGAGGTAAGGCCAAGGGCAACAGGTTGACAAAGAGCCACAGGATGATGCTGTCCCTGGCTGGAATCCTGGGCTAGCAGCCCAGTGGGTCATGTAAGATGTCACCATTCAAAGGACCAGAAACAAAAATGATAGACTTTGAGCCTGATCCATCCACAGCAGTTGGCAACACTATCCTACTCTAGCATGTAACGGCTTTCTTTATACCCCTCCTATCTGCATCTTTCCATTTTCCAACACATGTGTGTGAATACACACACACACACACACGTGTCCCCACTATGTCAGAAGGAGCCGTCAGCATCTTGGTTTCACACACTGTGCACCTGCACTCTTCACCAAGCCAACCTCCAAAGAAATCTGTCCTGCAAAAAACCTCTAATATTTTCCAAATCCTGGCACCCAGGACTAAGGGGTCACAAGGCAGCCACTCGGATCTGTTTAATATATCGCTCCCAGGTCCTTTCCTACATTCATCACCGAAGCAATCAGCACAACCTTTACTGCAAATCTGTTCCCTGGTGCTTGTCCTCTGGTCATTAACCTTAACAATGTCAACAGTGTTCATAAGTCTGAGCCGGGATTAACACGCAAGGCGGGCTGCCACTTGGGCGAGAGTCTTCGGAATGTGGCTCTGCCCTGGCAGGCACAGCTGCACTGCCGTGTCCTCACCAGCAGAGCAGCAGAAAGACAGACAGACAGACAGAAAGGGACTGGCTTTTCAAGGAGTGGCTGTACTCACCCGTGCTGACACAGCCCGATGAAAAGAAATCTTCCCTATATATGGTGTTCAGTTGAGACCATACGTCATTATGAAAATAATTAAAACAGTAGTATTAGGAATTAATGGTTATTACAATATTGCTCACTGCCAGGGCCAGTGTTGTGGCATAGTGGGTAAAGCCACTGCCTGCAGAGCCGGTATCCCATATGGGTACCAGTTTGTGTCCTGGCTGCTCCACTTCTAATCCAGCTCCCTGCTGGTGAGCTGGCAAACATAGCGGAAGATGGCCCACGTGTTCGGAACCCTGGGGCCCAAGTGGGAGACCCAGATGAAGCTCCTGGCTCCTGGCTTCAACCTGGCCCAGTCCTGGCCATTGTGGCCAGGTTGGGGGGGTGAACCAGCAGACAGAAGATAGATCTCTTAGTTATGACATTGGCTGAACTGAGTCTTCAAGCCTGAGATTATGGTGGTAGACAGGGCAATGGCCCTCAAAGACGTTCACATCGCAGATTTTGGGAACTGTAACTATGCTAAATGACATAATGAAGGGGAGTTAGGTGGCAGATGAAATCGGGGTCTCTAATCAGCTGACATAGGCCAGCCACGTGATGACAATGTCCTCCAAAACAGGAGAGAGAGGCAGCAGATTCAGCATCCAAGCGATGTCATACGGGAAATACTCAGCTGACCCTTGGCAACTTTGAAGACAAAAAGGAACTATGATCTAAGACCATGATTCTAGCCTCTTGGAAGCTGGACAAATCCAGAAAATGATACTCCCCTTGAGCCCCAGAAAAGCAACACTATTGGAGCACCCACAGTGGATGGTAGCCAACTCCTGGCCGCCACCTCGACTACCCCAGTGAAAACCATTTCAGACTCCTGACCTCCAGACACGAAGGTGATGACTTTCTGCTGTGTCGAGCTACTGGCTTTGTGGCCCTCTGTCTCAGTAGCTGCAGGAGGCCCTGTCACCCTCTCAGTCCAAATTCTTGTTCTGTTTGTTCAGATCACAGTTAGGTTTCCAATAGCAAATAACAAATGGCCACGAACTTAAGATCCTCAAACTAGCAGAAATTCATGAGCTCCCTGTTTTTGTTTTTGGGGCACAGCATGAGTGGGTTCTCTGCTGAGGGTCTTACAAGGGGTCTACCAGGCTCCATCTGGAAACTCCAGGCAAAGAACCAATTCCTGGGGCTGGCACTGTGGTGTAGCAGGTATAGCCGCCACCTGCAGTGCCAGCATCTCATATGGGCACTGGTTCAAGACCCGGCTGCTCCACTTCCAATCCAGTTCTCTGCTGTGGCCTGGGAAAGCAGTAGAAGATGGCCCAAGTCCTTGGGCCCCTACACCTGCTTGGGAGACCCAGAAGAAGCTCCTGGCTCCTGGGTTCGGATTGGCTCAGCTACAGTTGTTGCTGCCAGTTGGGGAGTGAACCAGCAGAGGAAGACCTCTCTCTCTCTCTCTCTTTTCCTTTCCTTCTCTCTCTGTGTAACTCTGACTTTCAAGTAAAATAAATAAATCTTAAAGAAAAAAAAAGAACCAATTCCCAAGAATTGGTTGAATCCAGTTCCTTGCAGGAGTATGGCTGAGATACCCAAGCCCTACTAGCTGTCAGCAAAGCCACACTCAACTCCTACAGACTGTCTGCAATCCTTACCAAAGTGACTCCTCCATGCTCACAGTCCGCAACAGAGATGCCACTCTGCACCAAATCCCTGTCACTTTAGCAAAGGTCCAGCTCCTTCAAAGGACTCAGAGGGTGAGGTCAGACCCACCGACCCACCCGCATACTCTCCCTTCTCATGAACTCAAGGTCAACCTGTACGAGTCTGGATTATGTCTGCAAAATCCCTGTTACCAGGCGCACAGTCACAGGAGTGGCAACCCAAGACACTCGCAGGCCCCTCCCACACCTGACGGGAAAAAATTGTGGAATCTTGGGAATCATCTTAGAATTCTGCCTACACAACCACATTAGCATATAGCAATGGACTTGACCACCCTACACTTCCCTCTCTTTACTACCAACCACATAAGTTCTATTGGCTTTTCTTATATCACGCACACACACACACACACTCCTCACTACCCTACAAAGCTGGCATTGGCCCTCCTGCCTGCCAACCCCCCACCCCACGCAAATCTCACCCTGCGCATTTTGTAGCTCCCTTCAGAGCCAGGTACAAGCAGCCAACTAGAAACCGAATCGTGTTAAGAGCTAAATTGCATTGACACCAGATACAGGTCTAAGAAATGCACCTCCCTACAAATTATCAGGTGAGGAGGAATGCTAATTCAATTTTACAGATGAGAAAACTCAGGCAGGGGAAGGTAACGCCACCTGGCTCCAGAGGAGGACGCAAGGGCAGATCGGGCAACCCCTCGGAACACGTCACTAAGCATCTGAGCATCCAGCAAAGGCACCATCAGGTCGTGGCCACCTGCAGAGAAAGGAAGCTTCTCGTATCTGTGCACCTGCTTTGGCTTCAGTGAGTACTGCAACTTCTCCTCTGTGGATACTATTTTTCCCTCCTCCCAGAACCAACCAGTGAACGGTGTGTTCAAGTCCTGGGTGGCGGGGTGGGGCAGGGGAGTATGGTGTGACAGATTTAACCAGTTACCCAGGTGTGATGATCAGAGTCCTCCCCGCTTCCCTCCATACCTTGCACCCTCTAAGCCTCCAGCAGGAAATGGGCAAAGAGATCTGGTCACCCACCCCTAGCCTAACCCAGCCGGGGCTGGGTCAGGCTGAAGCTGGGAGCTGGAACTCAGTCCAGTCCAATCCTATACAGATAGTAGGAACCTGAACACTTGAGCCATCACCACAGTGCCCCAGGGTGCACAATAGCAGGAAGCTATTATCAGGAGCCAATGCCAGGGATCGAACCCAGGGACCCCGATTTGGACCATGTGGATCCTAACCAATGTCTTAACTAATAGAACAAATCCCCCTTCTTCCATCATTTCGGACACAACTCAACCCCGACCTACACACCCATCACCACACCTGCCAGGCCCATCATGCCACAGCCCAGCCGTGCCAATGTTCATTAACAAACGGAAGGGAGAGTTGACCCTGTGTAGCTGCTAAGGTCAAAGTAGAAGCTGAAGTCAGGAATCTAAGTGGTAGCCATCTGCACACAACAATTGAAAAGGAAACAATTGCGTCTCAGTAGTCCTCATTTACTTGGGAAAAGGAGCCAGTGAGTAGGCAGCAAGCTGGACTCATTCCATCCCTGTTTAGAAAGCAGTTTATCACTTCATTGCAATTGAAATTTTTTTAAAAGAAAAGTTATTTTAAGAAGCATCTAAGTTCCCATAGTTCAGTTAATATACCACATAACTTTCTAACTCTATCTCTGAATCTCGGATATTGACTATTTCTAAAGTTTTTGGAGCATAAATTACTAACCAAATTGGCTATGCGTGGCTCTCTGTTACTTTGGTGGCAAAGACGCCTGGTTGCTTGCCCCAAACTTTCCTTTTTCTTCCCTTTTACAAAAGTAAGTGTTACTAGGGGCATTGCATTATCTGGAATGCAGGTGTGATATCTGGAGTTCTGGCTGCCATATTGGAACATGAGGAGAAGGGCCACATAATAGAGACAGCAGAGAATTGATTTAAGATTTTATCTGGAGTTTGATGACTTGAGGAAGCTGCCACTTCCAGTTCTGGGTGACCAAGTCCAGACTGCATTTACCTTAGAGAAAGAATATTCTAGTTTGCTAAAGACACTGCTATTGTGGGCTTTTCAGTGACCTAACCAACTCTAATTCTAACCGATACACATGAAGACCACAAACGTACTTCCCAGCTTAGAAATCCTGGAATTCCAGTTTTTCTTTTCTTTTCGTTATCTTTGTCTTTTCATCAACTCTCAAGGAAAAATAAACTCAGAGACAGGAAGTGTTTGGGGCCAGATGACACCGGAAGAGAGCCTGGGTTCTCGCTGACAAGTAGATCCTGGGTTTACCCATCCCCCGTAGAATAAGAAGCTTCAAATGTCAGCTCCAAAAGGCATTACTATTCCTCTTGACACTAAACCCCATCATGCATCTGCATTTGTTTCCTAAGAAAAATGCAGCTTTTCAAAAGCCCGCTTATCATAGCATCTCATCCAGTAGGACAGAACTCAATGGAGTTCCCATCCATCATCCCCATTCCTTTAAACTGGTGTACATTGATTGCCCAGTCCAGAGAATTGTGACAATCAATAACTTTTTTTTCCCCTAGACAAATAGCCTATAAGACTAAACAAATTAGTTTATTTTGTAGTAGAAAGAAGTAAGTTGTCAATCAAACCCCTAAACCCTAACCTCAAATAAGCACAGATGCCAATACTGGAACAATCAAGTCGCCACAGCCAACATCGTGTTTACGGGAAGCACAAGGGCTCGCGTGCTGGCTGGGCAGGGAAAGGAAGGAAACACACAAGGGATGGGTGCAGCATGCCCTGTCCTGCAGAGATCTCCTCTCCTAGGGGCTACCGTAGTGGGACTGTGGTATCGCCCAAGAGCTCTACCCCATGCTAGAAAACTTGACCCTATGCTTAATGTTCTGATTAAAATTGCTGAGTCACATATAACCCCCTCCAAAAAAATAGCAGCTACAATCATGTCTCATAGTTCATGAAATTTATTTATTTATTTTGGACCAGTCTTCTGATTAAAAAAAAATCAGTAGACAGGTTCTCATCTTGGATCTTCTGTGTGATTGCGGTCGGATGCCAGGTAGGATTGCCCTGATAGGAAGTCTCAATGGAGCCAAACATCTAAGACGGTGCGTGCACATGGGTTAGGATGGATGCTAACTGCTACCTAGGAACACAGGAACTGGGGTGGAGAGGCTGCTGTCCGAAACACCTACACGCGGCAGGAAGGTCTCAGTGCGGTGTGACTTCCTAGGCAACTGACGGGTTTTCTCCAGAAAAGGTATCCCAAGAGAACAAGATGGAAACTCCATGTCCTTTGTGATCCAGCCTTAGAAACTGCATGCCACTACCTCTATTACGTTCTATTGATGGAAGCCATCTCAGGGGAGTCAACCTGCCCAGACTCAAGACCCCACTTCTCAATAGAAGGAGTGTCAAAAATTTGCAATCATTTTCAGACATCCCTTGGCAGCCCAGGATGGGAAGCCAAGAGTGGATTCCACAGTGGGGAGATAAGGAATGGTCTTTCAACAAGTGTCCCCGTCACCTAGGTGCCTAGTCTCTCCCTGACCCCTGGACTCTTCTCACTCCCTTTTTCCTTTGTCCTCAGCCACGGAACATTCTACTCTGCACCATCTCCAGTCCTCTGGTCGTAGACCTCTGTGCTTTGGTAACCTGAAATGGTTCCCCAAACTCCACGACCCATAGCACTCATCTGCTTTAGGTTGTACAGGCTCCGTCTCATTACTCAGCTGCAGCAGGAACCGCTTTCTTGTTTGCATGAAACACACTTCAAGTAAAGCCTTCCAGCAAAGCAGCTTCGAAAGAGTAAGTGACGTAGACCAAGCATGTAAAGACAGGGTACTGGAGAGTCTTTCTCAAGCAGTGAAAGACAGCAGGAAGGTTCTTCCTGATAGCTATTCCCAGTTTCTGGTTGGCCAGTTGCTTGCTTCCATGGAGTGATTCAGGGACCCAGGTTCTTTCAAACTTGGGACTCAGCCAATCCCAGGTTCTTGTCACCATCCATATCTAGGTGGCCAGAGAGAGAGAGAGGTCTTTCATCCACTTGTTCACTCCCCAGATGACTGCAATGACTGGAACTGAGTTGATCTGAAGCCAGGAGCCAGGACCCAGGAGCTTTTTCTAGGTCTCCCACATGGGTGCAGGGGCCCAAGGATTTGGACCATCTTTTACTGCTTTCTCAGTCCAAAGCAGAGGGCTGGATCGGAAGTGGAGTGGCTGGGACTCGAATAGGCGCCAATATGGGATGCCAGCACTCCAGGTGGTGGCTTTACTCGCTATGCCACAGCATCGCCCCCAAGATAGAAGAGTAGTAAGGGAATGTGTAAGGAAGTCTCACTTGAATGTGGCAGCATCCCAGCACAACAGTTTTGTAGGAAACTTAGCTCTCCTCTCTTTTTTTTTTTTTTTTTTTTTTTTTGACAGGCAGAGTGGACAGTGAGAGAGAGACAGAGAGAAAGGTCTTCCTTTGCCATTGGTTCACCCCACAATAGCCACTGCGGCCAGCGCAATGCGCTGATTCGAAGCCAGAAGTCAGATGCTTCTCCTGGTCTCCCATGCGGGTGCAGGGCCCAAGGACTTGGGCCATCCTCCACTGCACTCCCGGGCCACAGAAGAGAGCTGGCCTGGAAAAGGGGCAACTGGGACAGAACCAGCGCCCCAACCAGGACTAGAACCCAGGTTGTCGGCGGCGCAGGCGGAGGATTAGCGTAGTGAGCCGCAGCACCGGCCCATCCCTTCCTTCTTTACTACGACACTCACCGATGCAACAAACAATCCCAGAATCAGAGTGAATCCAAGAGACTGTCTACAGGGATACTTCCAAAGGTTCATGGAAAATGGAATCAAAAAAGAAGTTCGTTTTGATGAAAAAAAATTGAAATCCACACCTCGTTTTGATACAGTATGCATTTTCCATGAACTTTCGAAGATGCTTTGTGTCCTTGGATTCCAGCATTTTTGGCACCAAAATACATTGATCCTGTAGTTCCCTTTTTCCATGGACTATTAGAAGGATCCCCGTATTCTAGTGCATTTATGTTCCCAACGAGAAATCCATGACTCAGAGAATTAAATGACTCCCCCGAGATCACACGGCCAGAAAGCAGCAGAGCCTAAGGAGGAAGGAAGAGGGGGATGTCACTGGCCTGGAATGTGTACTCCTTGGCTTTCCCTGCGTCTGTCCCGCCTTCTTCCTGTCCAAGCTCATAGCCCCTGCCTCTTATCCAGGCTGTCAGCCTGTGACCGATTCAGCTACTCCAAACTCCCGCTCTGCTGCGTGTATGCAATCCGTCAACAGGATTTTCAACTCCGTTCACACTTCACTGTTGAATTTTCCCAGCAAGGGGCCAAACAGGGGATTCAGGCAGTGCCAAATGTGTTCCTCTCTGACGTCCTTGGGAAGTGTTAGCAGACAAATGCCCCCACTAAATTGAGCCTCATTTGACTAAAGCTCCAAATCATTTGGTTTGTACACACCAAGTCCTTTATTAATTGATTGCTATTTTATAGAATGATTTATCTCTTTACTTATTTTTTATTTAGCTATTTATTTGAAAGTTAAGGTGGCAAAGAGAAAGAGAGAGAGAGAGAGAGAGAGAGAGAGAGAGAGGAGATCTTCTATCTGCTGGTTCACCCCATCCCTGATTGTCCACGAGAGCCAGGGCTGGGTCTGGCCAAAACAAGACACTATCCTTGTCTCCTGGGTGGGAGGCAGGGGTGCGAGCACTTGGACCATCGTCTGTCGCTTTCCCAGGCACATCTGCAGGGAGCTGGGTTGGAAGTGGAGCAGCTGGGACTGGAACCAGCACTCTGATATGGGATGCTAGTGTCCCAAGCTGTGGTTTAAAGCACAGAGCCACAACACCCCCAAGTGCCTTTAAGCATTTGAGTGGACGACCATGACAGAGGATGCTCAGATAATACCCATGTGTCCTGACCATTTTCTAGGTCAATTGGCCGCTGAAAATCCACTTGCTGGGCTCCCGTTGGAGGAACAAGTCACCCAGAAGCACCTCTGCCACGGTTTCATCCCGACCGCATTTGCAAAGCGTGGAGAGAGAGAGAGGCTGGTGGGGAAGCAACCGGCAGCTGTTTTTCAAGAAATTAATTTCTATCCCTGCAGTGATCAGTCGTGGTTAAGTGAGAGAATCAAATTATCTAACTTACTTCTGCTGGGAAGGTCGGCTGCTCTGAATCCTGATGAAAAATAACACAATGGTGCTGTTTAATTTAAAACCTCCGTCTGCTTCACTTATAATTCATCATGATTATGCTTTGCGTTTATGTAGTATCCAAGGATCTCAAAGAACTTTGAGAGCATAAATGATTCATCCCGGGGCCCCAGCAGAGAAGCGGCACTGGCCCTCTCTCTCCACAGAGAGAGCAGCGAGGGAAGATTGCATCCAATACCCAGGGCTCCCAGCTGACTTTTCAACACAAATCAACACTGCCTCTCTAGTTACTTAGGATTTGGCAACCATTCCGGCCAGACTAATATATTACGCAAACGGACACTGTGATATCAAGAGCATAAAGGAGCTAAGGAGTTATGGCTTACAAATGTAAATCAATAAAAGACCGTGGGCTTCTGGCCATTTCTTTCTGAGAAAAAAATGCTTCTTCTGCTTCCAGCAGGCTGGCCAACATATGGCAGCTGTCTACCAGAAAGTCTTCAGTGTTGAGCTCCTAGGTCCCGTTACACAGACAGAATCAACAGTGTAGATATAATAGTAAAGGTGTGCCCTCCCCCTGCGTTTTACAACCCGCTTTTCCATCCATTGCCTCCTTGACCTACTCACCTCAACATTACCTTCCGTGCTTCTCCCTTCTGCTTACAGAGAAACTTACTCTTTGCACCCCTCCCTCCACCAAACAGGCACTACCCAACAGCTCTCTCTAAACTCGGATCTGCCTGACTGCATAGACCAGGAACTCGGTTGCTAAGCCACCAAGGGCTACACCATTAGCCATCTTAGATTTTTCAATACAAAGTCAATGTGCCCCCTTTGTGATGAACTGAGAGAAGAAGTAATAGTAATCACCCCAGTGCTTTGTCCAACACCTACTATGTAGCAGGCAATTTGTTGGGGTTCTTATACGTTAGCCGCAGACCTCATCCCACATGGGCCAAATGTAACACAATGGAAATAACTGAGACTTAAACTTGGCCAAGTTCAGAATTTAATAAAGGGTAGAGACATTCAGCTTGTCCAGACCCGTAGCGTACATTCTTTCTCCAGGAGAATGAGGGCATAGTCCAGGGAAATGTAGCTAGCAAATATAAGAAGATGTGGTGCAGCTGGCTGTCCCCTTGTTTGAGAGCTCTGATAGCCAAACTCCATCCGCCTTGGGGGAGGTATTTTTGGGATGCCCCGCCCAGCTAGTGTTAGACTTTTCATCTAGAAAGTATGGCTACGTAAACGGGAGTATATGGCTGATGAGAACGTACCTGGACTCTCTCAAGAAATGTTAACATTTGTAAAAGAAAATTCCAGACCTCCGATGCAAGACATACCAGGCATCAGGTCAGAGCAGGAGATTAGCTTAATGACATTGTTTATCCCTCAGGGTTGAGATGATTGCTGGGGTCACTTAGAGAGCAAGATGGCGGTTATGGCCAAGATGGCTGCAATGGCCAAGATGGCTGCAGTCATGTCAAGCTACACCTTTGCATTCCACCCCTCATAAACAGCTCTTGCACTCTCCCACAGCCCTCTCTTCTGGGAAGTGCCCTGAGTCTATGAGAGGTTTCCACATTGCTTTGGTGGCATAGTGTGAGGCCATTTGTCCAGTAGAGTGACCTATAGAAGCTTGACAAGGGAAGTGGTCCACATACTCCACATGCAGACACAATACAGCTCTGTAAATAAATGTGAGTTCATTGTAGGAAAATACTGGCTTCAAAAGCACATCTCAAAAAAAAAAAAAAAAAAAAGAAGCAGCAAAAACAGCATCAGGCCACAGCTATGATTAAAAAAAAAAAAAAAACAGATGTTCAGTAGGGACTTGTTATGACAAATCACCATCCACCAAGTCAATGCGGGTAGCATCATCTCTGTTAGGAAACATGGCAGCCACAACTGGGACTGGTGCAGTAGGACATACCCCATGTGTTAGCCAACAGGGAAAGGCCCATCAGTGATGTCTAAAATTCACGCCAAGCCAGACCAAGTATCCACCTTCAGTGTGTCCAGGTGTCTCCTTCGCACTCAGGCTACAAATCATACCCACGGATCCAACACTCATGGGGACCTAGATGGGCAAGCCAGAGAGTTCTCACACTGTTAGTAAGAAAAAACTGATCAACTCTGGGAAACAAACTATTTGAGTCCCCATTTAATTATCTCCTCCCCTGAGCACAGGGTTTGTGGCATTCGAAAAAGAAGCGCTGTGTATCCATGTATCAGTTGCAGCAACACAGCACCTAGAGGTGCAGCTTGGACACAGACTGTATTTGTGTTGGATCTGGAGTCTCCAGGAACTCGTAAGGGACAGATGTGCCAGCCTTCTGGGTATTTAAATGACGAACACTACTCTACGATCTTCAGTCCAGCTGGCCAAGACGGAGTAAGCCTATACTGGGGCCTGTGTTTGTTGCTTTAAAGGGCTGGCTTTTCTCTCTCCCAATTCTGCTGCCTAGGAGTCCTAGGGGAGAAGCAAGTGCCCTGACACATCACTTGTTGAGCCCAATCTTGGTGAGCTGTGGAGTGACAGCACTGTTGGCACCAGCGCTTGGAGCCTCTGAAGAGAGGAAGTCAGCCCTTAGAATCATAGCCCCAGCATGGAAGTATGCACCTGGCCAGAGAGAGGCTGAGGCACCTACAGGAGGCTGACATGACCTATCAGCTTCCTCCTCATGACAGGGCCAACCAAGACAGGCAGCACAAACAGACATCAGGACAGATGGACGCTGGCTGACTGTCAACCTGAGAAAAAGGCATTTATGCCCATGCACCCACCCCCATGCTAAAACTCCCCTCTCCTGTATTCTCCAAACATATCGGCCTTTCTTTTTCTTTCGCATGGAGTACGGTGGTCCTGTCTCAGCCTGACCACCCAGAAAGCTAATGTTCCTCCCGCTAAAGCCAAGCTCATTGATTTTCTCTTTCCTAAGAGTTTCTTGGCTCCGCAAGCAGAAGTCATCATTTCATTGTCTATGATTCCATGACATTCTGTCCATACTTTATCTGATGACACTAAGAATGTTGTCTCGGAGATAATCATCTGTGTCTGGCCTAGATCTCCTTGAAATTAGACGCACAATTCCGTTGTCTCCGAATCTTTGATTTTAAATATTAAAGCTCTGTGTGATAATCTGATTACATTGGCTTTCCCCTCACCCCTAGCAGAATATAAAATAGTCAGAGGCCAGAGGTGTATATCTGATGTCCTGCTTATAACCAGAGACTAGAATAGTGCTTGGCATTTATCTTTTTTTAAGATTTTATTTTTTATTTATTTGAAAGAAAGAGTGACAGAGAGAGGTAGAGATAGAGAGAGAGGTCTTCTGTCCACTGGTTCACTCCCCAGATAGCCACAATGGCTGGAGCTGTGCCAATCTGAAGCCAGGAGCCAGGAGCCAGGAGCTTCTTCTAGGTCTCCCATGTGGGTGCAAGGGCCCAAGGACTTGGGCCATCTTCCACTGTTTCCCAGGCCACAGCACAGAGCTAGATCAGAAGAGGAGCAGCCTGGACTGGAACTAGCACCCATATGGGATGCTGGCACTGCAGGCCAGGGCTTTAACCTGCTGCGCCACAGCACCAGTCCCTTGGCACTTATTTTTTTAATGATGGGATGAATGCATGGGTAGAAGGATGGATGGATGGATGTGTGGCAGGGAGGTAGGATAGATGTGTGGGAAAAAATAGGAGGAGAGAGGGAGGAAGGAGTGGATAGGTATATGGGCCAATAGATGGATGGTTGGATGGATTGATGGATAGATGAGTGGATGCATGGATGGGTGTATGGGTGGATGGATGGATGGATGGGTGGATGGATGGATGGATGGGTGGGTGGATGGATGCATGAGTAGGTGGGTGGGTGGATGAATGGGTAGGTGGGTGGGTGGATGGACAGGTGGTTGGGTGGATGAATGAATACATGGATGGATAAAGGAGGCTTTGTAGGAATGGAACCAAAATAAGTGGGGGAGGAAAAACCCGCCACTGAACACAAGGTGACAGCTAGGACATCCAGAAAGCCTCACAGGCCAAATACTGCCTCAGGTGCACCTTTAAGGAAAAGTGAGCTATGTACAGCTAGAGCCAGAGCAGAAGCAAGCAGGAGTCAAGATAAGGAAAGGTACAAGGGGAGGAATGGGAAGAGAAGCGAGAAGACTCAACAGCCAGGGGTGGAAGACACGTGAGAGATCCTAGAGGAACACGCTGGGACATGCAGCTCCCAGATGCTTGTCATGTGGGAATTTATCACACAGACCCTCAGGAGACAGCAAGGGCTTTGTATGTTTGCTTTGCTTTTTGCTTTTGCAGAAGCACATGTACAAGGCATTGTGTTTTGAGTTGGAAGCATTAAGCCTTCTCTAACAACAGAGATATTAGAAGAAATAGAGCTACCGATAATCCATTATTAGCCATTGGCACCAGCAATTTACCAACCCTGCTATGCCTCCAGGTAGGAGATTAAAAATAGGATGTATAACATAAGGCACAGGTGAGAAAGGGACCCTGGAGGGTGGGGGGCTGGCATGGGGGTTGAGGAATGCCGGGACCAAAGTGGCAGCAGGAGGGCCTGGGGGTGCAGCTCCATGAGCTTGTGATTAGGTTGGTGGCAAGAAGATGGAAGAGGTGATAGCCAAGGTGAGCCCCTCAAGAGCATCCCCTGGACAGACTGACCCACAAGCTTTTCCAAACCACAACCCAAACTGTGATGGAGAAAAGTCTCTTGCAGGACCCAGTGTGGGTCATGCCATTTGGTGTGTCCGTGTGTCCAGGGGAGCCACCCTGGGAAATCTTGACCACACATCTTATACAAGTGAGTTTTCCAACTAGCATCAACCTTCTAGAACATTCTCCCATGCCCTCTGGGCTGCGCCGGTGTGAGAAATTTTCTTCTTGGGCTCAGCATTGCGGTACAGCAAGTTAAGCCACCAGCTGTGACACTGGTATTCTATATGAGTGTGGGTTCAAGTCCCACCTCTTCAGCTTCTGAGCCAGCTCCCTGCTCATGCACCTTGGAAAGCAGGGGATGGTTCACAAATACTTAGGTCCCTGCCACCCATGAAAGAGATCACGATGGAGTTCCTAGCTGTTGGCTGCAGCCTGGCCAGCTCCAGCTGTTGAAGCCATTTTTAGGGAGTGAAACAGTTGGTGGTTCTAACTCTGTGCCCCACTCTGCCTTTATGTAAATAAAAGAAGAGAAATTTGTCTTCATCACCTCCCCCACAGCCTCTTCCCTGTCCAATCTCATTTCAAGTAGGTGACTGATTCAGAGGACACCTGCTCCCCTGCTCCTGTTCCGGGGAAGGAAGACCCCCAGAGAGAGGTGATCTTTCCAGGATCCAGACACCCGGACCCCACCTGCATGTCCCCTCCTGCCTATGGATCCCCGCCTGCCTGCTGTTTAACACTGTAGCTTCCTCCTCTTGGAGAACACATTACTTCTCTGAGAGAAGAAGTTTAGGGCTTCTGCTCTGCTTAGACAACAAACAAGGCAGCCAAGGGACACTGTCAGAGGCTGACATGACCCAGCTCCCTCCCCGTCCCTGGTCCTGAGCCCTGAGCAAAGTCCTCGGCTGCCTCAGTTTACTTCTCCCCCTTTCTCGAAGCTCTAGCTTCCATCCCTTCTCTCACTCTGTCCTTGCCAAAACTGAGCCCACCCCTCTTTATGCACCAGCCCCATCTGGTCAGACAACTCCTTTGCAGCTCTGGGAGTGCAGTCCTGCAAGGTGTTACCTCCACGGTGCGGTGCCCAGAGACGAAAATGAGAAGGCAGCGTCATTGCAGCTGGCCATCTTTGGCATATGCTCACTGGGCCACCGTCAGGCGGGCGCCATGCTGCCATGTCCCTGAAATAAAATGACAGGAGCCCCTGCACTGCCTTGCTCTGGTTACTCCCAGAATGCTCTGGCCCAGGCAGCAGCCTGCACAGATATCCCAGGGAAGAAGGAGCCACAATGGTGGTGACCACACTGAATGTGCAATGCACATCCCGGCAGATTCCAGGCATAGATTTCTGCCCCGGGCCCCTGGTTCTCAGGCTTCGAGAGTCCCCAGGCACCTCTCAACTCCCATAGTAAACAAGTTTCCTTAGACTGTATGTATGCATTGCACTAGGGGTTCATAGCTTGCTCTGACATTTCAAATACATCTCACATCTCTCTTTAAAAACGTGATAAAGCCATTGACCTAAAGGGAGAAAAAAAAATCTGATTTATCAATGGTTTCTTTTATTCCCTGCATGCTCTTGGGAAAAGTAGTTGGGCTGGTGTTGTGGCACCCTGGGCTAAGCTGCAAGGCTGCTTTGCATCTTGGCTGCTCTGCTTCTAATCCAGCTCCCTGCTAATGCTTCTGGGAAAGCGGCAGTAGATGGCCCAAGTGCTTGGATTCCTGCACCCACAAGGGAGACCAGAATGGAGTTTGTTGCCATTTTCTCTCTTCCTCTCCCCTCCTCCATCAGTTTGCATTTCCAATATACAACTAAGTCTTTAAAAAAAAAAGAAAGATAAAGACAAACATGACCTGGAGGATGTAGCTTGAGATGGAGGTTAAAATAGAGCCAACAACCACAGGTTATAAAACAGATAGTAGGTCCCATGTGGCCAAAGCAGAAATGACTTGTTAACCTCTTAGCTCCATTTCTAACTATTCTGTTAAATGTTAACTAAACTTTTATTTGTCTGCTTGGGCTACAGCAATTCCCTCCACTGTGCTCTGTACCTACCTTTTTAAACACATACTTGATTTTCAAATACACAGAGAAATTGAAAACAGCCATATGCCCAGGACGTAGATTTGACCATGAACTTTATTTTTTTAGAGAATTATTTTATTTATTTGAAAGACAGAGTTACAGAGAGGTAGAGCCAGAGAGAGAGAGAGAGGTCTTCCATTCCACTGGTTCACTCCCCAAATGACTGCAATGGTCAGAGCTGAGCTGATCCAAAGCCAGGAGCCAGGAGCTTCTTTATGTCTCCCATGAGGGTGCAGGGGTCCAAGGACTTGGGCCATCTTCTACTGCTTTCCCAGGCCACAACAGAGAGCTGGATCTGAAGTGGAGCAGCCGGGACTCAAACCAATGCTCATATGGGATGCAGGCACTACAGGCTGGGGCTTCAATCCACTGCACCACAGCTCTAGTCCCGACAATGAACTTTAATTGACACCAGTTCTCCCTCCTCTCCATCCATCACACCCACTGTGTTATGGCTACGGATGGCTTTGAGACCTTTTTCCCTCTTGCCTCCTTCCCATTGGCTTCCTAAACAAAAGCTAATAATCTTTTGGAAACACGTGTCTGATCTTGGTCCCCAACCTGCACCTCTCCTGTGTCCTTGGGTGTGACCCAGAGATCCATCACTGGGCTCAGGATGGGCAGAGTCCTGAAGCAGTGATGCAGATGACTGAATTGTGCTGTGTGTGTGGGCAGGCATCTAGTACAATGGTGTAGACCTTGCTTGGGGCACCTGCATCCCATATCAGAGCGCCTGGGTTCGGTCTGGCTCTTTCACCTCCAATCCAGCTTCCTGCTAATGTACACCTGCAAAGGCACTGGTGATTCCTCAGGTACTTGGGTTCCTGCCCCCCACATAGGAAACCCAGACTGAGTTCCAGCTCCTGGCTTTGAACTTGCTCCTGTGGGCATTTGAGGAGTGAACCAAGAGGTGAAAATTCTCTCTCTCTTTCTCTCTCTCTCTTCCTCTCTCTCTCCCTTTCCCTTTCTCTCTCCCTGTCTCTCTCCTGCTCCCTCTCTCTCTTCCTTTCAAATCAAATGCAAATTAGTTGAAAAAAATTTTTAAAAACATTGTGTGCACAACTTACAGAGCAAAGTGTCTGTGAAGTGTATTGGTTATGCTGCATTAAGTTGAAATGCGTAAAATTGGTTAAAAACGTTACATACACAATACACTCTAATAGTACATAAGCCACAGATAAAGAGTCTTTTCAATTAAAACTTCCACTGATTAAAAGTTAATGTTTTGGCTTTAATCAGAGTTCCCATGTTGCATTACAGACTAAATATGAAAAGCCTCGCATGGCAGCTAGAATTCCAGATGTTTCAGATTTGACGAGGGGAAAAAAAAATACAACTCCTCTCTCTTGCCATTGTTTTTGCTCTAAATTAAGCTCAGCCCGTTCATCCTGCCAAAGCAGGTCTGTATCAGGGGAAGCAAAACGTGCAGCTTCAACACCACTGCCAAATCTGGACCAGAACAGGCATCTGCCCCAGAGGTCCCCCACACAGCACTGGGGGCTCGCAGCCCAAAGCTGTGTCAGTTCTAGGCAGTCTGCAGGATATAATCGGATACGAGTTTCATCAGAGGTATATTAATAGAAAATCATCTCTCACAGGGCTCTCATTGGCATGTTGTTTTATTATTATTACAACCATGCATTGCATAACATCTCAGTCCTTGGTGGACCACGTGTAAAACGAACGATCCTGTAAGATTATACCTGAGTTGAAAACTTCCGATCATCTAGCGACACCAGGGCCATCCTAACACCGGAGCACAACACCTATAGTGATGCTGATGTAAGCAGACCTACAGTGCCACCAGCGGCATCGAAGTGTAGCACATTCGATGATTGACAGCACATAGTATTTGAAAATGAAACTAGCTATGTTAATGGTTGATGTAGTAACCCTACTCCACTAATATCTTTACCATACAGTCATTCTACTTACTAAGAAATAAATTTGGGGTGAGCATTAGGCCTAGATGTTGAAATGGGGGTTGGGATATGTACATACCTACCAGGGTTCCTAGGCTCAGTCCCAACTCTGCTCTGGATTGCAGCTTCCTGCCACGCATGCCCTGGGAAGCAGTGGCATTGGTTCAAGTGGTTAGGTCCCTGACACCATGTGGGGGACCTGGATTGAGTTCCTGGCTCCTGGCTTCAGCCTGGTCAAACCCTGGCCATGTCTATCTCTGCCACTACTACTGCTCCTCCTCAAGTAAAATAAACACATGAATAAATAAATTTAAAGAGGTGCACTGTTCCACTGGCTGTAGCCTTACACATCTCTTGCTTACTGCATCTCTTGTCTCAAGAGGCTGCACCTAGGGGGCCGAGCTGTGGCCTAGCAGCACCCCAAATCCCATATGGGCACTGGTTTGAGTCCCAGCTGCTCCACTTCCTATCCAGCTCTCTGCTATGGCCTGGGAAAGCAGTGGAGGATAAGCCCAAGTGCTTGGGCCCCTGTACCCACATGGGAGACCTGGAAGAAGCCCCTGGCTTCGGATGGGCCCAGCTCTGGCCATTGTGGCCATTTAAGGTGTGAACCAGTGGATGGAAGATCTCTCTGTCTGTCTCTCCCTTTCTCTGTGTATATAGCTCTGTCTTTCAAATAAATAAAATAAACCTTTTAAAAAGAGAGAGAGAGGCTACCTCAAATGATTGACTTGTACCCCGTAGGTATTAGTCTCTGGTGTTCACAAGATAATGCATTTCTCAGGAAGTATCCCCATCACTGACCAAAGACTGACTCTAGTATTACTACTATTACTGAGAGCACATGGAGGGGAAAGTCCCTCCAACAGACCCACTGCAGCATTGCAAGTCCTACTCCTGGTTCCCTGGCCTCTCTGACTGGTGTGTGTGTGTGTGGCCAGGCTGATGCGGCTCCCGTCCGTATCCGGGGGTGCACGGAAAGAGGATGGATAGTGTGGGCCTGGTGGCCATCAAGAGGGCTAAATGACATATTCATGAGGCTGGGTGACCAGGGAGTTATCCAACCAATGGCTCTATGTCATCAGGAATGATCTTGACTCATTGTGGATGTCTGGGACTTCCCCAGGTCGGAGTCTGCCCAGGTGCAGTCACCGAGCTGTTGCATGTATCCCTATCCCCAGGTGCTCTGGACAAAATGAAGCCTTGGAACGTTATGTGAGGTCACCTGCCTCCCTTAAGGTGCCCCGTCTTCCTTTCTTGCAGACAAAAGCCAGTCAACATCATTCCCTTAATCATTCATGGAATGACTAAGTAGGATGCACTGGGCTTGACCTAGTAAGAGTGGTCAGAATCAGGCATGACCCCTGTCCTCTGAGAGTTTGTTGTCCAGCACCAGTGACCAGCACCAGTTAAATAAGTACACACGTGGCTGCCAGACCAGAAAGTGAATATTACACTCAACCCAGTGATTTGCGTACGTGAGCAGCCGGCCAAGTGCGCTGAATGTCATCCTGATTTTCCCATTGAACCCCATCCACACGGCTGTTAAGCCTTTCTTGTAAAGAAGAGAAGTTATTCACAGCGTGATGAAGTGCTCCGATCATTTATCAGTGCAATCAGACACTTTTGAGAAGCAAAGGGGGCACCGTTAGTAATTATTCCATGGGGCTGGTGTGTTGGCCCGTTGGGTTAAGAGGCTGCCTGTGGCGCTGGCATCCCATATGGGCGCTGGTCCAAGTCCCAGCTGCTCCACTTCTGATCCAGCTCCCTGCTTATGCACCTGGGAAAGCAGCAGAAAATGGCCCAAGTGCTTGGGTGCCTGCACCCCACATGAGGGCTCCCGATGGAGTTTCAGATCCTGGCTTTGGTCTGGCCCAGCTCCAGCCTTTGCAGCTGTTTGGGGAGTGAATCAGGGAGGCAAGATTTTCTCTCTCTCTCTCTCTCTCTCTCTCTCTCTCTCTGTGTGTGTGTGAAAGAGAGAGAGAGAGACTGCCTTTCACAAAATTTGTTAAGTAATAATTCTTACTCCATTGTAAAAATCATAAGCCAGAAATACCCAGGAATCCAGGGTGTTTGGATACCCTAGCTATGATGTCCAAATACTGCATATTAGGAACTCAGGGGCAGGAGGTCAATATAGCAAAATTCTACCTGCACAGAATGCCTCACTGAGGGTAGGGGTAGGACAACCTGGGAAGCGATTTCGTTTTGACGTGACTGAGAGTTGGAATTACGCGCTGAAAAGGAATTTTGTTTTTCATTCCACCCCAACTTAGATTGTCTACCAAAAGGGTACATTTCTGGTGTCTTAGAAAGTTCACAACAAGAAGAGGGCATGACTGGCTGGGCCATACCATAGCTTGATGTGGACTCACACAGAGGCAGGAGTGAGACCCATCTGTGCTGTGCTAAGAGGGCAGGAAGCGTTCCCCCGAGCCTTCCCTTGTAAAGGAAATTGAAAAGCCACTAAAACCTTCCATCAATTAATGTTTCCTCACAAAGGCACAAAAAGGCTGAGCATGATCGGAGATTGATTCTAAATAATGCAGGCTACAGGTAGCAGAAACACACAGCAAGCCATATTTTCAAAGTTACCAGTGAATTGGCCCATTTGGTGAGAGCAATGGAAAAATTTAAAACAAAAAAACAAAAACAAAAACTGTGTTTCTTAACATTTCTCTACACATTTCCTAAACTGACACCTGTCGGGATTGTGTGCAGAGACACGCAGCCAAGTTGTTTCTTCCTTTTGCAAAGGGGCCGGGGACATGTTGATGCAAGAACAGCGTTTTTTCAAAAGGATCTTGAAAGATAACACCGGGTTGCACGGATGTGTCGTTCGTCTCAAGATTCAGTTAAATCTAAGAGAGCAGCAGCCACACGTGTGACATGTGGGGCTACTCCGGAAAGTTTGGGGAAACGGGTTTAAAGGATCAATTTCAGGGCAGTCACCTGGCCCCCGGGGCTTAGGACACTGCCTGAGATGTGCACATCCCATTTGGGAACTGCTGGTTTGATTTCAGCTTCTGGTTAATGCGCACCCTTGGCAGGCGGCCAATGATGACCCAAGTCCCTGGGCCCCTGCCACCCACACGGAAGACCAGGATCAAGTTCCTGGTTCCCGGCTTCAGCTTGGCCCAGCCGTGGCTGTTGTGAGCATTTGAAGAGAGAGCTGGTGCATGGGATGTCATTGTCTCTCTCTGCACCTCTGCCTCTCTCTCTCTACCCCCCCGTCTCTCTCTCTCCCTCTCTCTCTCTCTTTCTCTCTCTTTTTTTTTTTTTTTTTTTGACAGGCAGAGTTAGACAGTGAGAGAAAGAGAGAAAGGTATTCCTTTTTCTGTTGGTTCACCCCCCAAATGGCCGCTACAGCCGGCGTGATGCGCCGATCCGAAGCCAGGAGCCAGGTGCTTCCTCCTGGTCTCCCATGCAGGTGCAGGGCCCAAGCACTTGGGCCATCCTCCACTGCACTCTAGGGCCACAGCAGAAAGCTGGACTGGAAGAGGAGCAACCAGGACAGAACCGACACCCCGACCGGGATTAGAACCCGGGGTACCGGCGCCGTAGGCGGAGGATTAGCCTAGTGAGCCGCGGCATCAGCCTCTCTCCCTCTCTTTCTGTCTCACTGCCTTACAAATAAATTTTTAAAATATAAGAAATTATGCATTAAGAAATCACTTTTTAAAAAAAAAAACTAAGTTTATTTCAATGCAAACAAGTTGAAATCCTAGCATATGTGAGGTCCTCAAAGTTCATGGAAAATATGTATTATTGAAACAATAACTGTGCACAGATTTCAACCTTTTTTGCACAAAAGAAAATTTTCATTCCATTTTCCACAAACTTCTGGAAGTACGGTCAGATCACCCATGCCATCCCCCGGGTTTCACTCCAAGAAAAAAAAAAAAAAACTCTCTTTCTCAGTCTCACCCCTTGGAACCGCAACAGATTCAGCAGCTCCTCTGTCAGTCTCTGCTTTGGGTTAAATCCTGCCTCACTCAGGGACTGCTTCTTATCCTGTGAGTAATCAAGGCAAGTGATTTAATTTCTCCAGATCTCGATTTCCACATGTAACATGGGAGTTCTAACAGCTACCTTGATTAAATGACAAAATGGCATGGAATACACTCAATGCTGTTCTTGGCACTCAATAATCCTCAATAAATATGATGACTTTATCCTTACTCCCCTGCCTCTCTCTCCACTCTCAAAAAATTCAATTGCCATCTGGGAGAGGTAAAACCCAGACTTCATTATTTGTTTAATAAATGTTTTCTTGACATATAACGTAAGTAAAGTGCACAAATCATTCATTTCAATGGATGAACATTCAGAAAGAAAAAGCAGTTCTGGAAACAGTAGGCAGAGCTAGAAATAAACATCCCAAGCCAACTCCTGGATCCCAAGAAATTGCCTACTGAGGCTGCTTCCTTAAGGATAACCAAGAGTGGCAGGTGTTTGGAGCTGTGGTAAAGACAGCCTTGAGATGCCCGCATCCCATATCTAGGTTCAAGTCCTGGATCTTCTTCTGATTCCAGCTTCCTGCTAGAAGTCAGAGGTGATGGCTAAAATCGTTTGGTCTCTGCCACCTAAGTGGGAGACCCAGGTCGAGGTCCAGACTCTTGGGTTTGCCCTGGCTCCAAGCCCCAGTTATTGCAGGCATTTGGTAGAATGAACCAGGAGATGGGAGATTTCTCTCTCTCTCTCTCTCTCTCTCTCTCTCTCTCTCACTCTCTGTCTCTTTCTCTTTCTCTTTCTCTCTCTCTGCTCTCCCTGTTTCTCTACCTTTCAAATACATATTTTTATGTATTTTATGTCTTTTATCGGGAGCTGGTGTTGTGCTGTAGTAGGTCAAGCTGCCACCTGCAATGCAGGTATGCCATATGAGTGCTTGTTGGAGCACCAGCTGTTTCGCTTCTAATCCAGCTCCCTGCTAAAGCACCCAGGAAAGCAGCAGAAGATGCCACCCCCATGGGAGACCCAGATGGAGTTCTTGGCTCCTCTTTGACTTGGCCCAGCCCTGGCTGTTGCAGGCATTTGGTAGAATGAACCAGCAGATGGAAGATTTCTTTCTCTCTCTCTCTCTCTCTCTCTCTCTCTCTCTCTCTGTGTGTGTGTGTGTGTGTGTGTGTTTTCTGAAATTCCATTTCCCAAATAAATAATTTTGAAATGATAATAATACCAGTCAATATACAGACTTTTATTCCCAAGAGTCCGTTTTTGCCCATTTTTGAGCCTGTCCCCCTTTGGTGTCTAGCCTCTTTCATGCAGAATCAGGTGTGTGAGGTTAGTTAATTTTGTTGTAAGTGGCAAGTCATTCATGTTCGCTGGTTGGAGTATTTTGTTATATCAATCTGCCATGAGTGGTTTCTTAATTCTTCTCTGGGTGAACCCTTAAGGTACTTCCAAGCCTGGCTAGTTTTTGAGAAAAGCCATTTTAGACATTCTTGTACCACCTAAGTAGAGAGACCATGTTTCTCTTCAGTGTGTGTTTAGGATTGGAATGGATGGGTCAACGGGTTACTCTGTTGCTATGTTCAACTTTTATTGCTTTTGCCAAGGAGTTTTCTAAAAGGGTTAACAATTTGCACTTTTACAAGGAATGTGTGAGTGCTCCAGTTCTCCCACTTTCCACAGGACTTGGGGTTGTAAGGTCTTAGTGTGTTTTGTTGTTGTTGCTGTATGCGTATATGAGCGATTTTCTAAGAGTTCATGAGATCCAGGGATGTCTCTTGATGAAGAGAATTTTATATGGTTGATTGCATTACTTGACCCAATGTAGTTAGTTGGGTTTTTGTGGGGAGGGGTTGTTTGTTTCTTTGTTTTAGTTTAAAGAGTCTTTACCTACCCCCACCATAAAGGTGTTCTATAGTTTCTTCTCAATGTTTTGTTGTTTATCTTTACTATTTAATCAAAATTCTGTTTGGAATTCCTTGGCCTGGGTTCAAATCCTGACTCTGCCTCCAATCCAGCTTCCTACTAATGCATACATTGGGAGGCCACAAATAATGGTTCAGATATTTGGGTCCCTGCCACCCACATTGGAGGCCAGAATTTGAGTTCTGGGTTCCTGTCTTCAGCCTGGCCAAACTTTGGCTATTGTAGCCATTTGGGAGTGCACCTGGAAAATCTTTCTCTGTCTTTATCTGCCTGTCCATCTCTCTGCCTTCAAATAAATTTTTAAAATAAAAAATTACAATATTACTTGTTTATTAGATTTAGGTATCTGCAAATTTCTATTTCTTCTAAC
Source organism: Oryctolagus cuniculus (assembly GCF_051225735.1). NCBI lineage: Eukaryota > Metazoa > Chordata > Mammalia > Lagomorpha > Leporidae > Oryctolagus > Oryctolagus cuniculus. The sequence continues at coordinate 15,697,291 of NC_142885.1, read as the reverse complement.
TTCAATTTTTGTAAGTTGTTTTTTAAAAAAAAGGGTGTCTGCCATCAAGTTGTCCTTATATTCTCTTACTAATATTTAATGACTCAACAATCTTTTCATTACTAATATTGGCAATTTGTGTCGTGTCTTTGATCCTTGAGCTATAGGTGTTATTTTTTTTTTTTTTTTTTGACAGGCAGAGTGGACAGTGAGAGAGAGAGACAGAGAGAAAGGTCTTCCTTTGCCGTTGGTTCACCCTCCAATGGCCGCCGCGGCCGGCGCGCTGCGGCCAGCACACTGCGCTGATCCGATGGCAGGAGCCAGAAGCCAGGTGCTTTTCCTGGTCTCCCATGCGGGTGCAGGGCCCAAGCACCTGGGCCATCCTCCACTGCACTCCCTGGCCACAGCAGAGAGCTGGCCTGGAAGAGGGGCAACCGGGACAGAATCCGGCGCCCTGACCGGGACTAGAACCCGGTGTGCCGGCGCCGCAAGGCGGAGGATTAGCCTAGTGAGCCGCGGCGCCGGCCGGTGTGTTTACTACATGGAAATTCATGGATTGTATCTACCTTCTCCAGAATCTACATTTAGATGTGCTTATTTTACCTGCTTTTTTTTTTAAATTGACTTTGGTGCTTGTCTTTATTGTTTTTTTCTCCTTCTGCTTTTGTGGCTTTAATTTGCTAGTTTTCAGGATGCATTCTTAAATAAATCATTCCCCATCTCTCCTGTTTTCTAATATATGCACATGAAGCCTGGCTTTAGCTGCACCTCGCAGTTTTGTGATATTTCACATTCAATATTCTTTTACCCAAAAATATTTTTCAACCAGGCAGTGGTAAAACAGAATAATACCTTCTATGAAGCGATATAATCTAATTTTGAGGATATATGGCCAAGCTAAAAATGCGACATGTAGAAGTGAATATATGATACTACTTTTCATAGAAGAAAGAAGAGTAAATACAAACCCAGTTACAGATGTACTTCTTATTCTTCAAAAGAAATTACTCAAAAAGGATAAACTAGAAACTTACAAAATTGATTATGGACCGAAAGATTGGAATGTTATGAAAGTGACAGGGAAGAAATTAAGACTTCATTCAGTTTAGCTTTCTATTGGTTTTATTTTTGGAAACATAGTAACATTTTATATATTCCAAAGAAAATTAGGAGCAGGTGTTCAGCCGAGTATTTAAGACACTCGCATCCCATATTAGAGTGGGCTCGATTCCCAGCTCCAGTGCCTTGCCCCAGACTCCTGCTAATGCTGACCCAGGGAGGCAGCGATGGGTCAAGTAACTAAGTTCCTACCCTCCACATGGAAGAGCCTGGTTACAGTTTCAGCTCCTGGCTCCAGCCCTAATCAAGCCACAGGTGCTGGCATTTAGTGAACAAACCAATGGATGGGATCATCCTCTTTCTCTCCCTCTCCCCACCTGGAATTAAAAAAAAAAAAAAGCTTAGTAAAAGGACTATTTTTCAAGGAGGATGAATATTAACATCAACAGTCAAAAGGAACTCTATAGTAACCGGATAACATAATCACACCAAATGGAAACAAGAACAATCTTTAGTCTACTCGGGCCACTGCAACAAAATATCACAGGCTGGCTGACTTTACCAATAGAAATTTGTTGGAGATGCTCCTCAAGGTTGGGAAACCCAAGATCAGCATGCCGGCCAGGTGGGCTTCCTCCTAAGGTCTCTGTTCTTGGCTCATAGACAGTCGCCATCAGTCCGTGTGCTCACATGACCTCAGGACAATGTGGGGAGACTTCCAGAGTCTTTTCTTATACCAACACTAAGTGTATAGTTTCAAGTCTTCATGCTTCAAGTCTTCACCCTTATGGGGATCATTTAATCTTAACCCCTAAAAACCTACCTTCAGGTACAGTCACATAGGTGATTAGAGTTTCGACCTATGAATTTTAGGGGGCAGTATTCAATTCATAGCCAATATAATAATTTTTTAACAATTTTTAAAATGTATATAAGGTGAACAAATTTCAAGCACTTGATACATACAGATTTAGGAGTATGGTGATATTTCCTACCCTACACTCTCTCATGCATACACTCCCAACATCCCTCCTCTTTCCTTTCTTATTCTTTCTTTTAATATTTACAATGATATACTTTCAGCTTATTTTACAATCATAAGATTAACCCTCGGGGCTGGCATTGTGGCATAGCAGGTAAAGCCACCAGCTGCAGTGCCAGCATCCCATATGGGTGCTGGTTCGAGTCCTGGATGCTCCATTTCTGATCCAGCTCTCTACTAATGGCCTGGGAAAGCAGAAGGTGGCCCAAAT